>NC_139230.1:16017430-16579912 GCF_977018435.1 Lepisma saccharinum | reverse complement strand
GCCAGCTTCGAGTTTGGTGTCGTTCTCGAAACCTAAAAGTTCTCCTATGGTGCCCAGGTCCACGGTCTCCGTCGCGGATAGGATTTCCACTCTGTGCGTGACCGAATTTTGAGAAAGGTATGTGCCTTTGGGTAATTGAGCTTGCAAAGTGGAAAGATTGTATTGTCCTGGCGTGACGACGATGTGTTCGCTTCCGACGCTAATTTTGTTGTTGTGCTGCGTAACATTAGGTATGAGGTACATGCTGTAGAATGCACGCAGAGCCACGGATTTAGGATAGACGATGTCGTCGTGCAGCGTGAGTTTCAAGATCGAAGATTCGCTCGTGAGATGGAACACGCCCATCCTAGTGATGCTGTTTGAGGTTCCACAGTGCTTTCTGGAAATCCTCGATCGTAGGGTTATTTATTTTAGAGAGAAATGCGAGCACGGAGAGGCAGAGATGACCACAGTTCACGTCTCCGAAATCTTGAATGCGTTCGTCGTTGTAGTATATGGAGGTTTTGTTCGTTTTCAGATAATAGACTAAATTTGTAGGTGGAACACCTCCGAAAGAATCGAAAACGAATGCTTTATCATCATTTTTGTGGTAACATATCCAATGCGTGCCTGGATTTTCTTGACCGTCCAAGTTGACTACTCCGCATTCTTTTTTTTTTAACGCTTGAAGGTAACGAGTCGGACATGAAAACTCCTCTGAAGTGTTTGATTCGTAACGGTTCGATCAGAGATTCAATGTCTCGGTTGGTGAGTGCTTCTGTTTCTTTTTTTTAAACTTCTTCATCACGCCCTTCCCCTTCTTCTCCATGGCCAGGTTGTGACGTTTCTGTTCTTCCAATTCTGCCTTGTTCTTCTTCGAGTCGATGACGGTTTTCGCGATGGCGGCACTTCCGCCGGCCAAACTTCCAACGGCCCCCAATGCTGCCAGGATGGCCGGGATGCTGAATATGAAACCTCCGATCTTTTGCTGTTTCCGCGAACGCTGCAATCTTTTCAATTGAGGTGTGCTGAGCAGCAATTTCATTCCATGTCCTTTCGACAAGCAAGAACGTTTCTTCTCACGTTGTTTCTTGGTGAGTAACCCATCGAGAGCACCTAGATTTTTAAGATTGGAGTATGGTATCTGATACACGACACCCTTGGGCTTCATGTTGATGCTCTATGTGTTATTTTCACGGTATGTTATTTATATATATATTCTGAGATTTTTTTTGTGTAGTTTTTTACGGTATGTTATTTATATATTTTCAAGGCCTCGCAGTCGTTACACAAATTCTATTACGTGCTTCGTTTTCTTGCCAAGAAGTTCCTTTGTCCCCTTGTACACGATTCGAGTTTTGTTCTCGATTAAAATAGATAGCTTCTCGTCGGATAACATGTTAGCGTATCGATCTGGTAAAAATAGACTGTATTGTGCGTTGAGCAACAGGCGTACCTTGGGACCATACTGGGTAGAAACGATTGAACCAGAAGTTATCGTGTAAGGTTTGTCGACTTCCAATTCCTGAATTTTTACATACTCGACTGACAAATTTAGCATTTGTTTTAATGCTTGGAGATCGCTCATTTTTTCAGTTGTCAGAGTGTTAGAGAGAAATTTAATTGCTTTTTTTTTACTATGTGTGTTGTTTATATATACCAAAAATTATTTTTTTACGATGTGTGTTATTTATATATCAAGTTTTTTTTTACGGTATGTTATTTATATACCCCACCCCAATTTTTGTTTCGTGTTCATGGCGATGGTGGTACCCAGTGCGGCGACCCGTTCACCCAGCGATGCGTCTCTGCTCACGAACCTTTCGAAAGCTGCGTGCTCTAACTTTCTGTCTGCTTCGTGACGTGCGTCCAGATCCGTCTGCGTGGTGTTGTAGGCGATGTCGTGATCTTTGCATGCCGCGTCCAACGGATTCACACCCTTGTCTCCTCTCTCCAATCTTTTCTCGAGTTTGGTACCCGGCCCGCAGTACTGGTAGCCAGGTAAATGCATCTCGAAAGGTAACTTGTTGATGATGTCGTTCACGAGTCCTTTTCCTTCGGCCACGTTCCAAAATTTCGGAGGCAGCGTGTTGATGATTTTGATGAGGTAACCTATGCCCTTGTCGTCGTTCACGATGAAGTTGGAAAGTTTCGTGCTGATCATGTCCACGATGCCAACCTTCTCATTGTAGAAATTACGGTTGCCTGCATTCTCTTCGCCGGCTATCACCAACAATCGGTCCACGAGTTTCCTAACGTCGTCCACCCAAACAAATTCTTTGGGTAACGTGTTGTAGCGTTTGACGCCGCTGCCTGTTTTGACCTGGTTCCAAATCGGTTTGATGAGATTCCTGTACTTCTCGCCGCTGCTCGATTTCACCCTATTCTGCGAGGCGTCGTTGTTCTGGTACAAGGCATCCGTCATGATCAGAATTTCCTTGTAACTTTGGTAATCTTCGTCGGTGTAATCTTTCGGCTGCTTTTTGGCGACGAGTTCCCACAGTCCCACCGTACCCGGATACCTGTTCCAACTATCCTTGTCGCCTAAATTGACTTTAATGTCGTTGCCTTCGAAGGTCACCTTCGATTTCCCAATCTTCCACACCACACCGCCGCCTTCGCTGGTTTCCATGCTGGGATACAATCCGAACACTTCATCCTTGTCGAATTTCCCCGTGCTCAGGTAGTCTCGTGCCAAAGGTCCCAACTCGATTTTATCCGAAGACGACGACGTGCTACCTATGGCTCGACGTCGTGCCGGTGCATCCTTCAGTTCGAACGGCGTCGAAGGAATGCTCGAAATGGGTGTGGGTACGGCGTAACTTTTAGCTGCGAGCGGTACGAGTTCATTAATCAAATTTTTATTTTGTTCCGTGACACTTTTAATTTCTTTACCTAGACTGCTGATGGCATCGATCACGGGTTGATCCTGACGTTTCTTCTCTTCGTAGAATCCTCGATTCTCGGATTTCCAACCTTTGAAGCGTTTCGCGAGGTAATCGCGAAGCTTGAGATTTTCGTCTTCGATTTTTCGTTTCGTCATGACGTTATTTATATACGTCGTTTCTCACAACGTTGCAACGTTTAGAAAGTCGTTGATTTTGTTTCTGTATTTTCCGTCGTTGGGTTTCCTCGTCATGTCGATCGTCGCGAATCCGAAATCGTCACCGTTCCAGCAAGTAGAGCAGCAGCCTTCCGAAAATTGATTGTAGTTCATGTCTCCGCCTACGTAGTCATCGTACGCATGCTTGAGGTTGGTGTGATCTTGACGAAACAAACATATGAAATTGGCGTTGTCGCGCACTAACTGTTTTGGAATTTTGGAAAACGTTTGAGCTAGGTAAAAACAATCCATTCCTTTGTGACGACCTTGCGTGAAAAAGTTGCGAATTTCATTTTGATTTTCCAGGATGGCGTCGTCGAACACAACGACTGAATTTTCACGACAATCGTCGAGTGGTTTTATTTCCGAGGCAAACGTTGCAATGTCCAGACCATCGTACAGTTTCATCAGTTGCTGGTATTTGGATTGCTCCAAACTTTTCGAGAACACGTACAGGTGCCTGTTCTTCCAATCTAACCAATTCGGTGCGAGGAGAAAATTGTCCACGAGCAGTGTCGTTTTCCCACACCCCGAAGGACCTACGATCAGACAGCGGATGCTGTCGGGAAGTAACTCGCCGTTCTTTTTCTTTCTCGTTTGACTTTCCGGATCCGGTAGACGCTTCACCACGTTCCACGTACTCACAAGATCACTTCGTCCGCGTCGATCCAACTCTTTTCCGGAAGTCCCAGCCATTTGACCAAAAGTTTGTCACCTTTCCTACGCAATACTTTCTCGATGAGGTACGTGTCGGGGTGTTTTGTTTTAGAGAGTTCCTCTTCGTAAAATCTTCCTTTCAAAATCTCGTCGCTACTATCTTTTATTATATACGTGTGTCGGTTTCCAGGTAGA
Organism: Lepisma saccharinum; assembly: GCF_977018435.1. NCBI lineage: Eukaryota > Metazoa > Arthropoda > Insecta > Zygentoma > Lepismatidae > Lepisma > Lepisma saccharinum. The sequence continues at coordinate 16,575,978 of NC_139230.1, read as the reverse complement.
ACTCGAACCACCGTAAAGAGTTCCGTGCTCCAATTTTTTGTGAAGCCCTTCTCGAAGGTGCGTTTGAATTTGCTGATCCTCACCTGGTCTCCAATTTTGTATTTAGCTTTTTTTGTCGTGGGTGTGTATTTTGGACAGTAAACGGTAGAAATTAAATGCTGCTCGTCGGACTTGGTAACGTCGGCTGGCTTCATGCCTATTGTTCTGTGTACCGTTTCATTATAGGTGTCGACGAGTTCCGGCAGGATGTCGACCCATTTGTAATTTCCCCGAAGCGTGAATCGTTTCCACATGTGTGTTTTCAAGGTTCGATTGAATCTTTCCACGATGCTGGCTTTGACGTGACTGAAAGTCGAATAATGTCGAATCTTGTGTTTTTGAATAAACTTTTGGAATACGGCGTTGTAAAATTCTTTACCCTTGTCTGTTTGCAGAAACCGTGGTCGTCTGCCGCCGCTTTCGCGAAAAATTAATTTGAATGCTTCCGTGACGCACGTTCCCGTTTTCGCCTTCAAAGGTAGAGCCCATGCGAATTTCGAAAACGTGTCTATGACGGTGAGGAGGTACTTGTTGCCCTTGTTCAATTTATGTACGTTTTTCAAATTGCCGCTACTCATCTCCACGAGGTCACTTTGCCAGAGGTCGTCGATGCCCTTGGTTACCACAGCCAAACGTTCGTAGTTGCGGCGTGCAGGTTTATGCAATTCTTCGACGATGGCTTGCCTAGACATTTTTTGTTTAGAGATTACGTTTCAAGAGAAGCACAAGCGTGATGGGATTCAAAGAAGGTGGCACTTCGCTCGTGTTTTGAATGATCAGCTTATCGCCGGCACTCACGTCGAAAACGGTGAGATCTTCGTCTTCGTGTATTTCATATATGTTGCGCGTTTCGTTCCAACGTGCCAGAGGAATGTTTCCTGCTTTCTGGACACCACGATTCGATATCAAAGTCATGGTGGGAACGCTAGCTTTTCTGCCGTGAGACCAGTACGAAAATTCGTTTATCTGAATCGTGCCATCGAGGAGAAACTTGTAGTACGGATGATAAGGATGTAACATGTACAGTTTGTTACCTTCGACGAACGTGGAGATTCTCTGTTGATTGGGAATGCTGTTGATTTCGATGGCTTGCAGAGAATGCAGTTTAGCGAATTTAGTGTCGACGCCGAGCAGATTACTGTGAACTTGTCCGAGTTTATTTTCGATGGGCAGCAAATGCTCGACTATGGTATCCGTTACGGCAGAAAACGACGGTTTGATTTTCACTTCCACGTTCAACTGCTTGTAGTTTTCGTTGAGTTCTTGCAACTTGGCACCGAAAGAAGCCAGCGTCGATTCCTGCGTGGATTCCAGCACTCCAACTTGATCTCTGATGTTGACGACAATGTTCTGAAGGTTCTCGACTTGATTCAATTTCGAGCTCTTCTCGGTAAGATCGTTCACGATGCTTCGCATCTCTGTAAACTGCGTGTGAAGGTCGGCGACGCTCTGCGAAGTGGGCAGCGTCGACACCAGCGAACTAATTTCGTCTCGAATCTGTTCCACGTTCGCCGTTTCCGTTTCTAGTCGTTTCAGCATTCGAGATATGTTTCTTTTCAAAGCGTGCAATTCTTTGGAGGTGGGGAGATTGGCCACTTTACTCTCGAGATCGCTCAATGAACTTTTGATGTTGCTCGAATCGGATAGTGCCGTCACCGCCGTTTTCAATTTTTCCAAATCTTCGCTCGAAGGCACGCTCGTCCGTAACGATTCCAAGTCACCCTGTATGTTGTCGAGTACGTGATGAAAATGAGCGAGATTCGTTTCGACGTTCAAATTTTCTAAATATTCGATCTTCTGCTGAATCGCGCTCAACGTGTCTTGAATGCTCGTCAACGCTCTCGCTTCAGCGTGAATATTTTTAATTTCTTCGTTGATCAATTCCAAGGACGCCTGAAGCGTAGCGATGGTGGTTTGAATGTGTTCGAAATCTCGATAGGCCTCCAATTGAATTTTTATGTTCGCGACGCTTTTACCGATGACCTGCAGTTCGTCCGACGATGGTAGGTTCGTCATTGTATCTTCCAAAGTCTGTAACTTGGATTTAATTTCTTCCAACGTGCTGGTGAATTCTTCTTGTAATTTGGAAACGACGACATGCAAGCGTTCTACATCAATATCGTTCACGACGGTTTGAAGTTCAGAGAAATTCTTTTCTATTGCGGAAGTTCGTTCTTCGATTTCGAGTTTCAATTTTTCCAAATCTTCATTTTTCGATTGAAATTGTTGTAATTTGGCCAAATCATTTTGAAGCGAATCCACGCTCAACTGTATATTTTGAACGTTGTCGTAAGAAGGTACGTCGACATAATTTTTTATGAGCGTTTTCAGTTCGGAATCGATTTTCAGAATGGGGTCGAGACATTGCGTTTGGAGCGTAGCGATTTCCGACTCTAAACTTTTGTTTAAGGTCTCCTGCAAAGCGATTAAATCGGTCCTTAACTTCTTAACTCGAATGTCCAACATGAGAATCTCTTCTGCGTGGTCTACACGCTTGGTGTTGCCGAAAATGTCGTTAGGCATTTTGTTAATGGTTATTTATAATAGGATAGACGATTCGTAATTCTACGAAGAGAGGAATAAGTTTGTCGTAGTCTCCGAGGAGTTCCACGTAAAGATAATCTCCTGCAGACACATCGTACGTAATGTTAGAAAGCATCTTGTCGTGCTTGATTCGAAAAATGTTCTTGCCGGTAGAAATTTTGATTTCGCCTGCGTTTTCCGGATTCACGGTGATTTGAAGTTTCCCGTCGATCGGAATTTCGTAGAAATGTAAATTGTTATTGAAGACGTAAAACATCTTGCCCACATCGTCATCCAATTTCGTCCAAATGCTGTTGAGGTGAATGATCAACAGACCGTTGAGTTTAGGTAACACGGAAGGTAGAAATTCATGATCTGTCGTCGTGCGGTGTACAGCCTCCATTGTTTGCTTTCGGAAACCAAAAAGATTCATTGTCCTTTGCTAGTTATTTATCGTGTATGTGAGACAGCTAAAGTTTATTTTTTTTTTTCAATTGCATTGCCTACAATTTTTACTAATTTCTAAACGACAGTGCCCCCAAGGCAACGTGTGGATTCCGCAAGACAAAATACATCTTTTATCGTCATGCGGATCCAGCGCAATTTTCTTAACTTTGTTTGTGGTAAGCACGTGGTCTACGCTTTGTATCCTTGTCTCCAAACGTAGAATCCTCGACTGTGAATAGAGGCAATTGATGTAATCCTCGAACACAAGCTTGTTTTTCACGGTATTTTTACCAACACCTTTGGCTTTTTTGGTGATGCTGGTTTCTGTTTTCACCACATACATTTTGGAACGTAAGCCGGCGAACTCCAGAATGATTTCTCCGTTGCATTCATCCTTCATTTTACCAAGCACTTTTTTATTGCGAGAAGGGAGATCAAATCTGTTTGGTTGAGGGAAGGAAGATGTGTCGAAATGATCAATCATTTTCGGTTGTTTCAAATTGTTGTAGAGGTCAGATGTCTGTACGGAATAAATAAAACTGTCCGTGTCCGTGTACAAAAGTGTTATATTTTCGTTATAGAAGGGTTTCATGACATTATAATGAAATTCAAACATATGCAGTTTAGATAAATCCAAAACCGTCGCCCCCACGTAGATTGGTTTGTTGAACTTGATTATTTTTTTATCCATCACAAACAGGGCCAGGTTTTCATCATATATATTTCGTGATTTGAATGTCGGCGATGCTATCAATTTTCTACATTTATTTGAATCGGGAACTAATCTCACGTCCACGTGCTTCCTGACATTCTCCATTGTTTTTCCGTAAACAGCATTATTCATGAGTTTAAAAAAATCTTTATCTAAATCTGACGTGGCGCGTGTTCTATGATACGTATTTTTTTCAATGTAAGGTTTTAACCACTCGGAATGTTTGAATTTCATTATTCTTCTCACATTTATTACTTGAACTCCCTTCTCAATTAAGAATTGAAGATTTTTGTAATGGAGAACGTATCTCTCTTTCCTATCCAATGTTAACAGAAGCTTACGTTGATTTGAATCAGGCGAACATTTTAGTTCGGGTGCAGGAGGTAGATCTTTGAAGTAATCGTGTAGATGGTCGGGGAATCCGAGGTCCGCCTCTATAAACAAGCCAAATTCACAGTCGTTGAAATTATTAATGTTAATGGAAGCGGTATCCACCCATTCGAACCCGCCGTAAGGAAGTTTTTGTATCATAGCATGTCCGTATAAATTATTTGCATCCACATAAAATATGTATTTCGATTGTTCGTTAGGATCGTATTCTTCTGTCATGTGAACGTTATTTGCTTTTGCATGTCTCTGTACGCATTGCACCATTCCACCTCGTATCCCCCTCTCGATAAAATATAACATGTCCACGTCCGGTATCAATTCGAGTTTTATTTTTGTCTGTAATAACATGGCAGACCACGCTAAGCCCGAGAGACCGTAAAAATATGCAGGATCTAATTTGTAAATATTCGCCGACGTTTTCCTGAATGCTTGAAAAACATCCGCGAGTATTGTCACGTCCAGTTTCAAGTAGGCATCGTGATAATCGCCGAGTGTCCTACATCCTAATTTGTCCCACATCCGTTGCGCGTGTTCGTATTCATCATCCGTGATTCCTTTCTCTCTGAGTCGACTGTAAAATTCTTTTTGAGGTGGAAGAGTGTCGTCGTTAAATTTAGAATTATCGCTAACATATTCGTAAGGATAAATCCCTTTACGTCTAATCATTTCTATGTCTACGGTGGGAAAATTAGCTCTCGTTATTCTAAATTGTTCAGCCGAAAGTTTGCTTGCAAGAGCGTCCAAGCTCGCAGATAAAAATCTGTAAGAATCTAAAAATCTCATCTCCACAGTTTCCTTTGTTCCCGGAATCAATACTCGCTTGCTGATACTGATGTACCTTTCTTCATTCTCTGCTAGAATATTTATCTTTTGTCTATCATATCCAAGATTCCGAATTAAGATATGGAAGTCGTAACCGCTGCCATTATGAAGGTATATGGGGACAAACGTAGGTTTTTGGATTTTTAGATTACACGTGTTACAGATTCCACCGATGTAGTTTCCGGTGAAGTGATTGTGGTGAAATACTTTCCGGTTCTCGTCGGTGAAACGTTGATCGCACACCGGACACGTTTCAATGTTATTGTGAGATTGAAGTTCATCGCTGGATAATGGAAGCATTGGTTTCGATTCGCGTAAGAGGCTGCCAATGGTCTCAACCTCTTCAACCATCTTTTCAAAAAAATGTTTGATTACGTCTGGTCCTCGGTAAACATACGGTTCATCTATCCTATCCTGTCGCACGACAACATATCCGAAACTCGAGGCTTCGTGCAACTGATACGGTGTTGTGGATGAAAGTTCGGGGTCTGGTTCGCAGTACGACAACGGTTTGAGAAAAGACTCAAAATCAGCAATGATGATTGCAGGATGTTCGAACAATGCCTTATGCATCCTAAATTCTTCGACCTCTTTTGATTTCGGCATCAACATGCAAGTTGGTCTGTTGTCACCGCAGTAAATTTTATGTTTGGCAAGTTTCTCGATAGCAATTTGACGACTATGAAGATTTTGATGATCACGTCGGTCACGATCGTCGAACGTGGTTAGGCATCTCGGACAAACTTCGATGCAATGTTCATACTTGGTTGATTGACTTCTGACCAAACGTGATAGTGAACGAATTAGCGTATAGTGATGAACATCCTCGTTGGAAATTAGAAGGAGATTTATTACACGAGCATCGTCATCGTCGATATCGCTTATCCTGACAGGGTGCACGAGATATTTATCTGACGTGAAGGAATACACATTAATAGCGATGCGTTTTCCTGTACGATTTTCGAACTTTGTTATATCCGACAATGTCACCGGGTATTCGATGCCAGACATTACACTTTGAAAGTCGGTCTCGTATTGTTTGTAATGAGAAACCTGTTCTGGATTATTTGACCAATGAACAGGATGCAGTGCAGCCAATATACACCAGAGAAAACACTTGTTATCGCTGTTCTGTATATTTAACACAGCCCTCTTGTGTTGAATGTTCGGTGGAAGAGGAACGTAGCTGGAAGCGCGAAGAGGCGAGAATCGGTTCACGTAAACGCTTAACGTGTGAGGACTTCCACACAGAGACCATCCCGACCCTTTAGCCTCGAAATCGTCATGTTTGTTAACCAGCTCGTTGGAAAGATCAGAATAAAATTCGTCCAAATTTTCGACGTCCGCCAAATGAAGAGCCTGGTTTTTTGTACGATGATAAAAAATACTCGTTGTGCCATCAACTTTCTTGTATTCGGAAAACAGAACAACGTATACTTTTATAGAGTTGTTTTCCAATTTATTTTTTAGAATATTTATCACGGATGTTTTCGTTTCGTCCAAGAAACTAAGGATGTCACGGCCTGCTTCTGACTTAATTGAAAAATCCTGGAGTTGGTCGTTGAATGCAGATCTAATTGGTTTGGGTTCATCGGATAATTTAATTTGCTTGGAAGTGGAAGCTTCCGTTTCTGAATTATCGATTTTCCTTTTCGATGTTCCTTGTTCGGTCGATGGTTTGCAAATTTTGAGATGTTTACTTAAATTTGTAATGCTGATCATTTTTCCGCATCGAGCACAGGGCTTAGAAGGTAACGAACGATTAATTCTCGAACCTGTTTCGCTACATCTTGCCCTGTGTACTGATAAATTGTTCCTTGAGATTAGCTTCCCACAAGTAACACATTCAGTTTTATCATTTTTACGATTGAAACTGGTGGTGGATGCCATTGCTTTCTCCAAAATCACAGAAATCAAAAAGTCTAGTATATAGCGACACAATTTTCAGGTATGTTATTTTATATAGAATTTCTTGGAGTGATTACAAAACTCAAAAATTCAATCTACTGTAAATAGAATTTCAGGTATGTTATTTATATAGAATTTCTTGTGTGCGAATACAAAAACTCAAGAATTCAATCTACTGTAAATACAATTTTCAGGTATGTTATTTTATATAGAATTTCTTGGGGTAATTACAAAACTCAAAAAATGAATCTACTGTGAATATAATTTTCAGGTATGTTATTTTATATATAATTTTCTCGGGCGCACAATATTGTTAACGGTATCATATTAGAGCACGCCGCTTGTCGCCTAAACACTACAGCTCACAGGTCGGGAAAATCTGACATGAAAGTAGATAATACGATTATGCCTTATTTATATATAATTTTCACGGGGCGTACAATATTGTCAACGGTATCATATTAGAGCACGCCGCTTGTCGCCTAAACACTACAGCTCACAGGTCGGGAAAATCTGACATGAAAGCAGATAATACGATTATGCCTTATTTATATATAATTTTCACGGGGCGCACAATATTGTCAACGGTATCATATTAGAGCACGTCGCTTGTCGCCTAAACACTACAGCTCACAGGTCGGGAAAATCTGACATGAAAGTAGATAATACGATTATGCCTTATTTATATATAATTTTCACGGGGCGCACAATATTGTCAACGGTATCATATTAGAGCACGCCGCTTGTCGCCTAAACACTACAGCTCACAGGTCGGGAAAATCTGACATGAAAGCAGATAATACGATTATGCCTTATTTATATATAATTTTCACGGGGCGCACAATATTGTCAACGGTATCATATTAGAGCACGTCGCTTGTCGCCTAAACACTACAGCTCACAGGTCGGGAAAATCTGACATGAAAGTAGATAATACGATTATGCCTTATTTATATATAATTTTCACGGGGCGCACAATATTGTCAACGGTATCATATTAGAGCACGCCGCTTGTCGCCTAAACACTACAGCTCACAGGTCGGGAAAATCTGACATGAAAGTAGATAATACGATTATGCCTTATTTATATATAATTTTCACGGGGCGCACAATATTGTCAACGGTATCATATTAGAGCACGCCGCTTGTCGCCTAAACACTACAGCTCACAGGTCGGGAAAATCTGACATGAAAGTAGATAATACGATTATGCCTTATTTATATATAATTTTCACGGGGCGTACAATATTGTCAACGGTATCATATTAGAGCACGCCGCTTGTCGCCTAAACACTACAGCTCACAGGTCGGGAAAATCTGACATGAAAGCAGATAATACGATTATGCCTTATTTATATATAATTTTCACGGGGCGCACAATATTGTCAACGGTATCATATTAGAGCACGCCGCTTGTCGCCTAAACACTACAGCTCACAGGTCGGGAAAATCTGACATGAAAGTAGATAATACGATTATGCCTTATTTATATATAATTTTCACGGGGCGCACAATATTGTCAACGGTATCATATTAGAGCACGCCGCTTGTCGCCTAAACACTACAGCTCACAGGTCGGGAAAATCTGACATGAAAGTAGATAATACGATTATGCCTTATTTATATATAATTTTCACGGGGCGTACAATATTGTCAACGGTATCATATTAGAGCACGCCGCTTGTCGCCTAAACACTACAGCTCACAGGTCGGGAAAATCTGACATGAAAGCAGATAATACGATTATGCCTTATTTATATATAATTTTCACGGGGCGCACAATATTGTCAACGGTATCATATTAGAGCACGCCGCTTGTCGCCTAAACACTACAGCTCACAGGTCGGGAAAATCTGACATGAAAGTAGATAATACGATTATGCCTTATTTATATATAATTTTCACGGGGCGCACAATATTGTTAACGGTATCATATTAGAGCACGCCGCTTGTCGCCTAAACACTACAGCTCACAGGTCGGGAAAATCTGACATGAAAGTAGATAATACGATTATGCCTTATTTATATATAATTTTCACGGGGCGTTCAATATTGTCAAGAGCGTTAGTTTTTGTAGAGCTCTCTTTTTCCATCTTTCCTCTATACAGTGAAGACGCAATTAGCTAACCTAGCATACAACACACCTTCCTAATTAATATGGATATTGTCACACATTTCTCTTATTTTATACTGTTGTAAATAGAAAAGATTATGTACGGTAAATATTTTGTACATTATAGGGAAAAAATGCAAAATATCCTCCAATTTTAATTCGAATCGAGTCGAATTTTTACATATTTCCACGCCGCCACATATTGTCCTATTTGCTTCTTTTACTTGCCTTGCTTAATTAACTCTCGCTAATTAGCATTTTTTTGGAAGAAGTCAACTAGAACAACATATGGCGGTATGAGAAATATGCAAATCAAAGAACATTTTAGCAATATATGGGCCCTAGCAATTAGCTTTCTCGACTAAGAGTACTCTTTCAAACGTCTTCTGCTGATCGTATTACTAAACGAGGACGTTTAAAATTTTTGGGTGTTGAAAAAGTTTGACCCTACTTTTTTATTTCTATTGTTTGCTAATAGATGGCGCTAATAGTACCTCCCCCCCCCTCCCCTCTCCCCTCTTCTCCTCTGCTGTATGGCAAATAGCGCAAACATAGAAATCAAGATTTTGGAGAGCAAAACATAAAATTTGCATGCATCTGATGTCGAACCAGGAACTTTTATCTTTCGGGGAGTCAACATTATTTTTTTACTCAGTCGTCATATAACATGAACGCACGCAAAGATTCACATGTGCTTTTATTATTTTGTGTTCGGTAAGTACAAGTATATTCTTACATAAATTATTGTTTAATTTAATAAATTGTAAAACTCGGAGCCTGCTAAACTAACACTCCTTCTGTATTTCATTAAACTATTGAAAGCGAATGTTGCGTGCACGCGGAATAACACGGAAAAAAATAGCGGATGGAAGCAATTTAAAATCACTGGGGCAAGGTCAGTATTACGAGAGCGTAAAAAACACGTGCTTCCATTCAACTTCGAAAAATAAGAATGAATATGTGCATACAGAACACATATGCTTTCTTTTCACAGTTGTAAAATCATATAAATTGTGCATGAAGTAAGTTACGAGAAGGCTCTCTCAATTAGGTACAAGTATTGTACAATTAGGTACAAATTGTTGTACAATTATTTCCCCCAGTTGCCCAGTTGGAGTTGGGGGCATAACACTGGTATTATTTGTAATCACAGTGCTTACTCATGTATTTTGTTTAATATTTTATTTCAAATTCACTGTCAGAAACTAGTGTTGCCAGTTTCTGCATGTAGGTTTACCTACTCTGTTGGTTGTCACTGTCAAGTTTTTAGTATTCGTACAGCATAAAAAGCTATAACCCCTCCCCCTCAAAAATATATACATTGTATACGCCAAGATGCCCAATAGTCTGGTAACACATCATGAAAAAACATGCCAAGAAGACCCAGTGGGTTTATAAGTCAGTGCTGCCAATTCCTATTTGTAGGTTAGCTTAGCCAGTGAAAGATCATATAGTAGAATTTTTGTAGAGTGGGTGTTTGCGAGTTCCACGATAGGTTAAGTTATATCACTTAGGATCGTAAAAAAAAAGATAGGTTAAGTTGTATCACGTAACATCGTGATATACCTACCAAGTACAAATAGAAAAAAAAATAAGTGCAGTGAAAATTTGTACTAAAACATCGCTAAACGCTATAACATCGACAAAAAATTGTCAAAAATATGTCAAAAACTTATATTCGATTGATAAAAAAAATACCTACAAAATATGATCCTCAAATAATAACGTTCAAACAGTACATAAATAAAAAAAATGATAGGTTAAGTTATATCACTTAGGATCGTAAAAAAATTAAATAATCGTAAAAAAAGGATAGGTTAAGTTGTATCACGTAACATCATGATATACCTACCAAGTACGAGTGGGGGAAAAATGAGTATAGTGAAAATTTGTACTAAAACATCGCTAAACGCTAAAACATCGACAAAAAATTGTCAAAGTATGTCAAAAAGTGATATTCAATTGGTAAAAAAAGACCATACCTACTAAGTACTACTTTGAAACGCTCCAATAGCACTACTAGTTTTTGACCTTATATGGAACCTCCTATCTGAAAATTTGAAAATTCTTAAAAAATTTGACCAAAATCTTGATGTCCCCCATCCTATGTTTTGTATGTTTTTTCCACGTGTCTTGACATCCAATGTATCCCTGCAAAGTTTGGTGAAGATCTGAGTATGTCGTTTTTGACCTTATCTGGAACATCCTTTCTGAAAATTTGAAAATTCTTAAAAAATTCGTCTAAAATCTTGATGTCTCCAATCTCTTGTTTTGTACGTTTTTTCCACGTGTCTTGACATCCAATGTATCCCTGCAAAGTTTGGTGAAGATCTGAGTATGTAGTTTTTGACCTTATATGGAACCTCCTATCTGAAAATTTGAAAATTCTTCAAAAATTCGACCAAAATCTTGATGTCCCCAATCCTATGTTTTGTACGTTTTTTCCACGTGTCTTGACATCCAATGTATCCATGCAAAGTTTGGTGAAGATTTGAGTATGTAGTTTTTGACCTTATATGGAACCTCCTATCTGAAAATTTGAAAATTCTTAAAAAATTCGACCAAAATCTTGATGTCCCCAATCCTATGTTTTGTATGTTTTTTCCACTTGTCTTGACATCCAATGTATCCCTGCAAAGTTTGGTGAAGATCTGAGTATGTCGTTTTTGACCTTATCTGGAACCTTCTTTCTGAAAATTTGAAAATTCTTAAAGAATTCGACCAAAATCTTGTTGTCCCCAATCCAATATTTTGTACGTTTTTCCCACGTGTCTTGACATCCAATGTATCCCTGCAAAGTTTGGTGAAGATCTGAGTATGTAGTTTTTGACCTTATATGGAACCTCCTATCTGAAAATTTGAAAATTCTTAAAAAATTCGATCAAAATCTTGATGTCCCCAATCCTATGTTTTGTATGTTTTTTCCACGTGTCTTGACATCCAATGTATCCCTGCAAAGTTTGGTGAAGATCTGAGTATGTCGTTTTTGACCTTATCCGGAACCTCCTATCTGAAAATTTGAAAATTCTTAAAAAATCCGTCCAAAATCTTGATGACCCCAATCTCTTGTTTTGTACGTTTTTTCCACGTGTCTTGACATCCAATGTATCCCTGCAATGTTTGGTGAAGATCTGAGTATGTAGTTTTTGACCTTATATGGAACCTCCTATCTGAAAATTTGAAAATTCTTAAAAAATTTGACCAAAATCTTGATGTCCCCCATCCTATGTTTTGTATGTTTTTTCCACGTGTCTTGACATCCAATGTATCCCTGCAAAGTTTGGTGAAGATCTGAGTATGTCGTTTTTGACCTTATCTGGAACATCCTTTCTGAAAATTTGAAAATTCTTAAAAAATTCGTCCAAAATCTTGATGTCTCCAATCTCTTGTTTTGTACGTTTTTTCCACGTGTCTTGACATCCAATGTATCCCTGCAAAGTTTGGTGAAGATCTGAGTATGTAGTTTTTGACCTTATATGGAACCTCCTATCTGAAAATTTGAAAATTCTTCAAAAATTCGACCAAAATCTTGATGTCCCCAATCCTATGTTTTGTACGTTTTTTCCACGTGTCTTGACATCCAATGTATCCATGCAAAGTTTGGTGAAGATTTGAGTATGTAGTTTTTGACCTTATATGGAACCTCCTATCTGAAAATTTGAAAATTCTTAAAAAATTCGACCAAAATCTTGATGTCCCCAATCCTATGTTTTGTATGTTTTTTCCACTTGTCTTGACATCCAATGTATCCCTGCAAAGTTTGGTGAAGATCTGAGTATGTCGTTTTTGACCTTATCTGGAACCTTCTTTCTGAAAATTTGAAAATTCTTAAAGAATTCGACCAAAATCTTGTTGTCCCCAATCCAATATTTTGTACGTTTTTCCCACGTGTCTTGACATCCAATGTATCCCTGCAAAGTTTGGTGAAGATCTGAGTATGTAGTTTTTGACCTTATATGGAACCTCCTATCTGAAAATTTGAAAATTCTTAAAAAATTCGATCAAAATCTTGATGTCCCCAATCCTATGTTTTGTATGTTTTTTCCACGTGTCTTGACATCCAATGTATCCCTGCAAAGTTTGGTGAAGATCTGAGTATGTCGTTTTTGACCTTATCCGGAACCTCCTATCTGAAAATTTGAAAATTCTTAAAAAATCCGTCCAAAATCTTGATGACCCCAATCTCTTGTTTTGTACGTTTTTTCCACGTGTCTTGACATCCAATGTATCCCTGCAAAGTTTGGTGAAGATCTGAGTATGTAGTTTTTGACCTTATCTGGAACCTCCTATCTGAAAAATTGAAAATTCTTAAAAAATTCGTCCAAAATCTTGATGTCTCCAATCTCTTGTTTTGTACGTTTTTTCCACGTGTCTTGACATCCAATGTATCCCTGCAAAGTTTGGTGAATATCTGAGTATGTAGTTTTTGAGCTTATATGGAACCTCCTACCTGAAAATTTGAAAATTCTTAAAAAATTCGACCAAAATCTTGATGTCCCCAATCCTATGTTTTGTATGTTTTTTCCACTTGTCTTGACATCCAATGTATCCCTGCAAAGTTTGGTGAAGATCTGAGTATGTCGTTTTTGACCTTATCTGGAACCTTCTTTCTGAAAATTTGAAAATTCTTAAAGAATTCGACCAAAATCTTGTTGTCCCCAATCCAATATTTTGTACGTTTTTCCCACGTGTCTTGACATCCAATGTATCCCTGCAAAGTTTGGTGAAGATCTGAGTATGTAGTTTTTGACCTTATATGGAACCTCCTATCTGAAAATTTGAAAATTCTTAAAAAATTCGATCAAAATCTTGATGTCCCCAATCCTATGTTTTGTATGTTTTTTCCACGTGTCTTGACATCCAATGTATCCCTGCAAAGTTTGGTGAAGATCTGAGTATGTCGTTTTTGACCTTATCCTCAACCTCCTATCTGAAAATTTGAAAATTCTTAAAAAATCCGTCCAAAATCTTGATGACCCCAATCTCTTGTTTTGTACGTTTTTTCCACGTGTCTTGACATCCAATGTATCCCTGCAAAGTTTGGTGAAGATCTGAGTATGTAGTTTTTGACCTTATATGGATCCTCCTATCTGAAAATTTGAAAATTCTTCAAAAATTCGACCAAAATCTTGATGTCCCCAATCCTATGTTTTGTACGTTTTTTCCACGTGTCTTTACATCCAATGTATCCATGCAAAGTTTGGTGAAGATTTGAGTATGTAGTTTTTGACCTTATATGCAACCTCCTATCTGAAAATTTGAAAATTCTTAAAAAATTCGACCAAAATCTTGATGTCCCCAATCCTATGTTTTGTATGTTTTTTCCACTTGTCTTGACATCCAATGTATCCCTGCAAAGTTTGGTGAAGATCTGAGTATGTCGTTTTTGACCTTATCTGGAACCTTCTTTCTGAAAATTTGAAAATTCTTAAAGAATTCGACCAAAATCTTGTTGTCCCCAATCCAATATTTTGTACGTTTTTCCCACGTGTCTTGACATCCAATGTATCCCTGCAAAGTTTGGTGAAGATCTGAGTATGTAGTTTTTGACCTTATATGGAACCTCCTATCTGAAAATTTGAAAATTCTTAAAAAATTCGATCAAAATCTTGATGTCCCCAATCCTATGTTTTGTATGTTTTTTCCACGTGTCTTGACATCCAATGTATCCCTGCAAAGTTTGGTGAAGATCTGAGTATGTCGTTTTTGACCTTATCCGGAACCTCCTATCTGAAAATTTGAAAATTCTTAAAAAATCCGTCCAAAATCTTGATGACCCCAATCTCTTGTTTTGTACGTTTTTTCCACGTGTCTTGACATCCAATGTATCCCTGCAATGTTTGGTGAAGATCTGAGTATGTAGTTTTTGACCTTATATGGAACCTCCTATCTGAAAATTTGAAAATTCTTAAAAAATTTGACCAAAATCTTGATGTCCCCCATCCTATGTTTTGTATGTTTTTTCCACGTGTCTTGACATCCAATGTATCCCTGCAAAGTTTGGTGAAGATCTGAGTATGTCGTTTTTGACCTTATCCGGAACCTCCTATCTGAAAATTTGAAAATTCTTAAAAAATCCGTCCAAAATCTTGATGACCCCAATCTCTTGTTTTGTACGTTTTTTCCACGTGTCTTGACATCCAATGTATCCCTGCAAAGTTTGGTGAAGATCTGAGTATGTAGTTTTTGACCTTATCTGGAACCTCCTATCTGAAAATTTGAAAATTCTTAAAAAATTCGTCCAAAATCTTGATGTCTCCAATCTCTTGTTTTGTACGTTTTTTCCACGTGTCTTGACATCCAATGTATCCCTGCAAAGTTTGGTGAAGATCTGAGTATGTAGTTTTTGAGCTTATATGGAACCTCCTATCTGAAAATTTGAAAATTCTTAAAAAATTCGACCAAAATCTTGATGTCCCCAATTATATGTTTTGTATGTTTTTTCCACTTGTCTTGACATCCAATGTATCCCTGCAAAGTTTGGTGAAGATCTGAGTATGTCGTTTTTGACCTTATCTGGAACCTTCTTTCTGAAAATTTGAAAATTCTTAAAGAATTCGACCAAAATCTTGTTGTCCCCAATCCAATATTTTGTACGTTTTTCCCACGTGTCTTGACATCCAATGTATCCCTGCAAAGTTTGGTGAAGATCTGAGTATGTAGTTTTTGACCTTATATGGAACCTCCTATCTGAAAATTTGAAAATTCTTAAAAAATTCGATCAAAATCTTGATGTCCCCAATCCTATGTTTTGTATGTTTTTTCCACGTGTCTTGACATCCAATGTATCCCTGCAAAGTTTGGTGAAGATCTGAGTATGTCGTTTTTGACCTTATCCGGAACCTCCTATCTGAAAATTTGAAAATTCTTAAAAAATCCGTCCAAAATCTTGATGACCCCAATCTCTTGTTTTGTACGTTTTTTCCACGTGTCTTGACATCCAATGTATCCCTGCAAAGTTTGGTGAAGATCTGAGTATGTAGTTTTTGACCTTATCTGGAACCTCCTATCTGAAAATTTGAAAATTCTTAAAAAATTCGTCCAAAATCTTGATGTCTCCAATCTCTTGTTTTGTACGTTTCTTCCACGTGTCTTGACATCCAATGTATCCCTGCAAAGTTTGGTGAAGATCTGAGTATGTAGTTTTTGACCTTATATGGAACCTCCTATCTGAAAATTTGAAAATTCTTAAAAAATTCGACCAAAATCTTGATGTCCCCAATCCTATGTTTTGTATGTTTTTTCCACGTGTCTTGACATCCAATGTATCCCTGCAAAGTTTGGTGAAGATCTGAGTATGTCGTTTTTGAACTTATCTGGAAACTCCTTTCTGAAAATTTGAAAATTCTTAAAAAATTCGTCCAAAATCTTGATGTCTCCAATCTCTTGTTTTGTACGTTTTTCCCACGTGTCTTGACATCCAATGAATCCCTGCAAATTTTGGTGAAGATCTGAGTATGTAGTTTTTGACCTTATCTGGAACCTCATTTCTGAAAATTTGAAAATTCCTCAAAAATTCGTCCAAAATCTTGATGTCTCCAATCTCTTGTTTTGTACGTTTTTTCCACGTGTCTTGACATCCAATGTATCCCTGCAAAGTTTGGTGAAGATCTGAGTATGTAGTTTTTGACCTTATATGGAACCTCCTTTCTGAAAATTTGAAAATTCTTAAAAAATTCGTCCAAAATCTTGATGTCCCCAATCCTATGTTTTGTATGTTTTTTCCACGTGTCTTGACATCCAATGTATCCCTGCAAACTTTGGTGAAGATCTGAGTATGTAGTTTTTGACCTTATATGGAACCTCCTATCTGAAAATTTGAAAATTCTTAAAAAATTCGACCAAAATCTTGATGTCCCCAATCCTATGTTTTGTATGTTTTTTCCACGTGTCTTGACATCCAATGTATCCATGCAAAGTTCGGTGAAGATCTGAGTATGTCGTTTTTGACCTTATCTTTAACCTCCTATCTGAAAATTTGAAAATTCTTAAAAAAATCGTCCAAAATCTTGATGTCTCCAATCTCTTGTTTTGTACGTTTTTTCCACGTGTCTTGACATCCAATGTATCCCTGCAATGTTTGGTGAAGATCTGAGTATGTAGTTTTTGACCTTATATGGAACCTCCTATCTGAAAATTTGAAAATTCTTAAAAAATTCGTCCAAAATCTTGATGACCCCAATCTCTTGTTTTGTACGTTTTTTCCACGTGTCTTGGCATCCAATGTATCCCTGCAAAGTTTGGTGAAGATCTGAGTATGTAGTTCTTGACCTTATCTGGGACCTCATTTCTGAAAATTTGAAAATTCTTCAAAAATTCGTCCAAAATCTAGAATGTCTCCAATCTCTTGTTTTGTACGTTTTTTCCACGTGTCTTGACATCCAATGTATCCCTGCAAAGTTTGGTGAAGATCTGAGTATGTAGTTTTTGACCTTATATGGAACCTCCTTTCTGAAAATTTGAAAATTCTTAAAAAATTCGTCCAAAATCTTGATCTCTCCAATCTCTTGTTTTGTACGTTTTTTCCACGTGTCTTGACATCCAATGTATCCCTGCAAAGTTTGGTGAAGATCTGAGTATGTAGTTTTTGACCTTATATGGAACCTCTTTTCTGAAAATATGAAAATTCTTAAAAAATTCGTCCAAAATCTTGATGTCCCCAATCCTATGTTTTGTATGTTTTTTCCACGTGTCTTGAAATCCAATGTATCCATGCAAAGTTTGGTGAAGATCTGAGTATGTCGTTTTTGACCTTATCTGGAACCTCCCATCTGAAAATTTGAAAATTCTTAAAAAATTCGACGAAAATCTTGATGTCTCCAATCTCTTGTTTTGTACGTTTTTTCCACGTGTATTGACATGCAAAGTATCCCTGCAACGTTTGGTGAAGATCTGAGTATGTAGTTTTTGACCTTATCTGGAACTTCCTATCTGAAAATTTGAAAATTCTTCAAAAATTCGTCCAAAATCTTGATATCTCCAATCTCTTGTTTTGTACGTTTTTTCTACGTGTCTTGACATCCAATGTATCCCTGCAATGTTTGGTGAAGATCTGAGTATGTAGTTTTTGACCTTATATGGAACCTCCTATCTGAAAATTTGAAAATTCTTAAAAAATTTGACCAAAATCTTGATATCCCCAATCCTATGTTTTGTATGTTTTTTCCACGTGTCTTGACATCCAATGTATCCCTGCAAAGTTTGGTGAAGATCTGAGTATGTAGTTTTTGACCTTTTCTGGAACCTCCTATCTGAAAATTTGAAAATTTTTAAAAAATTCGTCCAAAATCTTGATGTCTCCAATCTCTTGTTTTGTACGTTTTTTCCACGTGTCTTGACATCCAATGTATCCCTGCAATGTTTGGTGAAGATCTGACTATGTAGTTTTTGACCTTATATGGAACCTCCTATCTGAAAATTTGAAAATTCTTAAAAAATTTGACCAAAATCTTGATGTCCCCAATCCTATGTTTTGTATGTTTTTTCCACGTGTCTTGACATCCAATGTATCCCTGCAAAGTTTGGTGAAGATCTGAGTATGTCGTTTTTGACCTTATCTGGAACATCCTTTCTGAAAATTTGAAAATTCTTAAAAAATTCGTCCAAAATCTTGATGTCTCCAATCTCTTGTTTTGTACGTTTTTTCCACGTGTCTTGACATCCAATGTATCCCTGCAAAATTTGGTGAAGATCTGAGTATGTAGTTTTTGACCTTATATGGAACCTCCTTTCTGAAAATTTGAAAATTCTTAAAAAATTCGACCAAAATCTTGAAGTGCCGAATCTTATGTTTTGTATGTTTTTTCCACGTGTCTTGACATCCAATGTATCCCTGCAAAGTTTGGTGAAGATCTGAGTATGTAGTTTTTCACCTTATCTGGAACCTCCTATCTGAAAATTTGAAAATTTTTAAAAAATTCGTCCAAAATCTTGATGTCTCCAATCTCTTGTTTTGTACGTTTTTTCCACGTGTCTTGACATCCAAACGTATCCCTGCAATGTTTGGTGAAGATCTGAGTATGTAGTTTTTGACCTTATATGGAACCTCCTATCTGAAAATTTGAAAATTCTTAAAAAATTTGACCAAAATCTTGATGTCCCCCATCCTATGTTTTGTATGTTTTTTCCACGTGTCTTGACATCCAATGTATCCCTGCAAAGTTTGGTGAAGATCTGAGTATGTCGTTTTTGACCTTATCTGGAACATCCTTTCTGAAAATTTGAAAATTCTTAAAAAATTCGTCCAAAATCTTGATGTCTCCAATCTCTTGTTTTGTACGTTTTTTCCACGTGTCTTGACATCCAATGTATCCCTGCAAAGTTTGGTGAAGATCTGAGTATGTAGTTTTTGACCTTATATGGAACCTTCTTTCTGAAAATTTGAAAATTCTTCAAAAATTCGACCAAAATCTTGATGTCCCCAATCCTATGTTTTGTACGTTTTTTCCACGTGTCTTGACATCCAATGTATCCATGCAAAGTTTGGTGAAGATTTGAGTATGTAGTTTTTGACCTTATATGGAACCTCCTATCTGAAAATTTGAAAATTCTTAAAAAATTCGACCAAAATCTTGATGTCCCCAATCCTATGTTTTGTATGTTTTTTCCACTTGTCTTGACATCCAATGTATCCCTGCAAAGTTTGGTGAAGATCTGAGTATGTCGTTTTTGACCTTATCTGGAACCTTCTTTCTGAAAATTTGAAAATTCTTAAAGAATTCGACCAAAATCTTGTTGTCCCCAATCCAATATTTTGTACGTTTTTCCCACGTGTCTTGACATCCAATGTATCCCTGCAAAGTTTGGTGAAGATCTGAGTATGTAGTTTTTGACCTTATATGGAACCTCCTATCTGAAAATTTGAAAATTCTTAAAAAATTCGATCAAAATCTTGATGTCCCCAATCCTATGTTTTGTATGTTTTTTCCACGTGTCTTGACATTCAATGTATTACTGCAAAGTTTGGTGAAGATCTGAGTATGTCGTTTTTGACCTTATCCGGAACCTCCTATCTGAAAATTTGAAAATTCTTAAAAAATCCGTCCAAAATCTTGATGACCCCAATCTCTTGTTTTGTACGTTTTTTCCACGTGTCTTGACATCCAATGTATCCCTGCAAAGTTTGGTGAAGATCTGAGTATGTAGTTTTTGACCTTATCTGGAACCTCCTATCTGAAAATTTGAAAATTCTTAAAAAATTCGTCCAAAATCTTGATGTCTCCAATCTCTTGTTTTGTACGTTTTTTCCACGTGTCTTGACATCCAATGTATCCCTGCAAAGTTTGGTGAAGATCTGAGTATGTAGTTTTTGAGCTTATATGGAACCTCCTATCTGAAAATTTGAAAATTCTTAAAAAATTCGACCAAAATCTTGATGTCCCCAATCCTATGTTTTGTATGTTTTTTCCACGTGTCTTGACATCCAATGTATCCCTGCAAAGTTTGGTGAAGATCTGAGTATGTCGTTTTTGACCTTATCTGGAAACTTCTTTCTGAAAATTTGAAAATTCTTAAAGAATTCGACCAAAATCTTGTTGTCCCCAATCCAATATTTTGTACGTTTTTCCCACGTGTCTTGACATCCAATGTATCCCTGCAAAGTTTGGTGAAGATCTGAGTATGTAGTTTTTGACCTTATATGGAACCTCCTATCTGAAAATTTAAAAATTCTTAAAAAATTCGATCAAAATCTTGATGTCCCCAATCCTATGTTTTGTATGTTTTTTCCACGTGTCTTGACATCCAATGTATCCCTGCAAAGTTTGGTGAAGATCTGAGTATGTCGTTTTTGACCTTATCCGGAACCTCCTTTCTGAAAATTTGAAAATTCTTAAAAAATTCGTCCAAAATCTTGATGTCTCCAATCTCTTGTTTTGTACGTTTTTTCCACGTGTCTTGACATCCAATGTATCCCTGCAAAGTTTGGTGAAGATCTGAGTATGTGGTTTTTGAGCTTATATGGAACCTCCTATCTGAAAATTTGAAAATTCTTAAAAAATTCGACCAAAATCTTGATGTCCCCAATTATATGTTTTGTATGTTTTTTCCACTTGTCTTGACATCCAATGTATCCCTGCAAAGTTTGGTGAAGATCTGAGTATGTCGTTTTTGACCTTATCTGGAACCTTCTTTCTGAAAATTTGAAAATTCTTAAAGAATTCGACCAAAATCTTGTTGTCCCCAATCCAATATTTTGTACGTTTTTCCCACGTGTCTTGACATCCAATGTATCCCTGCAAAGTTTGGTGAAGATCTGAGTATGTAGTTTTTGACCTTATATGGAACCTCCTATCTGAAAATTTGAAAATTCTTAAAAAATTCGATCAAAATCTTGATGTCCCCAATCCTATGTTTTGTATGTTTTTTCCACGTGTCTTGACATCCAATGTATCCCTGCAAAGTTTGGTGAAGATCTGAGTATGTCGTTTTTGACCTTATCCGGAACCTCCTATCTGAAAATTTGAAAATTCTTAAAAAATCCGTCCAAAATCTTGATGACCCCAATCTCTTGTTTTGTACGTTTTTTCCACGTGTCTTGACATCCAATGTATCCCTGCAAAGTTTGGTGAAGATCTGAGTATGTAGTTTTTGACCTTATCTGGAACCTCCTATCTGAAAATTTGAAAATTCTTAAAAAATTCGTCCAAAATCTTGATGTCTCCAATCTCTTGTTTTGTACGTTTTTTCCACGTGTCTTGACATCCAATGTATCCCTGCAAAGTTTGGTGAAGATCTGAGTATGTAGTTTTTGAGCTTATATGGAACCTCCTATCTGAAAATTTGAAAATTCTTAAAAAATTCGACCAAAATCTTGATGTCCCCAATCCTATGTTTTGTATGTTTTTTCCACGTGTCTTGACATCCAATGTATCCCTGCAAAGTTTGGTGAAGATCTGAGTATGTCGTTTTTGAACTTATCTGGAAACTCCTTTCTGAAAATTTGAAAATTCTTAAAAAATTCGTCCAAAATCTTGATGTCTCCAATCTCTTGTTTTGTACGTTTTTCCCACGTGTCTTGACATCCAATGAATCCCTGCAAATTTTGGTGAAGATCTGAGTATGTAGTTTTTGACCTTATCTGGAACCTCATTTCTGAAAATTTGAAAATTCCTCAAAAATTCGTCCAAAATCTTGATGTCTCCAATCTCTTGTTTTGTACGTTTTTTCCACGTGTCTTGACATCCAATGTATCCCTGCAAAGTTTGGTGAAGATCTGAGTATGTAGTTTTTGACCTTATATGGAACCTCCTTTCTGAAAATTTGAAAATTCTTAAAAAATTCGTCCAAAATCTTGATGTCCCCAATCCTATGTTTTGTATGTTTTTTCCACGTGTCTTGACATCCAATGTATCCCTGCAAAGTTTGGTGAAGATCTGAGTATGTAGTTTTTGACCTTATATGGAACCTCCTATCTGAAAATTTGAAAATTCTTAAAAAATTCGACCAAAATCTTGATGTCCCCAATCCTATGTTTTGTATGTTTTTTCCACGTGTCTTGACATCCAGTGTATCCATGCAAAGTTCGGTGAAGATCTGAGTATGTCGTTTTTGACCTTATCTTTAACCTCCTATCTGAAAATTTGAAAATTCTTAAAAAAATCGTCCAAAATCTTGATGTCTCCAATCTCTTGTTTTGTACGTTTTTTCCACGTGTCTTGACATCCAATGTATCCCTGCAATGTTTGGTGAAGATCTGAGTATGTAGTTTTTGACCTTATATGGAACCTCCTATCTGAAAATTTGAAAATTCTTAAAAAATTCGTCCAAAATCTTGATGACCCCAATCTCTTGTTTTGTACGTTTTTTCCACGTGTCTTGACATCCAATGTATCCCTGCAAAGTTTGGTGAAGATCTGAGTATGTAGTTCTTGACCTTATCTGGGACCTCATTTCTGAAAATTTGAAAATTCTTCAAAAATTCGTCCAAAATCTAGAATGTCTCCAATCTCTTGTTTTGTACGTTTTTTCCACGTGTCTTGACATCCAATGTATCCCTGCAAAGTTTGGTGAAGATCTGAGTATGTAGTTTTTGACCTTATATGGAACCTCCTTTCTGAAAATTTGAAAATTCTTAAAAAATTCGTCCAAAATCTTGATCTCTCCAATCTCTTGTTTTGTACGTTTTTTCCACGTGTCTTGACATCCAATGTATCCCTGCAAAGTTTGGTGAAGATCTGAGTATGTAGTTTTTGACCTTATATGGAACCTCCTTTCTGAAAATATGAAAATTCTTAAAAAATTCGTCCAAAATCTTGATGTCCCCAATCCTATGTTTTGTATGTTTTTTCCACGTGTCTTGAAATCCAATGTATCCATGCAAAGTTTGGTGAAGATCTGAGTATGTCGTTTTTGACCTTATCTGGAACCTCCCATCTGAAAATTTGAAAATTCTTAAAAAATTCGACGAAAATCTTGATGTCTCCAATCTCTTGTTTTGTACGTTTTTTCCACGTGTATTGACATGCAAAGTATCCCTGCAACGTTTGGTGAAGATCTGAGTATGTAGTTTTTGACCTTATCTGGAACTTCCTATCTGAAAATTTGAAAATTCTTCAAAAATTCGTCCAAAATCTTGATATCTCCAATCTCTTGTTTTGTACGTTTTTTCCACGTGTCTTGACATCCAATGTATCCCTGCAAAGTTTGGTGAAGATCTGAGTATGTAGTTTTTGAGCTTATATGGAACCTCCTATCTGAAAATTTGAAAATTCTTAAAAAATTCGACCAAAATCTTGATGTCCCCAATCCTATGTTTTGTATGTTTTTTCCACGTGTCTTGACATCCAATGTATCCCTGCAAAGTTTGGTGAAGATCTGAGTATGTCGTTTTTGACCTTATCTGGAACCTTCTTTCTGAAAATTTGAAAATTCTTAAAGAATTCGACCAAAATCTTGTTGTCCCCAATCCAATATTTTGTACGTTTTTCCCACGTGTCTTGACATCCAATGTATCCCTGCAAAGTTTGGTGAAGATCTGAGTATGTAGTTTTTGACCTTATATGGAACCTCCTATCTGAAAATTTGAAAATTCTTAAAAAATTCGATCAAAATCTTGATGTCCCCAATCCTATGTTTTGTATGTTTTTTCCACGTGTCTTGACATCCAATGTATCCCTGCAAAGTTTGGTGAAGATCTGAGTATGTCGTTTTTGACCTTATCCGGAACCTCCTTTCTGAAAATTTGAAAATTCTTAAAAAATTCGTCCAAAATCTTGATGTCTCCAATCTCTTGTTTTGTACGTTTTTTCCACGTGTCTTGACATCCAATGTATCCCTGCAAAGTTTGGTGAAGATCTGAGTATGTAGTTTTTGAGCTTATATGGAACCTCCTATCTGAAAATTTGAAAATTCTTAAAAAATTCGACCAAAATCTTGATGTCCCCAATTATATGTTTTGTATGTTTTTTCCACTTGTCTTGACATCCAATGTATCCCTGCAAAGTTTGGTGAAGATCTGAGTATGTCGTTTTTGACCTTATCTGGAACCTTCTTTCTGAAAATTTGAAAATTCTTAAAGAATTCGACCAAAATCTTGTTGTCCCCAATCCAATATTTTGTACGTTTTTCCCACGTGTCTTGACATCCAATGTATCCCTGCAAAGTTTGGTGAAGATCTGAGTATGTAGTTTTTGACCTTATATGGAACCTCCTATCTGAAAATTTGAAAATTCTTAAAAAATTCGATCAAAATCTTGATGTCCCCAATCCTATGTTTTGTATGTTTTTTCCACGTGTCTTGACATCCAATGTATCCCTGCAAAGTTTGGTGAAGATCTGAGTATGTCGTTTTTGACCTTATCCGGAACCTCCTATCTGAAAATTTGAAAATTCTTAAAAAATCCGTCCAAAATCTTGATGACCCCAATCTCTTGTTTTGTACGTTTTTTCCACGTGTCTTGACATCCAATGTATCCCTGCAAAGTTTGGTGAAGATCTGAGTATGTAGTTTTTGACCTTATCTGGAACCTCCTATCTGAAAATTTGAAAATTCTTAAAAAATTCGTCCAAAATCTTGATGTCTCCAATCTCTTGTTTTGTACGTTTTTTCCACGTGTCTTGACATCCAATGTATCCCTGCAAAGTTTGGTGAAGATCTGAGTATGTAGTTTTTGAGCTTATATGGAACCTCCTATCTGAAAATTTGAAAATTCTTAAAAAATTCGACCAAAATCTTGATGTCCCCAATCCTATGTTTTGTATGTTTTTTCCACGTGTCTTGACATCCAATGTATCCCTGCAAAGTTTGGTGAAGATCTGAGTATGTCGTTTTTGAACTTATCTGGAAACTCCTTTCTGAAAATTTGAAAATTCTTAAAAAATTCGTCCAAAATCTTGATGTCTCCAATCTCTTGTTTTGTACGTTTTTCCCACGTGTCTTGACATCCAATGAATCCCTGCAAATTTTGGTGAAGATCTGAGTATGTAGTTTTTGACCTTATCTGGAACCTCATTTCTGAAAATTTGAAAATTCCTCAAAAATTCGTCCAAAATCTTGATGTCTCCAATCTCTTGTTTTGTACGTTTTTTCCACGTGTCTTGACATCCAATGTATCCCTGCAAAGTTTGGTGAAGATCTGAGTATGTAGTTTTTGACCTTATATGGAACCTCCTTTCTGAAAATTTGAAAATTCTTAAAAAATTCGTCCAAAATCTTGATGTCCCCAATCCTATGTTTTGTATGTTTTTTCCACGTGTCTTGACATCCAATGTATCCCTGCAAAGTTTGGTGAAGATCTGAGTATGTAGTTTTTGACCTTATATGGAACCTCCTATCTGAAAATTTGAAAATTCTTAAAAAATTCGACCAAAATCTTGATGTCCCCAATCCTATGTTTTGTATGTTTTTTCCACGTGTCTTGACATCCAATGTATCCATGCAAAGTTCGGTGAAGATCTGAGTATGTCGTTTTTGACCTTATCTTTAACCTCCTATCTGAAAATTTGAAAATTCTTAAAAAAATCGTCCAAAATCTTGATGTCTCCAATCTCTTGTTTTGTACGTTTTTTCCACGTGTCTTGACATCCAATGTATCCCTGCAATGTTTGGTGAAGATCTGAGTATGTAGTTTTTGACCTTATATGGAACCTCCTATCTGAAAATTTGAAAATTCTTAAAAAATTCGTCCAAAATCTTGATGACCCCAATCTCTTGTTTTGTACGTTTTTTCCACGTGTCTTGACATCCAATGTATCCCTGCAAAGTTTGGTGAAGATCTGAGTATGTAGTTCTTGACCTTATCTGGGACCTCATTTCTGAAAATTTGAAAATTCTTCAAAAATTCGTCCAAAATCTAGAATGTCTCCAATCTCTTGTTTTGTACGTTTTTTCCACGTGTCTTGACATCCAATGTATCCCTGCAAAGTTTGGTGAAGATCTGAGTATGTAGTTTTTGACCTTATATGGAACCTCCTTTCTGAAAATTTGAAAATTCTTAAAAAATTCGTCCAAAATCTTGATCTCTCCAATCTCTTGTTTTGTACGTTTTTTCCACGTGTCTTGACATCCAATGTATCCCTGCAAAGTTTGGTGAAGATCTGAGTATGTAGTTTTTGACCTTATATGGAACCTCCTTTCTGAAAATATGAAAATTCTTAAAAAATTCGTCCAAAATCTTGATGTCCCCAATCCTATGTTTTGTATGTTTTTTCCACGTGTCTTGAAATCCAATGTATCCATGCAAAGTTTGGTGAAGATCTGAGTATGTCGTTTTTGACCTTATCTGGAACCTCCCATCTGAAAATTTGAAAATTCTTAAAAAATTCGACGAAAATCTTGATGTCTCCAATCTCTTGTTTTGTACGTTTTTTCCACGTGTATTGACATGCAAAGTATCCCTGCAACGTTTGGTGAAGATCTGAGTATGTAGTTTTTGACCTTATCTGGAACTTCCTATCTGAAAATTTGAAAATTCTTCAAAAATTCGTCCAAAATCTTGATATCTCCAATCTCTTGTTTTGTACGTTTTTTCTACGTGTCTTGACATCCAATGTATCCCTGCAATGTTTGGTGAAGATCTGAGTATGTAGTTTTTGACCTTATATGGAACCTCCTATCTGAAAATTTGAAAATTCTTAAAAAATTTGACCAAAATCTTGATATCCCCAATCCTATGTTTTGTATGTTTTTTCCACGTGTCTTGACATCCAATGTATCCCTGCAAAGTTTGGTGAAGATCTGAGTATGTAGTTTTTGACCTTTTCTGGAACCTCCTATCTGAAAATTTGAAAATTTTTAAAAAATTCGTCCAAAATCTTGATGTCTCCAATCTCTTGTTTTGTACGTTTTTTCCACGTGTCTTGACATCCAATGTATCCCTGCAATGTTTGGTGAAGATCTGACTATGTAGTTTTTGACCTTATATGGAACCTCCTATCTGAAAATTTGAAAATTCTTAAAAAATTTGACCAAAATCTTGATGTCCCCAATCCTATGTTTTGTATGTTTTTTCCACGTGTCTTGACATCCAATGTATCCCTGCAAAGTTTGGTGAAGATCTGAGTATGTCGTTTTTGACCTTATCTGGAACATCCTTTCTGAAAATTTGAAAATTCTTAAAAAATTCGTCCAAAATCTTGATGTCTCCAATCTCTTGTTTTGTACGTTTTTTCCACGTGTCTTGACATCCAATGTATCCCTGCAAAATTTGGTGAAGATCTGAGTATGTAGTTTTTGACCTTATATGGAACCTCCTTTCTGAAAATTTGAAAATTCTTAAAAAATTCGACCAAAATCTTGAAGTGCCGAATCTTATGTTTTGTATGTTTTTTCCACGTGTCTTGACATCCAATGTATCCCTGCAAAGTTTGGTGAAGATCTGAGTATGTAGTTTTTCACCTTATCTGGAACCTCCTATCTGAAAATTTGAAAATTTTTAAAAAATTCGTCCAAAATCTTGATGTCTCCAATCTCTTGTTTTGTACGTTTTTTCCACGTGTCTTGACATCCAAACGTATCCCTGCAATGTTTGGTGAAGATCTGAGTATGTAGTTTTTGACCTTATATGGAACTTCCTATCTGAAAATTTGAAAATTCTTAAAAAATTTGACCAAAATCTTGATGTCCCCCATCCTATGTTTTGTATGTTTTTTCCACGTGTCTTGACATCCAATGTATCCCTGCAAAGTTTGGTGAAGATCTGAGTATGTCGTTTTTGACCTTATCTGGAACATCCTTTCTGAAAATTTGAAAATTCTTAAAAAATTCGTCCAAAATCTTGATGTCTCCAATCTCTTGTTTTGTACGTTTTTTCCACGTGTCTTGACATCCAATGTATCCCTGCAAAGTTTGGTGAAGATCTGAGTATGTAGTTTTTGACCTTATATGGAACCTCCTATCTGAAAATTTGAAAATTCTTCAAAAATTCGACCAAAATCTTGATGTCCCCAATCCTATGTTTTGTACGTTTTTTCCACGTGTCTTGACATCCAATGTATCCATGCAAAGTTTGGTGAAGATTTGAGTATGTAGTTTTTGACCTTATATGGAACCTCCTATCTGAAAATTTGAAAATTCTTAAAAAATTCGACCAAAATCTTGATGTCCCCAATCCTATGTTTTGTATGTTTTTTCCACTTGTCTTGACATCCAATGTATCCCTGCAAAGTTTGGTGAAGATCTGAGTATGTCGTTTTTGACCTTATCTGGAACCTTCTTTCTGAAAATTTGAAAATTCTTAAAGAATTCGACCAAAATCTTGTTGTCCCCAATCCAATATTTTGTACGTTTTTCCCACGTGTCTTGACATCCAATGTATCCCTGCAAAGTTTGGTGAAGATCTGAGTATGTAGTTTTTGACCTTATATGGAACCTCCTATCTGAAAATTTGAAAATTCTTAAAAAATTCGATCAAAATCTTGATGTCCCCAATCCTATGTTTTGTATGTTTTTTCCACGTGTCTTGACATCCAATGTATTACTGCAAAGTTTGGTGAAGATCTGAGTATGTCGTTTTTGACCTTATCCGGAACCTCCTATCTGAAAATTTGAAAATTCTTAAAAAATCCGTCCAAAATCTTGATGACCCCAATCTCTTGTTTTGTACGTTTTTTCCACGTGTCTTGACATCCAATGTATCCCTGCAAAGTTTGGTGAAGATCTGAGTATGTAGTTTTTGACCTTATCTGGAACCTCCTATCTGAAAATTTGAAAATTCTTAAAAAATTCGTCCAAAATCTTGATGTCTCCAATCTCTTGTTTTGTACGTTTTTTCCACGTGTCTTGACATCCAATGTATCCCTGCAAAGTTTGGTGAAGATCTGAGTATGTAGTTTTTGAGCTTATATGGAACCTCCTATCTGAAAATTTGAAAATTCTTAAAAAATTCGACCAAAATCTTGATGTCCCCAATCCTATGTTTTGTATGTTTTTTCCACGTGTCTTGACATCCAATGTATCCCTGCAAAGTTTGGTGAAGATCTGAGTATGTCGTTTTTGACCTTATCTGGAACCTTCTTTCTGAAAATTTGAAAATTCTTAAAGAATTCGACCAAAATCTTGTTGTCCCCAATCCAATATTTTGTACGTTTTTCCCACGTGTCTTGACATCCAATGTATCCCTGCAAAGTTTGGTGAAGATCTGAGTATGTAGTTTTTGACCTTATATGGAACCTCCTATCTGAAAATTTGAAAATTCTTAAAAAATTCGATCAAAATCTTGATGTCCCCAATCCTATGTTTTGTATGTTTTTTCCACGTGTCTTGACATCCAATGTATCCCTGCAAAGTTTGGTGAAGATCTGAGTATGTCGTTTTTGACCTTATCCGGAACCTCCTTTCTGAAAATTTGAAAATTCTTAAAAAATTCGTCCAAAATCTTGATGTCTCCAATCTCTTGTTTTGTACGTTTTTCCCACGTGTCTTGACATCCAATGAATCCCTGCAAATTTTGGTGAAGATCTGAGTATGTCGTTTTTGACCTTATCCGGAACCTCCTTTCTGAAAATTTGAAAATTCTTAAAAAATTCGTCCAAAATCTTGATGTCTCCAATCTCTTGTTTTGTACGTTTTTCCCACGTGTCTTGACATCCAATGAATCCCTGCAAATTTTGGTGAAGATCTGAGTATGTAGTTTTTGACCTTATCTGGAACCTCATTTCTGAAAATTTGAAAATTCCTCAAAAATTCGTCCAAAATCTTGATGTCTCCAATCTCTTGTTTTATACGTTTTTTCCACGTGTCTTGACATCCAATGTATCCCTGCAAAGTTTGGTGAAGATCTGAGTATGTAGTTTTTGACATTATATGGAACCTCCTTTCTGAAAATTTGAAAATTCTTAAAAAATTCGTCCAAAATCTTGATGTCCGCAATCCTATGTTTTGTATGTTTTTTCCACGTGTCTTGACATCCAATGTATCCATGCAAATTTCGGTGAAGATCTGAGTATGTCGTTTTTGACCTTATCTGGAACCTCCTATCTGAAAATTTGAAAATTCTTAAAAAATTCGTCCAAAATCTTGATGTCTCCAATCTCTTGTTTTGTACGTTTTTTCCACGTGTCTTGACATCCAATGTATCCCTGCAATGTTTGGTGAAGATCTGAGTATGTAGTTTTTGACCTTATATGGAACCTCCTATCTGAAAATTTGAAAATTCTTAAAAAATTCGTCCAAAATCTTGATGAGCCCAATCTCTTGTTTTGTACGTTTTTTCCACGTGTCTTGACATCCAATGTATCCCTGCAAAGTTTGGTGAAGATCTGAGTATGTAGTTCTTGACCTTATCTGGGACCTCATTTCTGAAAATTTGAAAATTCTTCAAAAATTCGTCCAAAATCTTGATGTCTCCAATCTCTTGTTTTGTACGTTTTTTCCACGTGTCTTGACATCCAATGTATCCCTGCAAAGTTTGGTGAAGATCTGAGTATGTAGTTTTTGACCTTATATGGAACCTCCTTTCTGAAAATATGAAAATTCTTAAAAAATTCGTCCAAAATCTTGATGTCCCCAATCCTATGTTTTGTATGTTTTTTCCACGTGTCTTGAAATCCAATGTATCCATGCAAAGTTTGGTGAAGATCTGAGTATGTCGTTTTTGACCTTATCTGGAACCTCCCATCTGAAAATTTGAAAATTATTAAAAAATTCGTCGAAAATCTTGATGTCTCCAATCTCTTGTTTTGTACGTTTTTTCCACGTGTATTGACATGCAAAGTATCCCTGCAACGTTTGGTGAAGATCTGAGTATGTAGTTTTTGACCTTATCTGGAACCTCCTATCTGAAAATTTGAAAATTCTTCAAAAATTCGTCCAAAATCTTGATGTCTCCCATCTCTTGTTTTGTACGTTTTTCCACGTGTCTTGACATCCAATGTATCCCTGCAAAATTTGGTGAAGATCTGAGTATGTAGTTTTTGACCTTATATGGAACCTACTTTCTGAAAATTTGAAAATTTTTAAAAAATTCGACCAAAATCTTGAAGTCCCGAATCTTATGTTTTGTATGTTTTTTCCACGTGTCTTGACATCCAATGTATCCCTGCAAAGTTTGGTGAAGATCTGAGTATGTAGTTTTTGACCTTATCTGGAACCTCCTTTCTGAAAATTTGAAAATTTTTAAAAAATTCTTCCAAAATCTTGATGTCCCCAATTCTATGTTTTGTATGTTTTTTCCACGTGTCTTGACATCCAATGTATCCCTGCAAAGTTTGGTGAAGATCTGAGTATGTCGTTTTTGACCTTATCTGGAACATCCTTTCTGAAAATTTGAAAATTCTTAAAAAAATCGTCCAAAATCTTGATGTCTCCAATCTCTTGTTTTGTACGTTTTTTCCACGTGTCTTGACATCCAATTGTTCCCTGCAAAATTTGGTGAAGATCTGAGTATGTAGTTTTTGACCTTATATGGAACCTCCTTTCTGAAAATTTGAAAATTCTTAAAAAGTTCGACCAAAATCTTGAAGTCCCGAATCTTATGTTTTGTATGTTTTTTCCACGTGTCTTGACATCCAATGTATCCCTGCAAAGTTTGGTGAAGATCTGAGTATGTAGTTTTTGACCTTATCTGGAACCTCCTATCTGAAAATTTGAAAATTCTTAAAAAATTCGTCCAAAATTGTGATGTCTCCAATCTCTTGTTTTGTACGTTTTTCATACGTGTCTTGACATCCAATGTATCCCTGCAAAGTTTGGTGAAGATCTGAGTATGTAGTTTTTGACCTTATATGGAACCTCCTATCTGAAAATTTGAAAATTCTTAAAAAATTCGACCAAAATCTTGATGTCCCCAACCCTATGTTTTGTATGTTTTTTCCACGTGTCTTGATATCCAATGTATTCCTGCAAAGTTTGGTGAAGATCTGAGTATGTCGTTTTTGACTTTATCTGGAACCTACTTTCTGAAAATTTGAATATTCTTAAAAAATTCGTCCAAAATCTTGATGTCTCCAATCTCTTGTTTTGTACGTTTTTTCCACGTGTCTTGACATCCAATGTATCCCTGCAAAGTTTGGTGAAGATCTGAGTATGTAGTTTTTGACCTTATCTGGAACCTCCCATCTGAAAATTTGAAAATTCCTAAAAAATCCGTCCAAAATCTTGATGACCCCAATCTCTTGTTTTGTACGTTTTTTCCACGTGTCTTGACATCCAATGTATCCCTGCAAAGTTTGGTGAAGATATGAGTATGTCGTTTTTGACCTTATCTGGAACCTCTTATCTGAAAATTTGAAAATTCTTAAAAAATTCGTCGAAAATCTTGATGTCTCCAATCTCTTGTTTTGTACGTATTTTCCACGTGTCTTGACATGCAAAGTATCTCTGCAAAGTTTGGTGAAGATCTGAGTATGTAGTTTTTGACCTTACCTGGAACCTCCTATCTGAAAATTTGAAAATTCTTAAAAAATTCGACCAAAATCTTGATGTCCCCAATCCTATGTTTTGTACGTTTTTTCCACGTGTCTTGACATCCAATGTATCCATGCAAAGTTTGGTGAAGATTTGAGTATGTAGTTTTTGACCTTATATGGAACCTCCTTTCTGAAAATTTGAAAAATCTTAAAAAATTCGACCAAAATCTTGATGTCCCCAATCCTATGTTTTGTATGTTTTTTCCACGTGTCTTGACATCCAATGTATCCCTGCAAAGTTTGGTGAAGATCTGAGTATGTAGTTTTTGACCTTATATGGAAGCTCCTATCTGAAAATTTGAAAATTCTTAAAAAATTCGACCAAAATCTTGATGTCACCAATAATATGTTTTGTATGTTTTTTCCACGTGTCTTGACATCCAATGTATCCATGCAAAGTTCGGTGAAGATCTGAGTATGTCGTTTTTGACATTATCTTTAACCTCCTATCTGAAAATTTGAAAATTCTTAAAAAAATCATCCAAAATCTTGATGTCTCCAATCTCTTGTTTTGTACGTTTTTTCCACGTGTCTTGACATCCAATGTATCCCTGCAATGTTTGGTGAAGATCTGAGTATGTAGTTTTTGACCTTATATGGAACCTCCTATCTGAAAATTTGAAAATTCTTAAAAAATTCGTCCAAAATCTTTATGAGCCCAATCTCTTGTTTTGTACGTTTTTTCCACGTGTCTTGACATCCAATGTATCCCTGCAAAGTTTGGTGAAGATCTGAGTATGTAGTTCTTGACCTTATCTGGGACCTCATTTCTGAAAATTTGAAAATTCTTCAAAAATTCGTCCAAAATCTTGATGTCTCCAATCTCTTGTTTTGTACGTTTTTTCCACGTGTCTTGACATCCAATGTATCCCTGCAAAGTTTGGTGAAGATCTGAGTATGTAGTTTTTGACCTTATATGGAACCTCCTTTCTGAAAATATGAAAATTCTTAAAAAATTCGTCCAAAATCTTGATGTCCCCAATCCTATGTTTTGTATGTTTTTTCCACGTGTCTTGAAATCCAATGTATCCATGCAAAGTTTGGTGAAGATCTGAGTATGTCGTTTTTGACCTTATCTGGAACCTCCCATCTGAAAATTTGAAAATTCTTAAAAAATTCGTCGAAAATCTTGATGTCTCCAATCTCTTGTTTTGTACGTTTTTTCCACGTGTATTGACATGCAAAGTATCCCTGCAACGTTTGGTGAAGATCTGAGTATGTAGTTTTTGACCTTATCTGGAACCTCCTATCTGAAAATTTGAAAATTCTTCAAAAATTCGTCCAAAATCTTGATGTCTCCAATCTCTTGTTTTGTATGTTTTTTCCACGTGTCTTGACATCCAATGTATCGCTGCAAAGTTTGGTGAAGATCTGAGTATGTAGTTTTTGACCTTATCTGGAACCTCCTATCTGAAAATTTGAAAATTTTTAAAAAATTCGTCCAAAATCTTGATGTCTCCAATCTCTTGTTTTGTACGTCTTTTCCACGTGTCTTGACATCCAATGTATCCCTGCAATGTTTGGTGAAGATCTGAGTATGTAGTTTTTGACCTTATATGGAACCTCCTATCTGAAAATTTGAAAATTCTTAAAAAATTCGATCAAAATCTTGATGTCCCCAATCCTATGTTTTGTATGTTTTTTCCACGTGTCTTGACATCCAATGTATCCCTGCAAAGTTTGGTGAAGATCTGAGTATGTCGTTTTTGACCTTATCCGGAACCTCCTATCTGAAAATTTGAAAATTCTTAAAAAATCCGTCCAAAATCTTGATGACCCCAATCTCTTGTTTTGTACGTTTTTTCCACGTGTCTTGACATCCAATGTATCCCTGCAAAGTTTGGTGAAGATCTGAGTATGTAGTTTTTGACCTTATCTGGAACCTCCTATCTGAAAATTTGAAAATTCTTAAAAAATTCGTCCAAAATCTTGATGTCTCCAATCTCTTGTTTTGTACGTTTTTTCCACGTGTCTTGACATCCAATGTATCCCTGCAAAGTTTGGTGAAGATCTGAGTATGTAGTTTTTGACCTTATATGGAACCTCCTATCTGAAAATTTGAAAATTCTTCAAAAATTCGACCAAAATCTTGATGTCCCCAATCCTATGTTTTGTACGTTTTTTCCACGTGTCTTTACATCCAATGTATTTATGCAAAGTTTGGTGAAGATTTGAGTATGTAGTTTTTGACCTTATATGGAACCTCCTATCTGAAAATTTGAAAATTCTTAAAAAATTCGACCAAAATCTTGATGTCCCCAATCCTATGTTTTGTATGTTTTTTCCACTTGTCTTGACATCCAATGTATCCCTGCAAAGTTTGGTGAAGATCTGAGTATGTCGTTTTTGACCTTATCTGGAACCTTCTTTCTGAAAATTTGAAAATTCTTAAAGAATTCGACCAAAATCTTGTTGTCCCCAATCCAATATTTTGTACGTTTTTCCCACGTGTCTTGACATCCAATGTATCCCTGCAAAGTTTGGTGAAGATCTGAGTATGTAGTTTTTGACCTTATATGGAACCTCCTATCTGAAAATTTGAAAATTCTTAAAAAATTCGATCAAAATCTTGATGTCCCCAATCCTATGTTTTGTATGTTTTTTCCACGTGTCTTGACATCCAATGTATCCCTGCAAAGTTTGGTGAAGATCTGAGTATGTCGTTTTTGACCTTATCCGGAACCTCCTATCTGAAAATTTGAAAATTCTTAAAAAATCCGTCCAAAATCTTGATGACCCCAATCTCTTGTTTTGTACGTTTTTTCCACGTGTCTTGACATCCAATGTATCCCTGCAATGTTTGGTGAAGATCTGAGTATGTAGTTTTTGACCTTATATGGAACCTCCTATCTGAAAATTTGAAAATTCTTAAAAAATTCGTCCAAAATCTTGATGACCAAAATCTCTTGTTTTGTACGTTTTTTCCACGTGTCTTGACATCCAATGTATCCCTGCAAAGTTTGGTGAAGATCTGAGTATGTAGTTTTTGACCTTATATGGAACCTCCTTTCTGAAAATTTGAAAATTCTTAAAAAATTCGTCCAAAATCTTGATGTCCCCAATCCTATGTTTTGTATGTTTTTTCCACGTGTCTTGACATCCAATGTATCCCTGCAAACTTTGGTGAAGATCTGAGTATGTAGTTTTTGACCTTATATGGAACCTCCTATCTGAAAATTTGAAAATTCTTAAAAAATTCGACCAAAATCTTGATGTCCCCAATCCTATGTTTTGTATGTTTTTTCCACGTGTCTTGACATCCAATGTATCCATGCAAAGTTCGGTGAAGATCTGAGTATGTCGTTTTTGACCTTATCTTTAACCTCCTATCTGAAAATTTGAAAATTCTTAAAAAAATCGTCCAAAATCTTGATGTCTCCAATCTCTTGTTTTGTACGTTTTTTCCACGTGTCTTGACATCCAATGTATCCCTGCAATGTTTGGTGAAGATCTGAGTATGTAGTTTTTGACCTTATATGGAACCTCCTATCTGAAAATTTGAAAATTCTTAAAAAATTCGTCCAAAATCTTGATGACCCCAATCTCTTGTTTTGTACGTTTTTTCCACGTGTCTTGACATCCAATGTATCCCTGCAAAGTTTGGTGAAGATCTGAGTATGTAGTTCTTGACCTTATCTGGGACCTCATTTCTGAAAATTTGAAAATTCTTCAAAAATTCGTCCAAAATCTAGAATGTCTCCAATCTCTTGTTTTGTACGTTTTTTCCACGTGTCTTGACATCCAATGTATCCCTGCAAAGTTTGGTGAAGATCTGAGTATGTAGTTTTTGACCTTATATGGAACCTCCTTTCTGAAAATTTGAAAATTCTTAAAAAATTCGTCCAAAATCTTGATCTCTCCAATCTCTTGTTTTGTACGTTTTTTCCACGTGTCTTGACATCCAATGTATCCCTGCAAAGTTTGGTGAAGATCTGAGTATGTAGTTTTTGACCTTATATGGAACCTCTTTTCTGAAAATATGAAAATTCTTAAAAAATTCGTCCAAAATCTTGATGTCCCCAATCCTATGTTTTGTATGTTTTTTCCACGTGTCTTGAAATCCAATGTATCCATGCAAAGTTTGGTGAAGATCTGAGTATGTCGTTTTTGACCTTATCTGGAACCTCCCATCTGAAAATTTGAAAATTCTTAAAAAATTCGACGAAAATCTTGATGTCTCCAATCTCTTGTTTTGTACGTTTTTTCCACGTGTATTGACATGCAAAGTATCCCTGCAACGTTTGGTGAAGATCTGAGTATGTAGTTTTTGACCTTATCTGGAACTTCCTATCTGAAAATTTGAAAATTCTTCAAAAATTCGTCCAAAATCTTGATATCTCCAATCTCTTGTTTTGTACGTTTTTTCTACGTGTCTTGACATCCAATGTATCCCTGCAATGTTTGGTGAAGATCTGAGTATGTAGTTTTTGACCTTATATGGAACCTCCTATCTGAAAATTTGAAAATTCTTAAAAAATTTGACCAAAATCTTGATATCCCCAATCCTATGTTTTGTATGTTTTTTCCACGTGTCTTGACATCCAATGTATCCCTGCAAAGTTTGGTGAAGATCTGAGTATGTAGTTTTTGACCTTTTCTGGAACCTCCTATCTGAAAATTTGAAAATTTTTAAAAAATTCGTCCAAAATCTTGATGTCTCCAATCTCTTGTTTTGTACGTTTTTTCCACGTGTCTTGACATCCAATGTATCCCTGCAATGTTTGGTGAAGATCTGACTATGTAGTTTT
Source organism: Lepisma saccharinum (assembly GCF_977018435.1). Classification (NCBI taxonomy): domain Eukaryota; kingdom Metazoa; phylum Arthropoda; class Insecta; order Zygentoma; family Lepismatidae; genus Lepisma; species Lepisma saccharinum. The sequence goes on along the minus strand of NC_139230.1, from coordinate 16,538,432 downwards.
TGACCTTATATGGAACCTCCTATCTGAAAATTTGAAAATTCTTAAAAAATTTGACCAAAATCTTGATGTCCCCAATCCTATGTTTTGTATGTTTTTTCCACGTGTCTTGACATCCAATGTATCCCTGCAAAGTTTGGTGAAGATCTGAGTATGTCGTTTTTGACCTTATCTGGAACATCCTTTCTGAAAATTTGAAAATTCTTAAAAAATTCGTCCAAAATCTTGATGTCTCCAATCTCTTGTTTTGTACGTTTTTTCCACGTGTCTTGACATCCAATGTATCCCTGCAAAATTTGGTGAAGATCTGAGTATGTAGTTTTTGACCTTATATGGAACCTCCTTTCTGAAAATTTGAAAATTCTTAAAAAATTCGACCAAAATCTTGAAGTGCCGAATCTTATGTTTTGTATGTTTTTTCCACGTGTCTTGACATCCAATGTATCCCTGCAAAGTTTGGTGAAGATCTGAGTATGTAGTTTTTCACCTTATCTGGAACCTCCTATCTGAAAATTTGAAAATTTTTAAAAAATTCGTCCAAAATCTTGATGTCTCCAATCTCTTGTTTTGTACGTTTTTTCCACGTGTCTTGACATCCAAACGTATCCCTGCAATGTTTGGTGAAGATCTGAGTATGTAGTTTTTGACCTTATATGGAACCTCCTATCTGAAAATTTGAAAATTCTTAAAAAATTTGACCAAAATCTTGATGTCCCCCATCCTATGTTTTGTATGTTTTTTCCACGTGTCTTGACATCCAATGTATCCCTGCAAAGTTTGGTGAAGATCTGAGTATGTCGTTTTTGACCTTATCTGGAACATCCTTTCTGAAAATTTGAAAATTCTTAAAAAATTCGTCCAAAATCTTGATGTCTCCAATCTCTTGTTTTGTACGTTTTTTCCACGTGTCTTGACATCCAATGTATCCCTGCAAAGTTTGGTGAAGATCTGAGTATGTAGTTTTTGACCTTATATGGAACCTTCTTTCTGAAAATTTGAAAATTCTTCAAAAATTCGACCAAAATCTTGATGTCCCCAATCCTATGTTTTGTACGTTTTTTCCACGTGTCTTGACATCCAATGTATCCATGCAAAGTTTGGTGAAGATTTGAGTATGTAGTTTTTGACCTTATATGGAACCTCCTATCTGAAAATTTGAAAATTCTTAAAAAATTCGACCAAAATCTTGATGTCCCCAATCCTATGTTTTGTATGTTTTTTCCACTTGTCTTGACATCCAATGTATCCCTGCAAAGTTTGGTGAAGATCTGAGTATGTCGTTTTTGACCTTATCTGGAACCTTCTTTCTGAAAATTTGAAAATTCTTAAAGAATTCGACCAAAATCTTGTTGTCCCCAATCCAATATTTTGTACGTTTTTCCCACGTGTCTTGACATCCAATGTATCCCTGCAAAGTTTGGTGAAGATCTGAGTATGTAGTTTTTGACCTTATATGGAACCTCCTATCTGAAAATTTGAAAATTCTTAAAAAATTCGATCAAAATCTTGATGTCCCCAATCCTATGTTTTGTATGTTTTTCCACGTGTCTTGACATTCAATGTATTACTGCAAAGTTTGGTGAAGATCTGAGTATGTCGTTTTTGACCTTATCCGGAACCTCCTATCTGAAAATTTGAAAATTCTTAAAAAATCCGTCCAAAATCTTGATGACCCCAATCTCTTGTTTTGTACGTTTTTTCCACGTGTCTTGACATCCAATGTATCCCTGCAAAGTTTGGTGAAGATCTGAGTATGTAGTTTTTGACCTTATCTGGAACCTCCTATCTGAAAATTTGAAAATTCTTAAAAAATTCGTCCAAAATCTTGATGTCTCCAATCTCTTGTTTTGTACGTTTTTTCCACGTGTCTTGACATCCAATGTATCCCTGCAAAGTTTGGTGAAGATCTGAGTATGTAGTTTTTGAGCTTATATGGAACCTCCTATCTGAAAATTTGAAAATTCTTAAAAAATTCGACCAAAATCTTGATGTCCCCAATCCTATGTTTTGTATGTTTTTTCCACGTGTCTTGACATCCAATGTATCCCTGCAAAGTTTGGTGAAGATCTGAGTATGTCGTTTTTGACCTTATCTGGAACCTTCTTTCTGAAAATTTGAAAATTCTTAAAGAATTCGACCAAAATCTTGTTGTCCCCAATCCAATATTTTGTACGTTTTTCCCACGTGTCTTGACATCCAATGTATCCCTGCAAAGTTTGGTGAAGATCTGAGTATGTAGTTTTTGACCTTATATGGAACCTCCTATCTGAAAATTTGAAAATTCTTAAAAAATTCGATCAAAATCTTGATGTCCCCAATCCTATGTTTTGTATGTTTTTTCCACGTGTCTTGACATCCAATGTATCCCTGCAAAGTTTGGTGAAGATCTGAGTATGTCGTTTTTGACCTTATCCGGAACCTCCTTTCTGAAAATTTGAAAATTCTTAAAAAATTCGTCCAAAATCTTGATGTCTCCAATCTCTTGTTTTGTACGTTTTTTCCACGTGTCTTGACATCCAATGTATCCCTGCAAAGTTTGGTGAAGATCTGAGTATGTAGTTTTTGAGCTTATATGGAACCTCCTATCTGAAAATTTGAAAATTCTTAAAAAATTCGACCAAAATCTTGATGTCCCCAATTATATGTTTTGTATGTTTTTTCCACTTGTCTTGACATCCAATGTATCCCTGCAAAGTTTGGTGAAGATCTGAGTATGTCGTTTTTGACCTTATCTGGAACCTTCTTTCTGAAAATTTGAAAATTCTTAAAGAATTCGACCAAAATCTTGTTGTCCCCAATCCAATATTTTGTACGTTTTTCCCACGTGTCTTGACATCCAATGTATCCCTGCAAAGTTTGGTGAAGATCTGAGTATGTAGTTTTTGACCTTATATGGAACCTCCTATCTGAAAATTTGAAAATTCTTAAAAAATTCGATCAAAATCTTGATGTCCCCAATCCTATGTTTTGTATGTTTTTTCCACGTGTCTTGACATCCAATGTATCCCTGCAAAGTTTGGTGAAGATCTGAGTATGTCGTTTTTGACCTTATCCGGAACCTCCTATCTGAAAATTTGAAAATTCTTAAAAAATCCGTCCAAAATCTTGATGACCCCAATCCTATGTTTTGTATGTTTTTTCCACGTGTCTTGACATCCAATGTATCCATGCAAAGTTCGGTGAAGATCTGAGTATGTCGTTTTTGACCTTATCTTTAACCTCCTATCTGAAAATTTGAAAATTCTTAAAAAAATCGTCCAAAATCTTGATGTCTCCAATCTCTTGTTTTGTACGTTTTTTCCACGTGTCTTGACATCCAATGTATCCCTGCAAAGTTTGGTGAAGATCTGAGTATGTAGTTTTTGACCTTATCTGGAACCTCCTATCTGAAAATTTGAAAATTCTTAAAAAATTCGTCCAAAATCTTGATGTCTCCAATCTCTTGTTTTGTACGTTTTTTCCACGTGTCTTGACATCCAATGTATCCCTGCAAAGTTTGGTGAAGATCTGAGTATGTAGTTTTTGAGCTTATATGGAACCTCCTATCTGAAAATTTGAAAATTCTTAAAAAATTCGACCAAAATCTTGATGTCCCCAATCCTATGTTTTGTATGTTTTTTCCACGTGTCTTGACATCCAATGTATCCCTGCAAAGTTTGGTGAAGATCTGAGTATGTCGTTTTTGAACTTATCTGGAAACTCCTTTCTGAAAATTTGAAAATTCTTAAAAAATTCGTCCAAAATCTTGATGTCTCCAATCTCTTGTTTTGTACGTTTTTCCCACGTGTCTTGACATCCAATGAATCCCTGCAAATTTTGGTGAAGATCTGAGTATGTAGTTTTTGACCTTATCTGGAACCTCATTTCTGAAAATTTGAAAATTCCTCAAAAATTCGTCCAAAATCTTGATGTCTCCAATCTCTTGTTTTGTACGTTTTTTCCACGTGTCTTGACATCCAATGTATCCCTGCAAAGTTTGGTGAAGATCTGAGTATGTAGTTTTTGACCTTATATGGAACCTCCTTTCTGAAAATTTGAAAATTCTTAAAAAATTCGTCCAAAATCTTGATGTCCCCAATCCTATGTTTTGTATGTTTTTTCCACGTGTCTTGACATCCAATGTATCCCTGCAAAGTTTGGTGAAGATCTGAGTATGTAGTTTTTGACCTTATATGGAACCTCCTATCTGAAAATTTGAAAATTCTTAAAAAATTCGACCAAAATCTTGATGTCCCCAATCCTATGTTTTGTATGTTTTTTCCACGTGTCTTGACATCCAATGTATCCATGCAAAGTTCGGTGAAGATCTGAGTATGTCGTTTTTGACCTTATCTTTAACCTCCTATCTGAAAATTTGAAAATTCTTAAAAAAATCGTCCAAAATCTTGATGTCTCCAATCTCTTGTTTTGTACGTTTTTTCCACGTGTCTTGACATCCAATGTATCCCTGCAATGTTTGGTGAAGATCTGAGTATGTAGTTTTTGACCTTATATGGAACCTCCTATCTGAAAATTTGAAAATTCTTAAAAAATTCGTCCAAAATCTTGATGACCCCAATCTCTTGTTTTGTACGTTTTTTCCACGTGTCTTGACATCCAATGTATCCCTGCAAAGTTTGGTGAAGATCTGAGTATGTAGTTCTTGACCTTATCTGGGACCTCATTTCTGAAAATTTGAAAATTCTTCAAAAATTCGTCCAAAATCTAGAATGTCTCCAATCTCTTGTTTTGTACGTTTTTTCCACGTGTCTTGACATCCAATGTATCCCTGCAAAGTTTGGTGAAGATCTGAGAGTAGAGTAAATTTGTGACTCCCAGGCCAACTCTGATTTCTTGACCAAACGACCACAAAAAGTTGAAAAACTCACTTTCTCTCCCTGTTCCGCGCCTCATTTATTACGCTGACGACGTTTCACGGGCGCAAAAAGGCAGTGATGAGCGAAAGATGAGCTCTCATCTCCTCATCCTTCTCATCTTTCTCATTCTCTTTTTATTCTCTCATCTTCCTCTCATCCTCCTCTCATTCTCCCATCTTTCTCTTATCCTCTTATTTTTTTATTTTCTTATTTTCTTATTTTTTGAAAGATGAGTGCATCTTATTGTAATTTTCCAAGTCTGGGACCAAATGTTTATATATCATGACCTACGTAAACCTCTTTTCTCATTCTCTCATTCTCTCATTCTCTTATTTTTTGAAGGATGAGTGCACTTTATCGTAATTTTCCAAGTTTGGGACCAAATGTTTCTATATCGTGATCTTCGTAAACCTCTCTTCTCATCCTCTTATTCTCTCATCCTCTCATTCTCTCATTCTCTCATTCTCTCTACCTTTAGAATATTGTCGTCAACATTAGAGATGAAGTTGGAGTGCTGGAATCAACGGGGCCAAATGTTTATATATATAGTGATCTTCGTAAACCTCTCTCTCGGGGAGGGAACGATGTGGCATATACACATGCGCGCGCTCTCATCTTCTTATTTTCTTATTCTCTTATTCTCTTATTTTTGAAAGATGAGTGTATTTTATCGTAATTTTCCAAGTCCGGGACCAAATGTTTATATATTGCGACCTACGTAAACCTCTCTCTCGGGGAGGGAACGATGTGCCACACACATACGTGCGCGCGCGCGTATGCCTCTTATTATTTCCGTATTGTAACACAAACAAACAAACAAAATAATAATTGTTGTTTTTTAGGATACCTGGCCCCTATAACCTCGCCAGGGTGCGTGGTAACGACGAAATCATCACGAGTTTAGATTTGTACTGCGAATGTTGTCAAAATTTAATCAATGTTGTTTATTCTCGATGCTAGAATCTTACATAGATTATTCTCTAAAAACGAAAAAATGATAATCCTATGCCAAGCCCCCAAGGCATTCAGGCAATTTCTAATGTTCGCGTGGATAGCGACGCTCGGTAGAATTTTTCCTGTCCCTGTGGAGCAATTGTGTTTCGTCGCCCAATGTAACATTTTCATCACGGACCAAACTATCCACAACAACCCCTCCCCAAACCCATTCACCTTGCATCCTCTTTCGCCCGAAGAGATTCTATTTTTTTTCAGCTTTCCCACGGTTCTGAATGAAGAATCCATCACATCCCCGATAACAATAGAATCAGAGGGGGATGTGGCGGAAGCAAACACAGCAGCATCTTTCGCTTTTTGAGTTTTGTGCTGGGAATTGTTTGTTTCACACACCACACCCTGACGGGGCGTGGAATAGAGGCCGAGGGGAAATAATCGACAATACATGCATGGGTGGAACTGTCAACGCCCCGTTTATTGTTATTTGTCCCTACAGAATATTGTGCACATCACAAAAATCTTTTGTTGAAAAAAATATGGCATGAATAAATTAGTTAACAAGGGTTTTATTTGCTAGGATATTGACCATAGCCCTTATTGTGTTTTCACCAAAGAGAGTCGCGTGGAGTAGGGAGGAGAGAAGGAGAAAAAAAGAGGAGTTCCTATATAACGTAGTAGTTTCTTCTTTGTACATTATTATCATAGTGAACGTCAATCGTGGCAGTTCAGTATTTTTTAATTTGTTTATCTGGCAGTATACATATATATCATCGTGGAAGTTTTAGTAAGCTACAAGTTTTATTTTGAAGTTTTTCTATCTCTCTTGAAGGGTGAACGTCAATCGTGGGAGTTTAGTATTCTTAATTGTTTGTCTGGCAGTATACATATATATCATCGTGGAAGTTTTAGTGAGCTACAAGTTTTTATTTTGAAGTTTCTCTCCATCTCTGTTGAAAGGTAAGTTTTTATTTTCATGATATATTAATATTTTTGTTTTGCGTCTGACACACACATATTCAGAGGAGCCATAAAAAATTGACACACACTTACATGTCCCATATTTTTTAACCTCCTACAACAGTGCACACACACATACATACATACATACATACATACATACATACTGTTTGCGTCTAATATATATGTGGAAGGAAAAAATATCTAGCATTTTTTAACTTTTTTTTCCTTCTGTTTCAGTGCGCTTTCCACTACCATCACCACAACCCCCCAAAAAATTTCTCTGTATATATATATATAAATAACAGAGGGAAAAAATGGAATCGCAACCAGGCCCCTCCGGTCTTTGCAGGAAAGTGGCATGTCGCAACTGCGGAATATTAATTTCTAAACCTAACATTGCTAGGCATTTGAAAAAATGTCGTCGACCGGATCATGATGTTGTAGCCCCGCCGGCAAAAAAATCTCGCATTGATGCGCATGAAGACGGTGCTTTGAATAAAAGTGCACGTATCATAACGTATAAATCTGGAAGGGATGAAAAGTGTGACTCGAGCATCTTCCTCAACAATGTGAAATCTCTGGTAGTCGATAAATTACGTGATTGCCTCGTCAATGTTGCAATTAAAATTCATCTCGTCTTGACCCTGCTGTATGAGAAAGTTGTCTCGTCCGAGTCAAGCACTTTCAGCTTTTACGTAGGGTGTGAAAGCTTACACGATGACAATAACGAGGATCTTGACGAGATAGTGACACGGCTATTTGAGCACTTGACACAAAAACAAGAAGAGTTTGAAGGTAGAGGAAGTGGATGGAGTCTTTGCGGTCGCAGCCACATGTTAGAACTTCGAGTCTGCAATTTCAAACCATTACGCAGCACTCAAAAAAAAACAAGAAAACAAAAAAAACAAAATGTAGTGTTGAACATACAAAGTAATGATCAGAAGAGTTTCCTATGGTCTGTCATCGCTGCATTACACCCAGCAAATAATCACCCCCAACGTCTGTCCAATTACAGAGGATACGAGGGAAGATACGAGAATATGATGAGAGGAATTTCCTATCCTGTGCCCCTGAATAAGATCAATCAATTTTTAAAAAACTATAGGGAGGAAAAAGGAGAATATATCGATATTTCTGTGTTTGGGGTTGACGATTCCGGCAATATTCGTGTGTTAAGACCTGCGAGAAGGCAGAATAATGTAATTCGACTCTTGCTTGTAGATGGCCGTTACAGTTTGATACGGAATTTCTCAGGATTAGTAGGAAGGCAGATCAGCAAGAATCGCGATAAGATCGAAATTTGCGATCGGTGTTTGAGAATTTTTCGCGGGGGTAAGAAGATGAGAGAACAGCACAAGTGTTTTGGCTCTGTGAATGCAGAACCTGAAGATGTCATGCCGGAACCCGGAACCAAGATGAAATTTCAGAAACACCAGGCTCTTCTCCACCATCCCGTCGTCCTTTATGCCGACTTTGAAAGCTTCCAAGTTCCCATGACGTTTTGCGACCCTGATCCCTCTACCTCAAGCACGACCCAAATTTTTCACCACGAGCCTTGCAGTTTCTCCATCTACGGAGAAAAATTGAATGATGTCATCTTGTATTGCGGACCCGATGCGGCAAAACATTTTGTTGAGAAGATAGCGGAATGCGCGAGAGAACTTGCACCCAGCCTGAAAGGCTCTTACGTTTCTCCACCTGCTCTCACAACAGAACAACAACAGAGACATGACGCGGCGACAAGATGCGAGGAGTGTAACCAGGCTTTCACCGCCGAAAATTACAAGGTCGTCCACCATAACCACCAGAATGGGTTATTTCTAAGCACCATCTGTAATTCGTGCAATCTTAAAATTAAGGAGTCGCATTTTGTTGCCGTGTTTCTGCACTACACGGAGAAGTACGACACACATCTCTTCGTCAAAGAGCTCCACAACATAACTTCTCGAATCAGCATCATCCCGAGAACAAGCGAGAAATATATTGTGGTGAGAGTGTGGATCCCTCTCCAAGAAGGAGGAAGTGTGGAAGTGCGAATTCTGGACTCGTACAATTTCCTGTCCTCCAGCCTCGCAAGCCTTGCAGCTCAACTTGGCGACGAAGATCTTGTGGCCACCAAGCAAATGTGTTTTTCGGGGGGAGATGAGAATTTGAACCTGTTGCGTCGCAAGGGCGTCTACCCCTACGAGTACGTCAACAATTTCGAGAAATTTGACGAGACGGAACTTCCACCCCGGGAGGTATTTTATTCTTCTCTCACAGAGGACGTCTGTTCCGAAGAGGACTACGAACACGCTCGTAGTGTGTGGACGGCATTCAATTGCCAAACTTTTCGCGATTATCACGATCTCTATCTGAAATTGGACGTGACACTTCTGATGGATATTTTCGAATCGTTTCGTAAGAGATGCATCGCGATATACAAGTTGGATCCTGCGTATTTCTTCACCACGCCGGGATTGACTTGGGAATCGATGATGAAATACACCAACGTGGAACTGGGCCTCATCGCAGAGAAGGAACAGTATGCTTTCATGGAGAGTGCGATACGGGGTGGCATCGTCCAATGCCCCCGACGCCATGCTCAAGCAAACAATCCTCATACGCCTGGTTACGATGCATCGAAACCCAACACCTATATTGTCTACTGGGATGTCAACAACCTGTACGGCCACTCCATGTCCCAGTGTCTTCCCATCAGCGACTACGGGTGGATGACCGAAGAGGAACTCTCCTGCGAAGATTTTCTTAACTGGAGCGAAGATAATGAATGGGGCTGTTTCTTGGAAGTGGATCTCGATTATCCCGAAACACTTCACGAGAAACATCATGGATTGGCCCTGGCCCCCTCCAAAAAGAAGCCACCTGGAGGATCGGAGCCAAAACTCATACTAAGCATGGAGAACAAGCGGAATTACGTTCTGCACTACCGACTCCTCCAATTTTACATAAGTCACGGCTTGCAGTTGAAGAAAGTTCATAGAGGATTGAAGTTCCGACAGAGCAAGTGGCTGGAACCCTACATAACCGAGAACACGCGCCGCAGAGCGCAATCGACATCGCCTGCAGACAAGGATCTGTACAAACTGTTCAATAACGCCATCTACGGCAAGACGATGGAGAACGTGCGTAATTACATCGACGCAACGTTGGTCACGGACGAAAAGAAATTTGAAAAGATCGTCGCGTCCCCCTACTTCAAAAACTTCACCATTTTCGACGAGAATCTAGTATTCGTCGAGAGGAACAAGAAGCAAGTGATGCTCAACAAGCCGATTGCCATAGGTGCCACTGTCCTTGAACTATCAAAATTGCACATGTACCAATCGTACTACGATCAGTTTCAACCCTTTTATGGAGATAACATCCAAATATGTTACATTGATACGGATAGCTTCATTTTTCTAATCCAAACACCAAGCCTCGAACATGATCTGACTAAGATGAAGCATCTGTTTGATTTTAGCAACTTACCATCAGGCCATCACTTACATTCGACAGAAAACAAAATGACGATTGGAAAGTTCAAAGATGAGGCGGCTGGTAATTACAGCAGGGAATTTGCGGGGCTTCGTGCCAAAATGTACTGTGTAAAGATTACAGAAGAAAAAGAGATCAAGAAGGCGAAGGGGGTGGGAAAAATAAGTACCAGCAAATTTAGCATGCAGGACTACAAAGAATGCCTTTTTCATGGTAAAAGGCAACTTAGCACCGATTATCGCATTGCAAGTAAATTGCATGATTTGTACACGACGCGCGTAACCAAGGTCGCATTGGATGCAACGGACAACAAGTTACGTGTTCTCGATTGTAAAATCCACACGCGAGAGTGGGGGCACTACAATGGAAGCGATAAATGTGACGTGTGTTAACTGTAACCCCATAGCCATGAAGTCCGCTGTGTCTTTTCCTCTTCAAAAGCAGGCGGAGGGAAAGAATGAAAGAGGGAGCCCTCGGGCGATTAAGAGTTGAATTTAATGAGCCTCGGTTGGAGCGGGCTTAACAACATAATAACAGGTTGCAACTTTTCATCGCCCGAGGGCTCTCCCTTTCATTCTTTTCCTCCGTATATTTTGAAGAATAGCAAAGGCACGTGTTAAATACCTAACAAGGACAATGAATCTCTTTGGTTTTCGCAAACAAAGCAACATGGACACTGCATTACCAAATTCCAATAACCTCTTACCTTCCGTGTTATCTAAACTCAATGGTCTACTAATTGTACATCTTAATAGTATATGGACGGAAATAAATAACGATGTGGGCAAGATGTTTTATGTTTTTAATAACAATTTACATTTCTATGAAATTCCGATCGACGGGAAACTTCAAATCACCGTGAATCCGGAGAACACAGGCGAAATCAAAATATCTACCGGCAAAAACATTTTTCGAATGAAGCACGACAAGATGCTTTCTAATATTACGTACGATGTGTCTGCAGGAGATTATCTTTACGTGGAACTCCTAGGAGATTACGACAAACTTATTCCTCTCTTCGTAGAATTACGAATCGTCTATCCTATTATAAATAACCGTTAACCAAAAATGCCTAACGACATTTTCGGCAACACCAAGCGTGTAGACCATGCAGAAGAGATTCTCATGCTGGACGTTCGAGTTAAGAAGTTGAGGACCGATTTGATCGCTTTGCAGGAGACCTTAAACAAAAGTTTAGAGTCTGAGATCGCTACGCTCCAAACGCAATGTCTCGATCCCATTCTGAAAATCGATTCCGAACTGAAAACGCTCATAAAAAATTATGTCGACGTACCTTCTTACGACAACATTCAAAATATACAGTTGAGCATGGATTCGCTTCAAAATGATTTGGCCAAATTACAGCAATTTCAAGCGAAAAATGAAGATTTGGAAAAATTGAAACTCGAAATCGAAGAGCGAACTTCCGCAATAGAAAAGAATTTCTCTGAACTTCAAACAGTGGTGAATGATATTGATATAGAACGCTTGCAGGTTGTTGTTTCTAAATTACAAGAAGAATTCACCGGCACGTTGGAAGAAATCAAATCCAAGTTGCAGACTTTGGAAGATACCATGACGAACCTACCATCGTCGGACGAACTGCAGGTCATCGGTAAAAGCGTCGCGAACATAAAAATTCAATTGGAGGCCTATCAAGATTTCGAACACATTCAAACCACCATCGCTACGCTTCAGGCGTCTCTGGAGTTGATCAACGAAGAAATTAAAAATATTCACGCTGAAGCAAGTGTGTTGACGAGTATTCAGGACACGTTAAGCACGGTTCAGCAGAAGATCCAATATTTGGAAAATTTGAACGTCGAATCCAATCTTACTCATTTTCATCACGTACTGGACAACATACAGGGTGACTTGGAATCGTTACGAACAAGCGTGCCTTCGAGCGAAGATTTGGAAAAATTGAAAACGGCGGTGACGGCACTATCCGATTCGAGTGACATCAAAAGTTCGTTGAGCGATCTCGAGAGTAGGGTGGCCAATCTCCCTACCTCCAAAGAATTACATGCTTTGAAAAGGAACATATCACGTATGCTGAAACGACTGGAAACGGAAACGGCGAACGTGGAACAGATTCGAGACGAACTTGCCTCGCTGGTGTCGACGCTGCCCACTTCGCAGAGCGTCGCCGACCTTCACACGCAGTTTACAGACATGCGAATCATCGTGAACGATCTTACCGAGAAGAGCTCGAAATTGAATCAAATTGAGAACCTTCAGAACATTGTCGTCAACATCAGAGATCAAGTTGGAGTGCTGGAATCAACGCAGGAATCAACGCTGACCTCTTTCGGTGCCAAGTTGCAAGAACTCAACGAAAGCTACAAGCAGTTGAACGTGGAAGTGAAAATCAAACCGTCATTTTCTACTGTAACGGATACCATAGTCGAACATTTGTTGCCCGTACAAAACACACTGGGTCAGCTTCACAGCAACCTCGTTAGCGTCGACACTAAATTCGCTAAACTGCATTCTCTGCAAGCCATCGAAATCAACAGCGTACCCAATCAACAGAGAATCTCCACCTTCGTCGAAGGTAACAAACTGTACATGCTACATCCTTATCATCCGTACTACAAGTTTCTCCTCGATGGCACGATTCAGATAAACGAATTTTCGTACTGGTCTCACGGCAGAAAAGCTAGCGTTCCCACCATGACTTTGATATCGAATCGTGGTGTCCAGAAAGCAGGAAACATTCCTCTGGCGCGTTGGAACGAAACGCGCAACATATATGAAATACACGAAGACGAAGATCTTACTGTTTTCGACGTGAGTGCCGGCGATAAGCTGATCATTCAAAACACGAGCGAAGTGCCACCCTCTTTGAATCCCATCACGCTGGTGCTTCTTTTGAAACGTAATCTCTAAAAATAATAAAAAATGTCTAGGCAAGCCATCGTCCAAGAATTGCATAAACCTGCACGCCGCAACTACGAACGTTTGGCTGTGGTAACCAAGGGAGTCGACGACCTCTGGGAAAGCGACCTCGTCGAAATGAGTAGCGGCAAGTTAAAAAACGTGCATAAATTGAACAAGGGCAACAAGTACCTCCTCACCGTCATAGACACATTTTCGAAATTCGCATGGGCTCTACCTTTGAAGGCAAAAACAGGAACGTGCGTCACGGAAGCATTCAAGACAATTTTTCGCGAAAGCGGCGGCAGACGACCTCGGTTTCTGCACACGGACAAAGGGAAGGAATTTTACAATGCCGTATTCCAAAAGTTTATTCGGAAACACAACGTTCAACATTACTCGACCTTCAGTGACGTCAAGGCCAGCATCGTGGAAAGATTCAATCGCACTCTGAAATCGCGCATGTGGTCACGCTTCAGGGAAGCTACAAGTGGGTCACTATTCTTCCGGAACTTGTTAACGACTATAATCACACACGGCACGCAACGATAGGCATGAAGCCAGCTGACGTTACCAGGTCTGACGAGCAACGTTTAATTTCTAGCGTTTACTGTCCAAAGTACACGCCCACGACAAAAAAAGGCTAAATACAAAATTGGAGAACAGGTGAGGGTTAGTAAATTGAAGCGAACGTTCGACAGGGGTTTTACACGAAACTGGAGTACTGAACTTTTTACCGTGGTTCGAGTTCTACCCGGGAACCGTCACACGTATATAATAAAAGACAGTGGCGGTGAAATTTTATTGGGGCGCTTCTACGAGGAGGAACTCTCTAAAACTAAATACCCCGACACGTACCTTATCGAAAAAGTTTTGCGCAAGAGAGGCAACAAACTTTTGGTGAAATGGCTGGGACTTCCGGAAACAAGTTGGATCGATTCAAACGAAGTGATTCTATGAGTACGTGGAATGTTGTGAAACGTTTACCTAATTCGGAAAGTCAAACGAAGAAAAAGAACGGCGAATTGCTCCCCGACAGCATCCGCTGTCTGATCGTAGGTCCTTCGGGGTGTGGAAAAACGACACTGCTCGTGGACAATTTTCTCCTTGCACCGAATTGGTTAGATTGGAAGAACAGGCACCTGTACGTGTTCTCGAAAAGTTTAGAGCAATCCAAATACCAGCAACTGGTGAAACTGTACGATGGTCTGGACATTGCAACGTTCGCCTCGGAAATAAAACCACTCGACGATTGTCGTGAAAATTCAGTTGTTGTGTTCGACGACGCCATCCTGGAAAATCAAAATGAAATTCGCAACTTTTTCACGCAAGGTCGTCACAAAGGAATGGATTGCTTCTACCTAGCCCAAACGTTTTCCAAAATTCCAAAACAGTTAGTACGCGACAACGCTAATTTCATATGTTTGTTTCGTCAAGATCACACCAACCTCAAGCACGCATACGATGACTACGTAGGCGGAGACATGAACTACAATCAATTTTCGGAAGGCTGCTCTTCTTGCTGGAACGCTGACGATTTCGGATTCGTGACGATCGACATGACGAGGAAACCCAACGACGGAAAATACAGAAACAAAATCAACGACTTTCTAAACGTTGCAACGTTGTGAGAAACGACGTATATAAATAACGTCATGACGAAACGAAAAATTGAAGACGAAAATCTCAAGCTTCGCGATTACCTCGCGAAACGCTTCAAAGGTTGGAAATCCGAAAATCGCGGATTCTACGAAGAGAAGAAACGTGAGGATCAACCTGTGATCGATGCCATCAGCGGTCTAGGTAAAGAAATTAAAAGTGTCACGGAACAAAATAAAAATTTGATTAATGAACTCGTACCACTCGCAGCTAAAAGTTACGCCGTACCCACGCCCATTTCGAGCATTCCTTCGACGCCATTCGAACTGAAGGATGCACCGGCACGACGTCGAGCTATTGGTAGCACCTCGTCTTCGGATAAAATCGAGTTGGGACCTTTGGCACGGGACTACCTGAGCACAGGGAAGTTCGACAAGGATGAAGTGTTCGGATTGTATCCTAGCATGGAAACCAGCGAAGGCGGCGGTGTGGTGTGGAAGATTGGGAAATCGAAGGTGACCTTCGAAGGCAACGACATTAAAGTCAATTTAGGCGACAAGGATAGTTGGAACAGGTATCCGGGTACGGTGGGACTGTGGGAACTCGTTGCCAAAAAGCAGCCGAAAGATTACACCGATGAAGATTACCAAAGTTACAAGGAAATTCTGATCATGACGGATGCCTTGTACCAAAACAACGACGCCTCGCAGAATAGGGTGAAATCGAGCAGCGGCGAGAAGTACAGGAATCTCATCAAACCGATTTGGAACCAGGTCAAAACAGGCAGCGGGGTCAAACGCTACAACACCTTACCCAAAGAATTCGTTTGGGTGGACGACGTGAGGAAACTCGTGGACCGATTGTTGGTGATAGCCGGCGAAGACAATGCAGGCAACCGTAATTTCTACAACGAGAAGGTTGGCATCGTGGACATGATCAGCACGAAACTTTCCAACTTCATCGTTAACGACGACAAGGGCATAGGTTACCTAATCAAAATCATCAACACGCTGCCTCCGAAATTCTGGAACGTGGCCGAAGGAAAGGGACTCGTAAACGACATCATCAACAAGTTACCTTTTGAGATGCATCTACCTGGCTACCAGTACTGCGGACCGGGTACCAAACTCGAGAAAAGATTGGAGAGAGGAGACAAGGGTGTGAATCCGTTGGACGCCGCATGCAAAGATCACGACATCGCTTACAACACCACGCAGACGGATCTGGATGCACGTCACGAAGCAGACAGAAAGTTAGAGCACGCAGCTTTCGAAAGGTTCGTGAGCAGAGACGCATCGCTGGGTGAACGGGTCGCCGCACTGGGTACCACCATCGCCATGAACACGAAACAAAAATTGGGGTGGGGTATATAAATAACATACAGTAAAAAAAAAACAACATGTCTCACATAACCGATTTGCCACCCGAGCTACTATCTAAAATATTCAAAAAGGTAGTTAACGGAGATGTTAATAAACTTGTAATCATGGCAAAAACAATGCCGGAATTTCGCATCCCTTGTGAAATGGTTCTCAAGGACCTTCTTCGGGAGATCAGCGGCCTGAGGTGCGGTGATCTCAACATTCTGCTTTCGGCTGCAGGGGAAAAATTGGACGATAGGTCGGACGAACTACACGAGGCAATGCAGGGAAGAAGACAGTATACTGATGATTGGTACAAGTCTATGCAGGAGAAGGAAGATATCACTACGCACATCCTCGCGTTTTCCGAAGCACGAACTTTCTTCCTCTGTTAAAAAAATAATAATATATATATATACGTGTCAAAAAACTTGATATATAAATAATACACATCGTGAAAAAAATAATCTTCGGTATATATAAATAACACACGTCGTGAAAAACAATTAAATTTCTCTAACACACACACTGAAAATTTTCTCTTCTTCGATATGACAACTGAAAAAATGAGTGATCTCCAAGCATTAAAACAAATGCTAAATTTGTCAGTCGAGTATGTAAAAATTCGGGAATTGGATGTCGACAAATCTTACACGATAACTTCCGGTTCAATTGTTTCTACCCAGTATGGTCCCAAGGTACGCCTGTTGCTCAACGCACAATACAGCCTATTTTTACCAGATCGATACGCTAACATGTTATCCGACGAGAAGCTATCTATTTTAATCGAGAACAAAACTCGAATCGTGTACAAGGGGACAAAGGAACTTCTTGGCAAGAAAACAAAGCACGTAATAGAATTTGTGTAACGACTGCGAGGCCTTGAAAATATATAAATAACATACCGTAAAAAACTACACAAGAAAAAATCTCAGAATATATATAAATAACATACCGTGAAAATAACACATAGAGCATCAACATGAAGCCCAAGGGTGTCGTGTACCAGATACCATACTCCAATCTTAAAAATCTAGGTGCTCTCGATGGGTTACTCACCAAGAAACAACGCGAGAAGAAACGTTCTTGCTTGTCGAAAGGACATGGAATGAAATTACTGCTCAGCACACCTCAATTGAGACGGTTGCAGCGTTCGCGGAAACAGCAAAAGATCGGAGGTTTCATATTCAGCATCCCGGCCATCCTAGCAGCATTGGGGGCCGTTGGAAGTTTGGCTGGCGGAAGTGCCGCCATTGCGAAAACCGTCATCGACTCGAAGAAGAACAAAGCGGAATTGGAAGAACAGAAACGTCACAACCTGGCCATGGAGAAGAAAGGAGGAAAGGGCGTGATGAGAAAGTTTAAAAAAAAGAAACAGAAGCACTCACCAACCGAGACATTGAATCTCTGATCGAACCGTTACAAATCAAACACTTCAGAGGAGTTTTTATGTCCGACTCGTTACCTTCAAGCGTGAAAAGAAGAGAATGTGGAGTAGTCAACTTGGACGGTCAAGAAAATCCAGGCACGCATTGGATATGTTACCACAAAAATGATGATAAAGCATTCGTTTTCGATTCTTTCGGAGGTGTTCCACCTACAAATTTAATTCATTATCTGAAAACGAGCAAAACCTCTATATACTACAACGACGAACGCATTCAAGATTTCGGAGACGTGAACTGCGGTCATCTCTGCCTCTCCGTGCTCGCGTTTCTCTCTAAAATAAATAACCCTACGGTCGAAGATTTCCAGAAAGTACTGTGGAACCTGAAACAGCATCACTAGGATGGGCGTGTTCCATCTCACGAGCGAATCTTCAATCTTGAAACTCACGCTGCACGACGATATTGTCTATCCTAAATCCGTGGCTCTGCGTGCATTCTACAGCATGTACCTCATACCTAACGTCACCCACCACAACAACAAAATTAGCGTCGGAAGCGAACACATCGTCGTCACGCCAGGACAATACAATCTTTCCACTTTGCAAGCTCAATTACCTAAAGGCACATATCTTTCTCAAAATTCGGTCACGCATAGAGTGGAAATCCTGTCGGCGACGGAGACCGTGGACCTGGGCACCATAGGAGAACTTTTAGGTTTCGAGAACGACACCAAACTCGAAGCTGGCATCAAGCACGTAGCAACCAACATTCCTAAATTCTTGGCCATAGAGACTTTGAACGTACACTGTAACGTGGCGGAAGGTATGATCACGAAATCCTCGGACGGATTGTTAGGAAGTCACAAGCAGACGGGAATCATAGCCACTTTCAAACCAAGTTCCGAATTCATGGAACCGATCATCTACACGCCCTCTTCGCCGATCTATTTTCCAGTATGTCGCAACCGCATAGACGACATAGAGTTGGTGGTGACGAACGAGAAAGGAGACGTGGTGGATTTCGCAGGTGCAACAACTACTGCCATCGTGGAGATCAACATATAATAAATAACCATACATGTAAAATGGAGCAAATCGAAAGTTACGAATTGCAATCTTTCCCTCCCAACCGTCGCACGTTTGCCAATCTGAACGAAGCGAACAGGGAGATCGAATACGACGTGGACGTAGGCGATGGGTTCATTCATCCTCACAGAGCGGACCTCTACCTTCAATTCGACGTGGTGAAGAAAGAAAGCGGAGACGCGTTTCCTGCAGCAGCAAACTTGATACTCGTGGACAACTTCGTGCCTCACCTGTTCTCGCAGGTGGAGGTAAGGAAACACAATACCGTCATCGACAGAATAGACTATCCAGGCATCACGTCGACGGCAGTGGGAACCTTGAAATTATCCAAAACGGACGCAGCATACTATCAAGCGGGAGGATTCGAAGCCGGGACCAAAATATCGACGAGAAGTCACACGGTGCTCTTTCCCATGCGTCTGCTGCCGGGTTTCTTCTCAGACTACAAGGAGATCATGTGGAAGGGAGGACTGAGGGTCACGTTTCGAAGAGCGGCCAACGACAACGACGCACTGATGCGATACGCTACTTTGGGTCCGGACGGCACCACGCCGATAGCCAACACTCTACCCGAAGCAGCGAAATGCGTCATCCAAAGCATGGAATTGAGAATGCCGGTGGTGGAATACGAAACGAACTACGCCCTCAAGTACAAAGCGGAGATCTTGAAAAGTCCGCAGGTGCCGATTCACTTTCACGGTTACCAGTGCGTGCAGAAGATGGCGTCCGGAAGTCACATGGAATTCGACGTGACGACGCAGTTCAACAACATACAGTTCGACATGCCAGATTTCGTCGTAGTGCTTTTTCAGACCGGGAGGGACAAGAATCAGGAAAAAGATTCCAGCAAATTCGACGACTGCAAGATCAAGAACGTTTATCTCAAGAATGGCAGGAATGAAGTGTTCCCGCGCGAGAATTACAACCTCGACATGACCAAAAACAATTACCTCAAACTTTACGAAGCGTATTCGGCTTACAAACGCGTGACCGAGGGAAGTGTGGACATGTACTACACGCCCAGCGAGTTCAAAGCACGGAGACCCATGACCGTCATCAACACATCTAAGAGAAAGCAGGTGGTGGTCAACGATCGAACCAACATCAAGGTCGTCTGCGAGTTCCACGATGCCTTGCCCGAGGATACCCTATGCAGTGTCATCCTGATTGCAGAGAAGTCCTTCGCCTACGACGTGAAGAACGAGAGGGTCACAGAGCAGTTTTAACAAGTTTTTAACATCTATTTTCTTGCACAATAAGAAATTTTTAGTATTAGCACAATCAGTTACAATGGCACAATACGAATTTCACTAGTTCAGATCAGTTACAATGTTAATTTCATTAGTTATCACTTACAATATCTTTTTGCACTATAGCACGAGACAATCAGAAAATTTGCACAAAAAAAATTTGTTGTTGTTTTTTACACGTGAAAATTAACAATAAAATTTCTTTTTTTTATCGTTTCAGATGCTGTCGAAACATCAAAAACACATACACACACACTAGAAAAAAAGCATGCAACTTTATTTGTAACACACACACATACATTCTCCATCTTCATCAAGAAAATATTATAATAAACATAATTATTTTTATCTATCTCACAATAAAACTCTATATCCAAAAATATCACAACATCAAATAACACTAGAGTCGTTAGTACACGTTGCATGCATTACGGAGGTCCTCTGTAGGGTTTCATGGAAGTTTGGGGGAAAAAAAAAACACGTGAAACTCTACAGAGGTGCGGTAATCTATAACCGCAGCCATTAGAAAACTTTTACATTTTTGGTTGGGCACCACGCACCCTGGCGAGGTTATAGGGGCCAGGCATCCTAAAAAACAACAATTATTATTTTGTTTGTTTGTTTGTGTTACAATACATAAGCGCGCGCACGTATGTGTGTGGCACATCGTTCCCTCCCCGAGAGAGAGGTTTACGTAGGTCGCAATATATAAACATTTGGTCCCGGACTTGGAAAATTACGATAAAATACACTCATCTTTCAAAAATAAGAGAATAAGAGAATAAGAAAATAAGAAGATGAGAGCGCGCGCATGTGTATATGCCACATCGTTCCCTCCCCGAGAGAGAGGTTTACGAAGATCACTATATATATAAACATTTGGCCCCGTTGATTCCAGCACTCCAACTTCATCTCTAATGTTGACGACAATATTCTAAAGGTAGAGAGAATGAGAGAATGAGAGAATGAGAGGATGAGAGAATAAGAGGATGAGAAGAGAGGTTTACGAAGATCACGATATAGAAACATTTGGTCCCAAACTTGGAAAATTACGATAAAGTGCACTCATCCTTCAAAAAATAAGAGAATGAGAGAATGAGAGAATGAGAAAAGAGGTTTACGTAGGTCATGATATATAAACATTTGGTCCCAGACTTGGAAAATTACAATAAGATGCACTCATCTTTCAAAAAATAAGAAAATAAGAAAATAAAAAAATAAGAGGATAAGAGAAAGATGGGAGAATGAGAGGAGGATGAGAGGAAGATAAGAGAATGAGAAAGATGAGAAGGATGAGGAGATGAGAGCTCATCTTTCGCTCATCACTGCCTTTTTGCGCCCGTGAAACGTCGTCAGCGTAATAAATGAGGCGCGGAACAGGGAGAGAAAGTGAGTTTTTCAACTTTTTGTGGTCGTTTGGTCAAGAAATCAGAGTTGGCCTGGGAGTCACAAATTTACTCTACTTCTGAGTATGTAGTTTTTGACCTTATATGGAACCTCCTTTCTGAAAATTTGAAAATTCTTAAAAAATTCGTCCAAAATCTTGATCTCTCCAATCTCTTGTTTTGTACGTTTTTTCCACGTGTCTTGACATCCAATGTATCCCTGCAAAGTTTGGTGAAGATCTGAGTATGTAGTTTTTGACCTTATATGGAACCTCCTTTCTGAAAATATGAAAATTCTTAAAAAATTCGTCCAAAATCTTGATGTCCCCAATCCTATGTTTTGTATGTTTTTTCCACGTGTCTTGAAATCCAATGTATCCATGCAAAGTTTGGTGAAGATCTGAGTATGTCGTTTTTGACCTTATCTGGAACCTCCCATCTGAAAATTTGAAAATTCTTAAAAAATTCGACGAAAATCTTGATGTCTCCAATCTCTTGTTTTGTACGTTTTTTCCACGTGTATTGACATGCAAAGTATCCCTGCAACGTTTGGTGAAGATCTGAGTATGTAGTTTTTGACCTTATCTGGAACTTCCTATCTGAAAATTTGAAAATTCTTCAAAAATTCGTCCAAAATCTTGATATCTCCAATCTCTTGTTTTGTACGTTTTTTCTACGTGTCTTGACATCCAATGTATCCCTGCAATGTTTGGTGAAGATCTGAGTATGTAGTTTTTGACCTTATATGGAACCTCCTATCTGAAAATTTGAAAATTCTTAAAAAATTTGACCAAAATCTTGATATCCCCAATCCTATGTTTTGTATGTTTTTTCCACGTGTCTTGACATCCAATGTATCCCTGCAAAGTTTGGTGAAGATCTGAGTATGTAGTTTTTGACCTTTTCTGGAACCTCCTATCTGAAAATTTGAAAATTTTTAAAAAATTCGTCCAAAATCTTGATGTCTCCAATCTCTTGTTTTGTACGTTTTTTCCACGTGTCTTGACATCCAATGTATCCCTGCAATGTTTGGTGAAGATCTGACTATGTAGTTTTTGACCTTATATGGAACCTCCTATCTGAAAATTTGAAAATTCTTAAAAAATTTGACCAAAATCTTGATGTCCCCAATCCTATGTTTTGTATGTTTTTTCCACGTGTCTTGACATCCAATGTATCCCTGCAAAGTTTGGTGAAGATCTGAGTATGTCGTTTTTGACCTTATCTGGAACATCCTTTCTGAAAATTTGAAAATTCTTAAAAAATTCGTCCAAAATCTTGATGTCTCCAATCTCTTGTTTTGTACGTTTTTTCCACGTGTCTTGACATCCAATGTATCCCTGCAAAATTTGGTGAAGATCTGAGTATGTAGTTTTTGACCTTATCTGGAACCTCCTTTCTGAAAATTTGAAAATTCTTAAAAAATTCGACCAAAATCTTGAAGTGCCGAATCTTATGTTTTGTATGTTTTTTCCACGTGTCTTGACATCCAATGTATCCCTGCAAAGTTTGGTGAAGATCTGAGTATGTAGTTTTTCACCTTATCTGGAACCTCCTATCTGAAAATTTGAAAATTTTTAAAAAATTCGTCCAAAATCTTGATGTCTCCAATCTCTTGTTTTGTACGTTTTTTCCACGTGTCTTGACATCCAAACGTATCCCTGCAATGTTTGGTGAAGATCTGAGTATGTAGTTTTTGACCTTATATGGAACCTCCTATCTGAAAATTTGAAAATTCTTAAAAAATTTGACCAAAATCTTGATGTCCCCCATCCTATGTTTTGTATGTTTTTTCCACGTGTCTTGACATCCAATGTATCCCTGCAAAGTTTGGTGAAGATCTGAGTATGTCGTTTTTGACCTTATCTGGAACATCCTTTCTGAAAATTTGAAAATTCTTAAAAAATTCGTCCAAAATCTTGATGACTCCAATCTCTTGTTTTGTACGTTTTTTCCACGTGTCTTGACATCCAATGTATCCCTGCAAAGTTTGGTGAAGATCTGAGTATGTAGTTTTTGACCTTATATGGAACCTCCTATCTGAAAATTTGAAAATTCTTAAAAAATTCGACCAAAATCTTGATGTCCCCAATCCTATGTTTTGTACGTTTTTTCCACGTGTCTTGACATCCAATGTATCCATGCAAAGTTTGGTGAAGATTTGAGTATGTAGTTTTTGACCTTATATGGAACCTCCTATCTGAAAATTTGAAAATTCTTAAAAAATTCGACCAAAATCTTGATGTCCCCAATCCTATGTTTTGTATGTTTTTTCCACTTGTCTTGACATCCAATGTATCCCTGCAAAGTTTGGTGAAGATCTGAGTATGTCGTTTTTGACCTTATCTGGAACCTTCTTTCTGAAAATTTGAAAATTCTTAAAGAATTCGACCAAAATCTTGTTGTCCCCAATCCAATATTTTGTACGTTTTTCCCACGTGTCTTGACATCCAATGTATCCCTGCAAAGTTTGGTGAAGATCTGAGTATGTAGTTTTTGACCTTATATGGAACCTCCTATCTGAAAATTTGAAAATTCTTAAAAAATTCGATCAAAATCTTGATGTCCCCAATCCTATGTTTTGTATGTTTTTTCCACGTGTCTTGACATCCAATGTATTACTGCAAAGTTTGGTGAAGATCTGAGTATGTCGTTTTTGACCTTATCCGGAACCTCCTATCTGAAAATTTGAAAATTCTTAAAAAATCCGTCCAAAATCTTGATGACCCCAATCTCTTGTTTTGTACGTTTTTTCCACGTGTCTTGACATCCAATGTATCCCTGCAAAGTTTGGTGAAGATCTGAGTATGTAGTTTTTGACCTTATCTGGAACCTCCTATCTGAAAATTTGAAAATTCTTAAAAAATTCGTCCAAAATCTTGATGTCTCCAATCTCTTGTTTTGTACGTTTTTTCCACGTGTCTTGACATCCAATGTATCCCTGCAAAGTTTGGTGAAGATCTGAGTATGTAGTTTTTGAGCTTATATGGAACCTCCTATCTGAAAATTTGAAAATTCTTAAAAAATTCGACCAAAATCTTGATGTCCCCAATCCTATGTTTTGTATGTTTTTTCCACGTGTCTTGACATCCAATGTATCCCTGCAAAGTTTGGTGAAGATCTGAGTATGTCGTTTTTGACCTTATCTGGAACCTTCTTTCTGAAAATTTGAAAATTCTTAAAGAATTCGACCAAAATCTTGTTGTCCCCAATCCAATATTTTGTACGTTTTTCCCACGTGTCTTGACATCCAATGTATCCCTGCAAAGTTTGGTGAAGATCTGAGTATGTAGTTTTTGACCTTATATGGAACCTCCTATCTGAAAATTTGAAAATTCTTAAAAAATTCGATCAAAATCTTGATGTCCCCAATCCTATGTTTTGTATGTTTTTTCCACGTGTCTTGACATCCAATGTATCCCTGCAAAGTTTGGTGAAGATCTGAGTATGTCGTTTTTGACCTTATCCGGAACCTCCTTTCTGAAAATTTGAAAATTCTTAAAAAATTCGTCCAAAATCTTGATGTCTCCAATCTCTTGTTTTGTACGTTTTTCCCACGTGTCTTGACATCCAATGAATCCCTGCAAATTTTGGTGAAGATCTGAGTATGTAGTTTTTGACCTTATCTGGAACCTCATTTCTGAAAATTTGAAAATTCCTCAAAAATTCGTCCAAAATCTTGATGTCTCCAATCTCTTGTTTTATACGTTTTTTCCACGTGTCTTGACATCCAATGTATCCCTGCAAAGTTTGGTGAAGATCTGAGTATGTAGTTTTTGACATTATATGGAACCTCCTTTCTGAAATTTGAAAATTCTTAAAAAATTCGTCCAAAATCTTGATGTCCGCAATCCTATGTTTTGTATGTTTTTTCCACGTGTCTTGACATCCAATGTATCCATGCAAATTTCGGTGAAGATCTGAGTATGTCGTTTTTGACCTTATCTGGAACCTTCTTTCTGAAAATTTGAAAATTCTTAAAGAATTCGACCAAAATCTTGTTGTCCCCAATCCAATATTTTGTACGTTTTTCCCACGTGTCTTGACATCCAATGTATCCCTGCAAAGTTTGGTGAAGATCTGAGTATGTAGTTTTTGACCTTATATGGAACCTCCTATCTGAAAATTTGAAAATTCTTAAAAAATTCGATCAAAATCTTGATGTCCCCAATCCTATGTTTTGTATGTTTTTTCCACGTGTCTTGACATCCAATGTATCCCTGCAAAGTTTGGTGAAGATCTGAGTATGTAGTTCTTGACCTTATCTGGGACCTCATTTCTGAAAATTTGAAAATTCTTCAAAAATTCGTCCAAAATCTTGATGTCTCCAATCTCTTGTTTTGTACGTTTTTTCCACGTGTCTTGACATCCAATGTATCCCTGCAAAGTTTGGTGAAGATCTGAGTATGTAGTTTTTGACCTTATATGGAACCTGCTTTCTGAAAATATGAAAATTCTTAAAAAATTCGTCCAAAATCTTGATGTCCCCAATCCTATGTTTTGTATGTTTTTTCCACGTGTCTTGAAATCCAATGTATCCATGCAAAGTTTGGTGAAGATCTGAGTATGTCGTTTTTGACCTTATCTGGAACCTCCCATCTGAAAATTTGAAAATTATTAAAAAATTCGTCGAAAATCTTGATGTCTCCAATCTCTTGTTTTGTACGTTTTTTCCACGTGTATTGACATGCAAAGTATCCCTGCAACGTTTGGTGAAGATCTGAGTATGTAGTTTTTGACCTTATCTGGAACCTCCTATCTGAAAATTTGAAAATTCTTCAAAAATTCGTCCAAAATCTTGATGTCTCCAATCTCTTGTTTTGTACGTTTTTCCACGTGTCTTGACATCCAATGTATCCCTGCAAAATTTGGTGAAGATCTGAGTATGTAGTTTTTGACCTTATATGGAACCTACTTTCTGAAAATTTGAAAATTTTTAAAAAATTCGACCAAAATCTTGAAGTCCCGAATCTTATGTTTTGTATGTTTTTTCCACGTGTCTTGACATCCAATGTATCCCTGCAAAGTTTGGTGAAGATCTGAGTATGTAGTTTTTGACCTTATCTGGAACCTCCTTTCTGAAAATTTGAAAATTTTTAAAAAATTCTTCCAAAATCTTGATGTCCCCAATTCTATGTTTTGTATGTTTTTTCCACGTGTCTTGACATCCAATGTATCCCTGCAAAGTTTGGTGAAGATCTGAGTATGTCGTTTTTGACCTTATCTGGAACATCCTTTCTGAAAATTTGAAAATTCTTAAAAAAATCGTCCAAAATCTTGATGTCTCCAATCTCTTGTTTTGTACGTTTTTTCCACGTGTCTTGACATCCAATTGTTCCCTGCAAAATTTGGTGAAGATCTGAGTATGTAGTTTTTGACCTTATATGGAACCTCCTTTCTGAAAATTTGAAAATTCTTAAAAAGTTCGACCAAAATCTTGAAGTCCCGAATCTTATGTTTTGTATGTTTTTTCCACGTGTCTTGACATCCAATGTATCCCTGCAAAGTTTGGTGAAGATCTGAGTATGTAGTTTTTGACCTTATCTGGAACCTCCTATCTGAAAATTTGAAAATTCTTAAAAAATTCGTCCAAAATTTTGATGTCTCCAATCTCTTGTTTTGTACGTTTTTCATACGTGTCTTGACATCCAATGTATCCCTGCAAAGTTTGGTGAAGATCTGAGTATGTAGTTTTTGACCTTATATGGAACCTCCTATCTGAAAATTTGAAAATTCTTAAAAAATTCGACCAAAATCTTGATGTCCCCAACCCTATGTTTTGTATGTTTTTTCCACGTGTCTTGATATCCAATGTATTCCTGCAAAGTTTGGTGAAGATCTGAGTATGTCGTTTTTGACTTTATCTGGAACCTACTTTCTGAAAATTTGAATATTCTTAAAAAATTCGTCCAAAATCTTGATGTCTCCAATCTCTTGTTTTGTACGTTTTTTCCACGTGTCTTGACATCCAATGTATCCCTGCAAAGTTTGGTGAAGATCTGAGTATGTAGTTTTTGACCTTATCTGGAACCTCCCATCTGAAAATTTGAAAATTCCTAAAAAATCCGTCCAAAATCTTGATGACCCCAATCTCTTGTTTTGTACGTTTTTTCCACGTGTCTTGACATCCAATGTATCCCTGCAAAGTTTGGTGAAGATATGAGTATGTCGTTTTTGACCTTATCTGGAACCTCTTATCTGAAAATTTGAAAATTCTTAAAAAATTCGTCGAAAATCTTGATGTCTCCAATCTCTTGTTTTGTACGTATTTTCCACGTGTCTTGACATGCAAAGTATCTCTGCAAAGTTTGGTGAAGATCTGAGTATGTAGTTTTTGACCTTACCTGGAACCTCCTATCTGAAAATTTGAAAATTCTTAAAAAATTCGACCAAAATCTTGATGTCCCCAATCCTATGTTTTGTACGTTTTTTCCACGTGTCTTGACATCCAATGTATCCATGCAAAGTTTGGTGAAGATTTGAGTATGTAGTTTTTGACCTTATATGGAACCTCCTATCTGAAAATTTGAAAATTCTTAAAAAATTCGACCAAAATCTTGATGTCCCCAATCCTATGTTTTGTATGTTTTTTCCACGTGTCTTGACATCCAATGTATCCCTGCAAAGTTTGGTGAAGATCTGAGTATGTAGTTTTTGACCTTATATGGAAGCTCCTATCTGAAAATTTGAAAATTCTTAAAAAATTCGACCAAAATCTTGATGTCACCAATAATATGTTTTGTATGTTTTTTCCACGTGTCTTGACATCCAATGTATCCATGCAAAGTTCGGTGAAGATCTGAGTATGTCGTTTTTGACCTTATCTTTAACCTCCTATCTGAAAATTTGAAAATTCTTAAAAAAATCATCCAAAATCTTGATGTCTCCAATCTCTTGTTTTGTACGTTTTTTCCACGTGTCTTGACATCCAATGTATCCCTGCAATGTTTGGTGAAGATCTGAGTATGTAGTTTTTGACCTTATATGGAACCTCCTATCTGAAAATTTGAAAATTCTTAAAAAATTCGTCCAAAATCTTTATGAGCCCAATCTCTTGTTTTGTACGTTTTTTCCACGTGTCTTGACATCCAATGTATCCCTGCAAAGTTTGGTGAAGATCTGAGTATGTAGTTCTTGACCTTATCTGGGACCTCATTTCTGAAAATTTGAAAATTCTTCAAAAATTCGTCCAAAATCTTGATGTCTCCAATCTCTTGTTTTGTACGTTTTTTCCACGTGTCTTGACATCCAATGTATCCCTGCAAAGTTTGGTGAAGATCTGAGTATGTAGTTTTTGACCTTATATGGAACCTCCTTTCTGAAAATATGAAAATTCTTAAAAAATTCGTCCAAAATCTTGATGTCCCCAATCCTATGTTTTGTATGTTTTTTCCACGTGTCTTGAAATCCAATGTATCCATGCAAAGTTTGGTGAAGATCTGAGTATGTCGTTTTTGACCTTATCTGGAACCTCCCATCTGAAAATTTGAAAATTCTTAAAAAATTCGTCGAAAATCTTGATGTCTCCAATCTCTTGTTTTGTACGTTTTTTCCACGTGTATTGACATGCAAAGTATCCCTGCAACGTTTGGTGAAGATCTGAGTATGTAGTTTTTGACCTTATCTGGAACCTCCTATCTGAAAATTTGAAAATTCTTCAAAAATTCGTCCAAAATCTTGATGTCTCCAATCTCTTGTTTTGTATGTTTTTTCCACGTGTCTTGACATCCAATGTATCGCTGCAAAGTTTGGTGAAGATCTGAGTATGTAGTTTTTGACCTTATCTGGAACCTCCTATCTGAAAATTTGAAAATTTTTAAAAAATTCGTCCAAAATCTTGATGTCTCCAATCTCTTGTTTTGTACGTCTTTTCCACGTGTCTTGACATCCAATGTATCCCTGCAATGTTTGGTGAAGATCTGAGTATGTAGTTTTTGACCTTATATGGAACCTCCTATCTGAAAATTTGAAAATTCTTAAAAAATTCGATCAAAATCTTGATGTCCCCAATCCTATGTTTTGTATGTTTTTTCCACGTGTCTTGACATCCAATGTATCCCTGCAAAGTTTGGTGAAGATCTGAGTATGTCGTTTTTGACCTTATCCGGAACCTCCTATCTGAAAA
Organism: Lepisma saccharinum; assembly: GCF_977018435.1. Classification (NCBI taxonomy): domain Eukaryota; kingdom Metazoa; phylum Arthropoda; class Insecta; order Zygentoma; family Lepismatidae; genus Lepisma; species Lepisma saccharinum. The sequence continues at coordinate 16,509,112 of NC_139230.1, read as the reverse complement.
TTTGAAAATTCTTAAAAAATCCGTCCAAAATCTTGATGACCTCAATCTCTTGTTTTGTACGTTTTTTCCACGTGTCTTGACATCCAATGTATCCCTGCAAAGTTTGGTGAAGATCTGAGTATGTAGTTTTTGACCTTATCTGGAACCTCCTATCTGAAAATTTGAAAATTCTTAAAAAATTCGTCCAAAATCTTGATGTCTCCAATCTCTTGTTTTGTACGTTTTTTCCACGTGTCTTGACATCCAATGTATCCCTGCAAAGTTTGGTGAAGATCTGAGTATGTAGTTTTTGACCTTATATGGAACCTCCTATCTGAAAATTTGAAAATTCTTCAAAAATTCGACCAAAATCTTGATGTCCCCAATCCTATGTTTTGTACGTTTTTTCCACGTGTCTTTACATCCAATGTATCCATGCAAAGTTTGGTGAAGATTTGAGTATGTAGTTTTTGACCTTATATGGAACCTCCTATCTGAAAATTTGAAAATTCTTAAAAAATTCGACCAAAATCTTGATGTCCCCAATCCTATGTTTTGTATGTTTTTTCCACTTGTCTTGACATCCAATGTATCCCTGCAAAGTTTGGTGAAGATCTGAGTATGTCGTTTTTGACCTTATCTGGAACCTTCTTTCTGAAAATTTGAAAATTCTTAAAGAATTCGACCAAAATCTTGTTGTCCCCAATCCAATATTTTGTACGTTTTTCCCACGTGTCTTGACATCCAATGTATCCCTGCAAAGTTTGGTGAAGATCTGAGTATGTAGTTTTTGACCTTATATGGAACCTCCTATCTGAAAATTTGAAAATTCTTAAAAAATTCGATCAAAATCTTGATGTCCCCAATCCTATGTTTTGTATGTTTTTTCCACGTGTCTTGACATCCAATGTATCCCTGCAAAGTTTGGTGAAGATCTGAGTATGTCGTTTTTGACCTTATCCGGAACCTCCTATCTGAAAATTTGAAAATTCTTAAAAAATCCGTCCAAAATCTTGATGACCCCAATCTCTTGTTTTGTACGTTTTTTCCACGTGTCTTGACATCCAATGTATCCCTGCAATGTGTGGTGAAGATCTGAGTATGTAGTTTTTGACCTTATATGGAACCTCCTATCTGAAAATTTGAAAATTCTTAAAAAATTTGACCAAAATCTTGATGTCCCCCATCCTATGTTTTGTATGTTTTTTCCACGTGTCTTGACATCCAATGTATCCCTGCAAAGTTTGGTGAAGATCTGAGTATGTCGTTTTTGACCTTATCTGGAACATCCTTTCTGAAAATTTGAAAATTCTTAAAAAATTCGTCCAAAATCTTGATGTCTCCAATCTCTTGTTTTGTACGTTTTTTCCACGTGTCTTGACATCCAATGTATCCCTGCAAAGTTTGGTGAAGATCTGAGTATGTAGTTTTTGACCTTATATGGAACCTCCTATCTGAAAATTTGAAAATTCTTCAAAAATTCGACCAAAATCTTGATGTCCCCAATCCTATGTTTTGTACGTTTTTTCCACGTGTCTTGACATCCAATGTATCCATGCAAAGTTTGGTGAAGATTTGAGTATGTAGTTTTTGACCTTATTTGGAACCTCCTATCTGAAAATTTGAAAATTCTTAAAAAATTCGACCAAAATCTTGATGTCCCCAATCCTATGTTTTGTATGTTTTTTCCACTTGTCTTGACATCCAATGTATCCCTGCAAAGTTTGGTGAAGATCTGAGTATGTCGTTTTTGACCTTATCTGGAACCTTCTTTCTGAAAATTTGAAAATTCTTAAAGAATTCGACCAAAATCTTGTTGTCCCCAATCCAATATTTTGTACGTTTTTCCCACGTGTCTTGACATCCAATGTATCCCTGCAAAGTTTGGTGAAGATCTGAGTATGTAGTTTTTGACCTTATATGGAACCTCCTATCTGAAAATTTGAAAATTCTTAAAAAATTCGATCAAAATCTTGATGTCCCCAATCCTATGTTTTGTATGTTTTTTCCACGTGTCTTGACATCCAATGTATCCCTGCAAAGTTTGGTGAAGATCTGAGTATGTCGTTTTTGACCTTATCCGGAACCTCCTATCTGAAAATTTGAAAATTCTTAAAAAATCCGTCCAAAATCTTGATGACCCCAATCTCTTGTTTTGTACGTTTTTTCCACGTGTCTTGACATCCAATGTATCCCTGCAAAGTTTGGTGAAGATCTGAGTATGTAGTTTTTGACCTTATCTGGAACCTCCTATCTGAAAATTTGAAAATTCTTAAAAAATTCGTCCAAAATCTTGATGTCTCCAATCTCTTGTTTTGTACGTTTTTTCCACGTGTCTTGACATCCAATGTATCCCTGCAAAGTTTGGTGAAGATCTGAGTATGTAGTTTTTGAGCTTATATGGAACCTCCTATCTGAAAATTTGAAAATTCTTAAAAAATTCGACCAAAATCTTGATGTCCCCAATCCTATGTTTTGTATGTTTTTTCCACTTGTCTTGACATCCAATGTATCCCTGCAAAGTTTGGTGAAGATCCGAGTATGTCGTTTTTGACCTTATCTGGAACCTTCTTTCTGAAAATTTGAAAATTCTTAAAGAATTCGACCAAAATCTTGTTGTCCCCAATCCAATATTTTGTACGTTTTTCCCACGTGTCTTGACATCCAATGTATCCCTGCAAAGTTTGGTGAAGATCTGAGTATGTAGTTTTTGACCTTATATGGAACCTCCTATCTGAAAATTTGAAAATTCTTAAAAAATTCGATCAAAATCTTGATGTCCCCAATCCTATGTTTTGTATGTTTTTTCCACGTGTCTTGACATCCAATGTATCCCTGCAAAGTTTGGTGAAGATCTGAGTATGTCGTTTTTGACCTTATCCGGAACCTCCTATCTGAAAATTTGAAAATTCTTAAAAAATCCGTCCAAAATCTTGATGACCCCAATCTCTTGTTTTGTACGTTTTTTCCACGTGTCTTGACATCCAATGTATCCCTGCAAAGTTTGGTGAAGATCTGAGTATGTAGTTTTTGACCTTATCTGGAACCTCCTATCTGAAAATTTGAAAATTCTTAAAAAATTCGTCCAAAATCTTGATGTCTCCAATCTCTTGTTTTGTACGTTTTTTCCACGTGTCTTGACATCCAATGTATCCCTGCAAAGTTTGGTGAAGATCTGAGTATGTAGTTTTTGAGCTTATATGGAACCTCCTATCTGAAAATTTGAAAATTCTTAAAAAATTCGACCAAAATCTTGATGTCCCCAATCCTATGTTTTGTATGTTTTTTCCACGTGTCTTGACATCCAATGTATCCCTGCAAAGTTTGGTGAAGATCTGAGTATGTCGCTTTTGAACTTATCTGGAACCTCCTTTCTGAAAATTTGAAAATTCTTAAAAAATTCGTCCAAAATCTTGATGTCTCCAATCTCTTGTTTTGTACGTTTTTCCCACGTGTCTTGACATCCAATGAATCCCTGCAAATTTTGGTGAAGATCTGAGTATGTAGTTTTTGACCTTATCTGGAACCTCATTTCTGAAAATTTGAAAATTCCTCAAAAATTCGTCCAAAATCTTGATGTCTCCAATCTCTTGTTTTGTACGTTTTTTCCACGTGTCTTGACATCCAATGTATCCCTGCAAAGTTTGGTGAAGATCTGAGTATGTAGTTTTTGACCTTATATGGAACCTCCTATCTGAAAATTTGAAAATTCTTAAAAAATTCGACCAAAATCTTGATGTCCCCAATCCTATGTTTTGTATGTTTTTTCCACGTGTCTTGACATCCAATGTATCCATGCAAAGTTCGGTGAAGATCTGAGTATGTCGTTTTTGACCTTATCTTTAACCACCTATCTGAAAATTTGAAAATTCTTAAAAAAATCGTCCAAAATCTTGATGTCTCCAATCTCTTGTTTTGTACGTTTTTTCCACGTGTCTTGACATCCAATGTATCCCTGCAATGTTTGGTGAAGATCTGAGTATGTAGTTTTTGACCTTATATGGAACCTCCTATCTGAAAATTTGAAAATTCTTAAAAAATTCGTCCAAAATCTTGATGACCCCAATCTCTTGTTTTGTACGTTTTTTCCACGTGTCTTGACATCCAATGTATCCCTGCAAAGTTTGGTGAAGATCTGAGTATGTAGTTCTTGACCTTATCTGGGACCTCATTTCTGAAAATTTGAAAATTCTTCAAAAATTCGTCCAAAATCTAGAATGTCTCCAATCTCTTGTTTTGTACGTTTTTTCCACGTGTCTTGACATCCAATGTATCCCTGCAAAGTTTGGTGAAGATCTGAGTATGTAGTTTTTGACCTTATATGGAACCTCCTTTCTGAAAATTTGAAAATTCTTAAAAAATTCGTCCAAAATCTTGATCTCTCCAATCTCTTGTTTTGTACGTTTTTTCCACGTGTCTTGACATCCAATGTATCCCTGCAAAGTTTGGTGAAGATCTGAGTATGTAGTTTTTGACCTTATATGGAACCTCCTTTCTGAAAATATGAAAATTCTTAAAAAATTCGTCCAAAATCTTGATGTCCCCAATCCTATGTTTTGTATGTTTTTTCCACGTGTCTTGAAATCCAATGTATCCATGCAAAGTTTGGTGAAGATCTGAGTATGTCGTTTTTGACCTTATCTGGAACCTCCCATCTGAAAATTTGAAAATTCTTAAAAAATTCGACGAAAATCTTGATGTCTCCAATCTCTTGTTTTGTACGTTTTTTCCACGTGTATTGACATGCAAAGTATCCCTGCAACGTTTGGTGAAGATCTGAGTATGTAGTTTTTGACCTTATCTGGAACTTCCTATCTGAAAATTTGAAAATTCTTCAAAAATTCGTCCAAAATCTTGATATCTCCAATCTCTTGTTTTGTACGTTTTTTCTACGTGTCTTGACATCCAATGTATCCCTGCAATGTTTGGTGAAGATCTGAGTATGTACTTTTTGACCTTATATGGAACCTCCTATCTGAAAATTTGAAAATTCTTAAAAAATTTGACCAAAATCTTGATATCCCCAATCCTATGTTTTGTATGTTTTTTCCACGTGTCTTGACATCCAATGTATCCCTGCAAAGTTTGGTGAAGATCTGAGTATGTAGTTTTTGACCTTTTCTGGAACCTCCTATCTGAAAATTTGAAAATTTTTAAAAAATTCGTCCAAAATCTTGATGTCTCCAATCTCTTGTTTTGTACGTTTTTTCCACGTGTCTTGACATCCAATGTATCCCTGCAATGTTTGGTGAAGATCTGACTATGTAGTTTTTGACCTTATATGGAACCTCCTATCTGAAAATTTGAAAATTCTTAAAAAATTTGACCAAAATCTTGATGTCCCCAATCCTATGTTTTGTATGTTTTTTCCACGTGTCTTGACATCCAATGTATCCCTGCAAAGTTTGGTGAAGATCTGAGTATGTCGTTTTTGACCTTATCTGGAACATCCTTTCTGAAAATTTGAAAATTCTTAAAAAATTCGTCCAAAATCTTGATGTCTCCAATCTCTTGTTTTGTACGTTTTTTCCACGTGTCTTGACATCCAATGTATCCCTGCAAAATTTGGTGAAGATCTGAGTATGTAGTTTTTGACCTTATATGGAACCTCCTTTCTGAAAATTTGAAAATTCTTAAAAAATTCGACCAAAATCTTGAAGTGCCGAATCTTATGTTTTGTATGTTTTTTCCACGTGTCTTGACATCCAATGTATCCCTGCAAAGTTTGGTGAAGATCTGAGTATGTAGTTTTTCACCTTATCTGGAACCTCCTATCTGAAAATTTGAAAATTTTTAAAAAATTCGTCCAAAATCTTGATGTCTCCAATCTCTTGTTTTGTACGTTTTTTCCACGTGTCTTGACATCCAAACGTATCCCTGCAATGTTTGGTGAAGATCTGAGTATGTAGTTTTTGACCTTATATGGAACCTCCTATCTGAAAATTTGAAAATTCTTAAAAAATTTGACCAAAATCTTGATGTCCCCCATCCTATGTTTTGTATGTTTTTTCCACGTGTCTTGACATCCAATGTATCCCTGCAAAGTTTGGTGAAGATCTGAGTATGTCGTTTTTGACCTTATCTGGAACATCCTTTCTGAAAATTTGAAAATTCTTAAAAAACTCGTCCAAAATCTTGATGTCTCCAATCTCTTGTTTTGTACGTTTTTTCCACGTGTCTTGACATCCAATGTATCCCTGCAAAGTTTGGTGAAGATCTGAGTATGTAGTTTTTGACCTTATATGGAACCTCCTATCTGAAAATTTGAAAATTCTTCAAAAATTCGACCAAAATCTTGATGTCCCCAATCCTATGTTTTGTACGTTTTTTCCACGTGTCTTGACATCCAATGTATCCATGCAAAGTTTGGTGAAGATTTGAGTATGTAGTTTTTGACCTTATATGGAACCTCCTATCTGAAAATTTGAAAATTCTTAAAAAATTCGACCAAAATCTTGATGTCCCCAATCCTATGTTTTGTATGTTTTTTCCACTTGTCTTGACATCCAATGTATCCCTGCAAAATTTGGTGAAGATCTGAGTATGTCGTTTTTGACCTTATCTGGAACCTTCTTTCTGAAAATTTGAAAATTCTTAAAGAATTCGACCAAAATCTTGTTGTCCCCAATCCAATATTTTGTACGTTTTTCCCACGTGTCTTGACATCCAATGTATCCCTGCAAAGTTTGGTGAAGATCTGAGTATGTAGTTTTTGACCTTATATGGAACCTCCTATCTGAAAATTTGAAAATTCTTAAAAAATTCGATCAAAATCTTGATGTCCCCAATCCTATGTTTTGTATGTTTTTTCCACGTGTCTTGACATCCAATGTATCCCTGCAAAGTTTGGTGAAGATCTGAGTATGTCGTTTTTGACCTTATCCGGAACCTCCTATCTGAAAATTTGAAAATTCTTAAAAAATCCGTCCAAAATCTTGATGACCCCAATCTCTTGTTTTGTACGTTTTTTCCACGTGTCTTGACATCCAATGTATCCCTGCAAAGTTTGGTGAAGATCTGAGTATGTAGTTTTTGACCTTATCTGGAACCTCCTATCTGAAAATTTGAAAATTCTTAAAAAATTCGTCCAAAATCTTGATGTCTCCAATCTCTTGTTTTGTACGTTTTTTCCACGTGTCTTGACATCCAATGTATCCCTGCAAAGTTTGGTGAAGATCTGAGTATGTAGTTTTTGAGCTTATATGGAACCTCCTATCTGAAAATTTGAAAATTCTTAAAAAATTCGACCAAAATCTTGATGTCCCCAATCCTATGTTTTGTATGTTTTTTCCACGTGTCTTGACATCCAATGTATCCCTGCAAAGTTTGGTGAAGATCTGAGTATGTCGTTTTTGACCTTATCTGGAACCTTCTTTCTGAAAATTTGAAAATTCTTAAAGAATTCGACCAAAATCTTGTTGTCCCCAATCCAATATTTTGTACGTTTTTCCCACGTGTCTTGACATCCAATGTATCCCTGCAAAGTTTGGTGAAGATCTGAGTATGTAGTTTTTGACCTTATATGGAACCTCCTATCTGAAAATTTGAAAATTCTTAAAAAATTCGATCAAAATCTTGATGTCCCCAATCCTATGTTTTGTATGTTTTTTCCACGTGTCTTGACATCCAATGTATCCCTGCAAAGTTTGGTGAAGATCTGAGTATGTCGTTTTTGACCTTATCCGGAACCTCCTATCTGAAAATTTGAAAATTCTTAAAAAATCCGTCCAAAATCTTGATGACCCCAATCTCTTGTTTTGTACGTTTTTTCCACGTGTCTTGACATCCAATGTATCCCTGCAAAGTTTGGTGAAGATCTGAGTATGTAGTTTTTGACCTTATCTGGAACCTCCTATCTGAAAATTTGAAAATTCTTAAAAAATTCGTCCAAAATCTTGATGTCTCCAATCTCTTGTTTTGTACGTTTTTTCCACGTGTCTTGACATCCAATGTATCCCTGCAAAGTTTGGTGAAGATCTGAGTATGTAGTTTTTGAGCTTATATGGAACCTCCTATCTGAAAATTTGAAAATTCTTAAAAAATTCGACCAAAATCTTGATGTCCCCAATCCTATGTTTTGTATGTTTTTTCCACGTGTCTTGACATCCAATGTATCCCTGCAAAGTTTGGTGAAGATCTGAGTATGTCGTTTTTGACCTTATCTGGAACCTTCTTTCTGAAAATTTGAAAATTCTTAAAGAATTCGACCAAAATCTTGTTGTCCCCAATCCAATATTTTGTACGTTTTTCCCACGTGTCTTGACATCCAATGTATCCCTGCAAAGTTTGGTGAAGATCTGAGTATGTAGTTTTTGACCTTATATGGAACCTCCTATCTGAAAATTTGAAAATTCTTAAAAAATTCGATCAAAATCTTGATGTCCCCAATCCTATGTTTTGTATGTTTTTTCCACGTGTCTTGACATCCAATGTATCCCTGCAAAGTTTGGTGAAGATCTGAGTATGTAGTTCTTGACCTTATCTGGGACCTCATTTCTGAAAATTTGAAAATTCTTCAAAAATTCGTCCAAAATCTTGATGTCTCCAATCTCTTGTTTTGTACGTTTTTTCCACGTGTCTTGACATCCAATGTATCCCTGCAAAGTTTGGTGAAGATCTGAGTATGTAGTTTTTGACCTTATATGGAACCTCCTTTCTGAAAATATGAAAATTCTTTAAAAATTCGTCCAAAATCTTGATGTCCCCAATCCTATGTTTTGTATGTTTTTTCCACGTGTCTTGAAATCCAATGTATCCATGCAAAGTTTGGTGAAGATCTGAGTATGTCGTTTTTGACCTTATCTGGAACCTCCCATCTGAAAATTTGAAAATTATTAAAAAATTCGTCGAAAATCTTGATGTCTCCAATCTCTTGTTTTGTACGTTTTTTCCACGTGTATTGACATGCAAAGTATCCCTGCAACGTTTGGTGAAGATCTGAGTATGTAGTTTTTGACCTTATCTGGAACCTCCTATCTGAAAATTTGAAAATTCTTCAAAAATTCGTCCAAAATCTTGATGTCTCCAATCTCTTGTTTTGTACGTTTTTCCACGTGTCTTGACATCCAATGTATCCCTGCAAAATTTGGTGAAGATCTGAGTATGTAGTTTTTGACCTTATATGGAACCTACTTTCTGAAAATTTGAAAATTTTTAAAAAATTCGACCAAAATCTTGAAGTCCCGAATCTTATGTTTTGTATGTTTTTTCCACGTGTCTTGACATCCAATGTATCCCTGCAAAGTTTGGTGAAGATCTGAGTATGTAGTTTTTGACCTTATCTGGAACCTCCTTTCTGAAAATTTGAAAATTTTTAAAAAATTCTTCCAAAATCTTGATGTCCCCAATTCTATGTTTTGTATGTTTTTTCCACGTGTCTTGACATCCAATGTATCCCTGCAAAGTTTGGTGAAGATCTGAGTATGTCGTTTTTGACCTTATCTGGAACATCCTTTCTGAAAATTTGAAAATTCTTAAAAAAATCGTCCAAAATCTTGATGTCTCCAATCTCTTGTTTTGTACGTTTTTTCCACGTGTCTTGACATCCAATTGTTCCCTGCAAAATTTGGTGAAGATCTGAGTATGTAGTTTTTGACCTTATATGGAACCTCCTTTCTGAAAATTTGAAAATTCTTAAAAAGTTCGACCAAAATCTTGAAGTCCCGAATCTTATGTTTTGTATGTTTTTTCCACGTGTCTTGACATCCAATGTATCCCTGCAAAGTTTGGTGAAGATCTGAGTATGTAGTTTTTGACCTTATCTGGAACCTCCTATCTGAAAATTTGAAAATTCTTAAAAAATTCGTCAAAAAATTTTGATGTCTCCAATCTCTTGTTTTGTACGTTTTTCATACGTGTCTTGACATCCAATGTATCCCTGCAAAGTTTGGTGAAGATCTGAGTATGTAGTTTTTGACCTTATATGGAACCTCCTATCTGAAAATTTGAAAATTCTTAAAAAATTCGACCAAAATCTTGATGTCCCCAACCCTATGTTTTGTATGTTTTTTCCACGTGTCTTGATATCCAATGTATCCCTGCAAAGTTTGGTGAAGATCTGAGTATGTCGTTTTTGACTTTATCTGGAACCTACTTTCTGAAAATTTGAATATTCTTAAAAAATTCGTCCAAAATCTTGATGTCTCCAATCTCTTGTTTTGTACGTTTTTTCCACGTGTCTTGACATCCAATGTATCCCTGCAAAGTTTGGTGAAGATCTGAGTATGTAGTTTTTGACCTTATCTGGAACCTCCCATCTGAAAATTTGAAAATTCCTAAAAAATCCGTCCAAAATCTTGATGACCCCAATCTCTTGTTTTGTACGTTTTTTCCACGTGTCTTGACATCCAATGTATCCCTGCAAAGTTTGGTGAAGATATGAGTATGTCGTTTTTGACCTTATCTGGAACCTCTTATCTGAAAATTTGAAAATTCTTAAAAAATTCTTCGAAAATCTTGATGTCTCCAATCTCTTGTTTTGTACGTATTTTCCACGTGTCTTGACATGCAAAGTATCTCTGCAAAGTTTGGTGAAGATCTGAGTATGTAGTTTTTGACCTTACCTGGAACCTCCTATCTGAAAATTTGAAAATTCTTAAAAAATTCGACCAAAATCTTGATGTCCCCAATCCTATGTTTTGTACGTTTTTTCCACGTGTCTTGACATCCAATGTATCCATGCAAAGTTTGGTGAAGATTTGAGTATGTAGTTTTTGACCTTATATGGAACCTCCTATCTGAAAATTTGAAAATTCTTAAAAAATTCGACCAAAATCTTGATGTCCCCAATCCTATGTTTTGTATGTTTTTTCCACGTGTCTTGACATCCAATGTATCCCTGCAAAGTTTGGTGAAGATCTGAGTATGTAGTTTTTGACCTTATATGGAAGCTCCTATCTGAAAATTTGAAAATTCTTAAAAAATTCGACCAAAATCTTGATGTCACCAATAATATGTTTTGTATGTTTTTTCCACGTGTCTTGACATCCAATGTATCCATGCAAAGTTCGGTGAAGATCTGAGTATGTCGTTTTTGACCTTATCTTTAACCTCCTATCTGAAAATTTGAAAATTCTTAAAAAAATCATCCAAAATCTTGATGTCTCCAATCTCTTGTTTTGTACGTTTTTTCCACGTGTCTTGACATCCAATGTATCCCTGCAATGTTTGGTGAAGATCTGAGTATGTAGTTTTTGACCTTATATGGAACCTCCTATCTGAAAATTTGAAAATTCTTAAAAAATTCGTCCAAAACCTTTATGAGCCCAATCTCTTGTTTTGTACGTTTTTTCCACGTGTCTTGACATCCAATGTATCCCTGCAAAGTTTGGTGAAGATCTGAGTATGTAGTTCTTGACCTTATCTGGGACCTCATTTCTGAAAATTTGAAAATTCTTAAAAAATTCGTCCAAAATCTTGATGTCTCCAATCTCTTGTTTTGTACGTTTTTTCCACGTGTCTTGACATCCAATGTATCCCTGCAAAGTTTGGTGAAGATCTGAGTATGTAGTTTTTGACCTTATATGGAACCTCCTTTCTGAAAATATGAAAATTCTTAAAAAATTCGTCCAAAATCTTGATGTCCCCAATCCTATGTTTTGTATGTTTTTTCCACGTGTCTTGAAATCCAATGTATCCATGCAAAGTTTGGTGAAGATCTGAGTATGTCGTTTTTGACCTTATCTGGAACCTCCCATCTGAAAATTTGAAAATTCTTAAAAAATTCGTCGAAAATCTTGATGTCTCCAATCTCTTGTTTTGTACGTTTTTTCCACGTGTATTGACATGCAAAGTATCCCTGCAACGTTTGGTGAAGATCTGAGTATGTAGTTTTTGACCTTATCTGGAACCTCCTATCTGAAAATTTGAAAATTCTTCAAAAATTCATCCAAAATCTTGATGTCTCCAATCTCTTGTTTTGTATGTTTTTTCCACGTGTCTTGACATCCAATGTATCGCTGCAAAGTTTGGTGAAGATCTGAGTATGTAGTTTTTGACCTTATCTGGAACCTCCTATCTGAAAATTTGAAAATTTTTAAAAAATTCGTCCAAAATCTTGATGTCTCCAATCTCTTGTTTTGTACGTCTTTTCCACGTGTCTTGACATCCAATGTATCCCTGCAATGTTTGGTGAAGATCTGAGTATGTAGTTTTTGACCTTATATGGAACCTCCTATCTGAAAATTTGAAAATTCTTAAAAAATTTGACCAAAATCTTGATGTCCCCAATCCTATGTTTTGTATGTTTTTTCCACGTGTCTTGACATCCAATGTATCCCTGCAAAGTTTGGTGAAGATCTGAGTATGTCGTTTTTGACCTTATCTGGAACATCCTTTCTGAAAATTTGAAAATTCTTAAAAAATTCGTCCAAAATCTTGATGTCTCCAATCTCTTGTTTTGTACGTTTTTCCACGTGTCTTGAAATCCAATGTATCCCTGCAAAATTTGGTGAAGATCTGAGTATGTAGTTTTTGACCTTATATGGAACCTCCTATCTGAACATTTGAAAATTCTTAAAAAATTCGACCAAAATCTTGATGTCCCCAATCCTATGTTTTGTACGTTTTTTCCACGTGTCTTGACATCCAATGTATCCATGCAAAGTTTGGTGAAGATTTGAGTATGTAGTTTTTGACCTTATATGGAACCTCCTATCTGAAAATTTGAAAATTCTTAAAAAATTCGACCAAAATCTTGATGTCCCCAATCCTATGTTTTGTATGTTTTTTCCACGTGTCTTGACATCCAATGTATCCATGCAAAGTTCGGTGAAGATCTGAGTATGTCGTTTTTGACCTTATCTTTAACCTCCTATCTGAAAATTTGAAAATTCTTAAAAAAATCGTCCAAAATCTTGATGTCTCCAATCTCTTGTTTTGTACGTTTTTTCCACGTGTCTTGACATCCAATGTATCCCTGCAATGTTTGGTGAAGATCTGAGTATGTAGTTTTTGACCTTATATGGAACCTCCTATCTGAAAATTTGAAAATTCTTAAAAAATTCGTCCAAAATCTTGATGACCCCAATCTCTTGTTTTGTACGTTTTTTCCACGTGTCTTGACATCCAATGTATCCCTGCAAAGTTTTGTGAAGATCTGAGTATGTAGTTCTTGACCTTATCTGGGACCTCATTTCTGAAAATTTGAAAATTCTTCAAAAATTCGTCCAAAATCTTGATGTCTCCAATCTCTTGTTTTGTACGTTTTTTCCACGTGTCTTGACATCCAATGTATCCCTGCAAAGTTTGGTGAAGATCTGAGTATGTAGTTTTTGACCTTATATGGAACCTCATTTCTGAAAATTTGAAAATTCTTAAAAAATTCGCCTAAAATCTTGATCTCTCCAATCTCTTGTTTTGTACGTTTTTTCCACGTGTCTTGACATCCAATGTATCTCTGCAAAGTTTGGTGAAGATCTGAGTATGTAGTTTTTGACCTTATATGGAACCTCCTTTCTGAAAATATGAAAATTCTTAAAAAATTCGTCCAAAATCTTGATGTCCCCAATCCTATGTTTTGTATGTTTTTTCCACGTGTCTTGAAATCCAATGTATCCATGCAAAGTTTGGTGAAGATCTGAGTATGTCGTTTTTGACCTTATCTGGAACCTCCCATCTGAAAATTTGAAAATTCTTAAAAAATTCGTCGAAAATCTTGATGTCTCCAATCTCTTGTTTTGTACGTTTTTTCCACGTGTATTGACATGCAAAGTATCCCTGCAACGTTTGGTGAATATCTGAGTATGTAGTTTTTGACCTTATCTGGAACCTCCTATCTGAAAATTTGAAAATTCTTCAAAAATTCGTCCAAAATCTTGATGTCTCCAATCTCTTGTTTTGTACGTTTTTTCTACGTGTCTTGACATCCAATGTATCCCTGCAATGTTTGGTGAAGATCTGAGTATGTAGTTTTTGACCTTATATGGAACCTCCTATCTGAAAATTTGAAAATTCTTAAAAAATTTGACCAAAATCTTGATATCCCCAATCCTATGTTTTGTATGTTTTTTCCACGTGTCTTGACATCCAATGTATCCCTGCAAAGTTTGGTGAAGATCTGAGTATGTAGTTTTTGACCTTATCTGGAACCTCCTATCTGAAAATTTGAAAATTTTTAAAAAATTCGTCCAAAATCTTGATGTCTCCAATCTCTTGTTTTGTATTTTTTTTCCACGTGTCTTGACATCCAATGTATCCCTGCAATGTTTGGTGAAGATCTGAGTATGTAGTTTTTGACCTTATATGGAACCTCCTATCTGAAAATTTGAAAATTCTTAAAAAATTTGACCAAAATCTTGATGTCCCCAATCCTATGTTTTGTATGTTTTTTCCACGTGTCTTGACATCCAATGTATCCCTGCAAAGTTTGGTGAAGATCTGAGTATGTCGTTTTTGACCTTATCTGGAACATCCTTTCTGAAAATTTGAAAATTCTTAAAAAATTCGTCCAAAATCTTGATGTCTCCAATCTCTTGTTTTGTACGTTTTTTCCACGTGTCTTGACATCCAATGTATCCCTGCAAAATTTGGTGAAGATCTGAGTATGTAGTTTTTGACCTTATATGGAACCTCCTTTCTGAAAATTTGAAAATTCTTAAAAAATTCGACCAAAATCTTGAAGTGCCGAATCTTATGTTTTGTATGTTTTTTCCACGTGTCTTGACATCCAATGTATCCCTGCAAAGTTTGGTGAAGATCTGAGTATGTAGTTTTTGACCTTATCTGGAACTTCCTATCTGAAAATTTTAAAATTTTTAAAAAATTCGTCCAAAATCTTGATGTCTCCAATCTCTTGTTTTGTACGTTTTTTCCACGAGTCTTGACATCCAATGTATCCATGCAAAGTTTGGTGAAGATTTGAGTATGTAGTTTTTGACCATATATGGAACCTCCTATCTGAAAATTTGAAAATTCTTAAAAAATTCGACCAAAATCTTGATGTCCCCAATCCTATGTTTTGTATGTTTTTTCCACTTGTCTTGACATCCAATGTATCCCTGCAAAGTTTGGTGAAGATCTGAGTATGTCGTTTTTGACCTTATATGGAACCTCCTATCTGAAAATTTGAAAATTCTTAAAAAATTCGACCAAAATCTTGATGTCCCCAATCCTATGTTTTGTATGTTTTTTCCACGTGTCTTGACATCCAATGTATCCCTGCAAAGTTTGGTGAAGATCTGAGTATGTAGTTTTTGACCTTATATGGAACCTCCTATCTGAAAATTTGAAAATTCTTAAAAAATTCGACCAAAATCTTGATGTCCCCAATCCTATGTTTTGTATGTTTTTTCCACGTGTCTTGACATCCAATGTATCCATGCAAAGTTCGGTGAAGATCTGAGTATGTCGTTTTTGACCTTATCTTTAACCTCCTATCTGAAAATTTGAAAATTCTTAAAAAAATCGTCCAAAATCTTGATGTCTCCAATCTCTTGTTTTGTACGTTTTTTCCACGTGTCTTGACATCCAATGTATCCCTGCAATGTTTGGTGAAGATCTGAGTATGTAGTTTTTGACCTTATATGGAACCTCCTATCTGAAAATTTGAAAATTCTTAAAAAATTCGTCCAAAATCTTGATGACCCCAATCTCTTGTTTTGTACGTTTTTTCCACGTGTCTTGACATCCAATGTATCCCTGCAAAGTTTGGTGAAGATCTGAGTATGTAGTTCTTGACCTTATCTGGGACCTCATTTCTGAAAATTTGAAAATTCTTCAAAAATTCGTCCAAAATCTTGATGTCTCCAATCTCTTGTTTTGTACGTTTTTTCCACGTGTCTTGACATCCAATGTATCCCTGCAAAGTTTGGTGAAGATCTGAGTATGTAGTTTTTGACCTTATCTGGAACCTCCCATCTGAAAATTTGAAAATTCTTAAAAAATTCGTCGAAAATCTTGATGTCTCCAATCTCTTGTTTTGTACGTTTTTTCCACGTGTATTGACATGCAAAGTATCCCTGCATCGTTTGGTGAAGATCTGAGTATGTAGTTTTTGACCTTATCTGGAACCTCCTATCTGAAAATTTGAAAATTCTTCAAAAATTCGTCCAAAATCTTGATATCTCCAATCTCTTGTTTTGTACGTTTTTTCTACGTGTCTTGACATCCAATGTATCCCTGCAATGTTTGGTGAAGATCTGAGTATGTAGTTTTTGACCTTATATGGAACCTCCTATCTGAAAATTTGAAAATTCTTAAAAAATTTGACCAAAATCTTGATATCCCCAATCCTATGTTTTGTATGTTTTTTCCACGTGTCTTGACATCCAATGTATCCCTGCAAAGTTTGGTGAAGATCTGAGTATGTAGTTTTTGACCTTATCTGGAACCTCCTATCTGAAAATTTGAAAATTTTTAAAAAATTCGTCCAAAATCTTGATGTCTCCAATCTCTTGTTTTGTACGTTTTTTCCACGTGTCTTGACATCCAATGTATCCCTGCAATGTTTGGTGAAGATCTGAGTATGTAGTTTTTGACCTTACATGGAACCTCCTATCTGAAAATTTGAAAATTCTTAAAAAATTTGACCAAAATCTTGATGTCCCCAATCCTATGTTTTGTATGTTTTTTCCACGTGTCTTGACATCCAATGTATCCCTGCAAAGTTTGGTGAAGATCTGAGTATGTCGTTTTTGACCTTATCTGGTACATCCTTTCTGAAAATTTGAAAATTCTTAAAAAATTCGTCCAAAATCTTGATGTCTCCAATCTCTTGTTTTGTACGTTTTTTCCAAGTGTCTTGACATCCAATGTATCCCTGCAAAATTTGGTGAAGATCTGAGTATGTAGTTTTTGACCTTATATGGAACCTCCTTTCTGAAAATTTGAAAATTCTTAAAAAATTCGACCAAAATCTTGAAGTGCCGAATCTTATGTTTTGTATGTTTTTTCCACGAGTCTTGACATCCAATGTATCCCTGCAAAGTTTGGTGAAGATCTGAGTATGTAGTTTTTCACCTTATCTGGAACCTCCTATCTGAAAATTTGAAAATTTTTAAAAAATTCGTCCAAAATCTTGATGTCTCCAATCTCTTGTTTTGTACGTTTTTTCCACGTGTCTTGACATCCAAACGTATCCCTGCAATGTTTGGTGAAGATCTGAGTATGTAGTTTTTGACCTTATATGGAAACTCCTATCTGAAAATTTGAAAATTCTTAAAAAAATTGACCAAAACCTTGATGTCCCCCATCCTATGTTTTGTATGTTTTTTCCACGTGTCTTGACATCCAATGTATCCCTGCAAAGTTTGGTGAAGATCTGAGTATGTCGTTTTTGACCTTATCTGGAACATCCTTTCTGAAAATTTGAAAATTCTTAAAAAATTCGTCCAAAATCTTGATGTCTCCAATCTCTTGTTTTGTACGTTTTTTCCACGTGTCTTGAC
This sequence comes from Lepisma saccharinum, assembly GCF_977018435.1. Lineage (NCBI taxonomy): Eukaryota > Metazoa > Arthropoda > Insecta > Zygentoma > Lepismatidae > Lepisma > Lepisma saccharinum. The sequence continues at coordinate 16,491,749 of NC_139230.1, read as the reverse complement.
ATCCAATGTATCCCTGCAAAGTTTGGTGAAGATCTGAGTATGTAGTTTTTGACCTTATATGGAACCTCCTATCTGAAAATTTGAAAATTCTTCAAAAATTCGACCAAAATCTTGATGTCCCCAATCCTATGTTTTGTACGCTTTTTCCACGTGTCTTGACATCCAATGTATCCATGCAAAGTTTGGTGAAGATTTGAGTATGTAGTTTTTGACCTTATATGGAACCTCCTATCTGAAAATTTGAAAATTCTTAAAAAATTCGACCAAAATCTTGATGTCCCCAATCCTATGTTTTGTATGTTTTTTCCACTTGTCTTGACATCCAATGTATCCCTGCAAAGTTTGGTGAAGATCTGAGTATGTCGTTTTTGACCTTATCTGGAACCTTCTTTCTGAAAATTTGAAAATTCTTAAAGAATTCGACCAAAATCTTGTTGTCCCCAATCCAATATTTTGTACGTTTTTCCCACGTGTCTTGACATCCAATGTATCCCTGCAAAGTTTGGTGAAGATCTGAGTATGTAGTTTTTGACCTTATATGGAACCTCCTATCTGAAAATTTGAAAATTCTTAAAAAATTCGATCAAAATCTTGATGTCCCCAATCCTATGTTTTGTATGTTTTTTCCACGTGTCTTGACATCCAATGTATCCCTGCAAAGTTTGGTGAAGATCTGAGTATGTCGTTTTTGACCTTATCCGGAACCTCCTATCTGAAAATTTGAAAATTCTTAAAAAATCCGTCCAAAATCTTGATGACCCCAATCTCTTGTTTTGTACGTTTTTTCCACGTGTCTTGACATCCAATGTATCCCTGCAAAGTTTGGTGAAGATCTGAGTATGTAGTTTTTGACCTTATCTGGAACCTCCTATCTGAAAATTTGAAAATTCTTAAAAAATTCGTCCAAAATCTTGATGTCTCCAATCTCTTGTTTTGTACGTTTTTTCCACGTATCTTGACATCCAATGTATTCCTGCAAAGTTTGGTGAAGATCTGAGTATGTAGTTTTTGAGCTTATATGGAACCTCCTATCTGAAAATTTGAAAATTCTTAAAAAATTCGACCAAAATCTTGATGTCCCCAATCCTATGTTTTGTATGTTTTTTCCACGTGTCTTGACATCCAATGTATCCCTGCAAAGTTTGGTGAAGATCTGAGTATGTCGTTTTTGACCTTATCTGGAACCTCCTTTCTGAAAATTTGAAAATTCTTAAAAAATTCGTCCAAAATCTTGATGTCTCCAATCTCTTGTTTTGTACGTTTTTCCCACGTGTCTTGACATCCAATGAATCCCTGCAAATTTTGGTGAAGATCTGAGTATGTAGTTTTTGACCTTATCTGGAACCTCATTTCTGAAAATTTAAAAATTCCTCAAAAATTCGTCCAAAATCTTGATGTCTCCAATCTCTTGTTTTGTACGTTTTTTCCACGTGTCTTGACATCCAATGTATCCCTGCAATGTTTGGTGAAGATCTGAGTATGTAGTTTTTGACCTTATATGGAACCTCCTATCTGAAAATTTGAAAATTCTTAAAAAATTTGACCAAAATCTTGATATCCCCAATCCTATGTTTTGTATGTTTTTTCCACGTGTCTTGACATCCAATGTATCCCTGCAAAGTTTGGTGAAGATCTGAGTATGTAGTTTTTGACCTTATATGGAACCTCCTTTCTGAAAATTTGAAAATTCTTAAAAAATTCGTCCAAAATCTTGATGTCTCCAATCTCTTGTTTTGTACGTTTTTTCCACGTGTCTTGACATCCAATGTATCCCTGCAATGTTTGGTGAAGAACTGAGTATGTAGTTTTTGACCTTATATGGAACCTCCTATCTGAAAATTTGAAAATTCTTAAAAAATTCGTCCAAAATCTTGATGACCCCAATCTCTTGTTTTGTACGTTTTTTCCACGTGTCTTGACATCCAATGTATCCCTGCAAAGTTTGGTGAAGATCTGAGTATGTAGTTCTTGACCTTATCTGGGACCTCATTTCTGAAAGTTTGAAAATTCTTCAAAAATTCGTCCAAAATCTTGATGTCTCCAATCTCTTGTTTTGTAAGTTTTTTCCACGTGTCTTGACATCCAATGTATCCCTGCAAAGTTTGGTGAAGATCTGAGTATGTAGTTTTTGACCTTATATGGAACCTCCTTTCTGAAAATTTGAAAATTCTTAAAAAATTCGTCCAAAATCTTGATCTCTCCAATCTCTTGTTTTGTACGTTTTTTCCACGTGTCTTGACATCCAATGTATCCCTGCAAAGTTTGGTGAAGATCTGAGTATGTAGTTTTTGACCTTATATGGAACCTCCTATCTGAAAATATGAAAATTCTTAAAAAATTCGTCCAAAATCTTGATGTCCCCAATCCTATGTTTTGTATGTTTTTTAAGTGTCTTGACATCCAATGTATCCCTGCAAAATTTGGTGAAGATCTGAGTATGTAGTTTTTGACCTTATATGGAACCTCCTTTCTGAAAATTTGAAAATTCTTAAAAAATTCGACCAAAATCTTGAAGTGCCGAATCTTATGTTTTGTATGTTTTTTCCACGAGTCTTGACATCCAATGTATCCCTGCAAAGTTTGGTGAAGATCTGAGTATGTAGTTTTTGACCTTATCTGGAACCTCCTATCTGAAAATTTGAAAATTTTTAAAAACTTCGTCCAAAATCTTGATGTCTCCAATCTCTTGTTTTGTACGTTTATTCCACGTGTCTTGACATCCAAACGTATCCCTGCAATGTTTGGTGAAGATCTGAGTATGTAGTTTTTGACCTTATATGGAACCTCCTATCTGAAAATTTGAAAATTCTTAAAAAAATTGACCAAAACCTTGATGTCCCCCATCCTATGTTTTGTATGTTTTTTCCACGTGTCTTGACATCCAATGTATCCCTGCAAAGTTTGGTGAAGATCTGAGTATGTCGTTTTTGACCTTATCTGGAACATCCTTTCTGAAAATTTGAAAATTCTTAAAAAATTCGTCCAAAATCTTGATGTCTCCAATCTCTTGTTTTGTACGTTTTTTCCACGTGTCTTGACATCCAATGTATCCCTGCAAAGTTTGGTGAAGATCTGAGTATGTAGTTTTTGACCTTATATGGAACCTCCTATCTGAAAATTTGAAAATTCTTCAAAAATTCGACCAAAATCTTGATGTCCCCAATCCTATGTTTTGTACGTTTTTTCCACGTGTCTTGACATCCAATGTATCCATGCAAAGTTTGGTGAAGATTTGAGTATGTAGTTTTTGACCTTATATGGAACCTCCTATCTGAAAATTTGAAAATTCTTAAAAAATTCGACCAAAATCTTGATGTCCCCAATCCTATGTTTTGTATGTTTTTTCCACTTGTCTTGACATCCAATGTATCCCTGCAAAGTTTGGTGAAGATCTGAGTATGTCGTTTTTGACCTTATCTGGAACCTTCTTTCTGAAAATTTGAAAATTCTTAAAGAATTCGACCAAAATCTTGTTGTCCCCAATCCAATATTTTGTACGTTTTTCCCACGTGTCTTGACATCCAATGTATCCCTGCAAAGTTTGGTCAAGATCTGAGTATGTAGTTTTTGACCTTATATGGAACCTCCTATCTGAAAATTTGAAAATTCTTAAAAAATTCGATCAAAATTTTGATGTCCCCAATCCTATGTTTTGTATGTTTTTTTCCACGTGTCTTGACATCCAATGTATCCCTGCAAAGTTTGGTGAAGATCTGAGTATGTCGTTTTTGACCTTATCCGGAACCTCCTATCTGAAAATTTGAAAATTCTTAAAAAATCCGTCCAAAATCTTGATGACCCCAATCTCTTGTTTTGTACGTTTTTTCCACGTGTCTTGACATCCAATGTATCCCTGCAAAGTTTGGTGAAGATCTGAGTATGTAGTTTTTGACCTTATCTGGAACCTCCTATCTGAAAATTTGAAAATTCTTAAAAAATTCGTCCAAAATCTTGATGTCTCCAATCTCTTGTTTTGTACGTTTTTTCCACGTATCTTGACATCCAATGTATCCCTGCAAAGTTTGGTGAAGATCTGAGTATGTAGTTTTTGAGCTTATATGGAACCTCCTATCTGAAAATTTGAAAATTCTTAAAAAATTCGACCAAAATCTTGATGTCCCCAATCCTATGTTTTGTATGTTTTTTCCACGTGTCTTGACATCCAATGTATCCCTGCAAAGTTTGGTGAAGATCTGAGTATGTCGTTTTTGACCTTATCTGGAACCTCCTTTCTGAAAATTTGAAAATTCTTAAAAAATTCGTCCAAAATCTTGATGTCTCCAATCTCTTGTTTTGTACGTTTTTCCCACGTGTCTTGACATCCAATGAATCCCTGCAAATTTTGGTGAAGATCTGAGTATGTAGTTTTTGACCTTATCTGGAACCTCATTTCTAAAAATTTGAAAATTCCTCAAAAATTCGTCCAAAATCTTGATGTCTCCAATCTCTTGTTTTGTACGTTTTTTCCACGTGTCTTGACATCCAATGTATCCCTGCAATGTTTGGTGAAGATCTGAGTATGTAGTTTTTGACCTTATATGGAACCTCCTATCTGAAAATTTGAAAATTCTTAAAAAATTTGACCAAAATCTTGATATCCCCAATCCTATGTTTTGTATGTTTTTTCCACGTGTCTTGACATCCAATGTATCCCTGCAAAGTTTGGTGAAGATCTGAGTATGTAGTTTTTGACCTTATATGGAACCTCCTTTCTGAAAATTTGAAAATTCTTAAAAAATTCGTCCAAAATCTTGATGTCTCCAATCTCTTGTTTTGTACGTTTTTTCCACGTGTCTTGACATCCAATGTATCCCTGCAATGTTTGGTGAAGATCTGAGTATGTAGTTTTTGACCTTATATGGAACCTCCTATCTGAAAATTTGAAAATTCTTAAAAAATTCGTCCAAAATCTTGATGACCCCAATCTCTTGTTTTGTACGTTTTTTCCACGTGTCTTGACATCCAATGTATCCCTGCAAAGTTTGGTGAAGATCTGAGTATGTAGTTCTTGACCTTATCTGGGACCTCATTTCTGAAAATTTGAAAATTCTTCAAAAATTCGTCCAAAATCTTGATGTCTCCAATCTCTTGTTTTGTACGTTTTTTCCACGTGTTTTGACATCCAATGTATCCCTGCAAAGTTTGGTGAAGATCTGAGTATGTAGTTTTTGACCTTATATGGAACCTCCTTTCTGAAAATTTGAAAATTCTTAAAAAATTCGTCCAAAATTTTGATCTCTCCAATCTCTTGTTTTGTACGTTTTTTCCACGTGTCTTGACATCCAATGTATCCCTGCAAAGTTTGGTGAAGATCTGAGTATGTAGTTTTTGACCTTATATGGAACCTCCTATCTGAAAATATGAAAATTCTTAAAAAATTCGTCCAAAATCTTGATGTCCCCAATCCTATGTTTTGTATGTTTTTTCCACGTGTCTTGAAATCCAATGTATCCATGCAAAGTTTGGTGAAGATCTGAGTATGTCGTTTTTGACCTTATCTGGAACCTCCCATCTGAAAATTTGAAAATTCTTAAAAAAATCGTCGAAAATCTTGATGTCTCCAATCTCTTGTTTTGTACGTTTTTTCCACGTGTATTGACATGCAAAGTATCCCTGCAACGTTTGGTGAAGATCTGAGTATGTAGTTTTTGACCTTATCTGGAACCTCCTATCTGAAAATTTGAAAATTCTTCAAAAATTCGTCCAAAATCTTGATATCTCCAATCTCTTGTTTTGTACGTTTTTTCTACGTGTCTTGACATGCAATGTATCCCTGCAATGTTTGGTGAAGATCTGAGTATGTAGTTTTTGACCTTATATGGAACCTCCTATCTGAAAATTTGAAAATTCTTAAAAAATTTGACCAAAATCTTGATATCCCCAATCCTATGTTTTGTATGTTTTTTCCACGTGTCTTGACATCCAATGTATCCCTGCAAAGTTTGGTGAAGATCTGAGTATGTAGTTTTTGACCTTATATGGAACCTCCTATCTGAAAATTTGAAAATTTTTAAAAAATTCGTCCAAAATCTTGATGTCTCCAATCTCTTGTTTTGTACGTTTTTTCCACGTGTCTTGACATCCAATGTATCCCTGCAATGTTTGGTGAAGATCTGAGTATGTAGTTTTTGACCTTATATGGAACCTCCTATCTGAAAATTTGAAAATTCTTAAAAAATTTGACCAAAATTTGATGTCCCCAATCCTATGTTTTGTATGTTTTTTCCACGTGTCTTGACATCCAATGTATCCCTGCAAAGTTTGGTGAAGATCTGAGTATGTCGTTTTTGACCTTATCTGGAACATCCTTTCTGAAAATTTGAAAATTCTTAAAAAATTCGTCCAAAATCTTGATGTCTCCAATCTCTTGTTTTGTACGTTTTTTCCACGTGTCTTGACATCCAATGTATCCCTGCAAAATTTGGTGAAGATCTGAGTATGTAGTTTTTGACCTTATATGGAACCTCCTTTCTGAAAATTTGAAAATTCTTAAAAAATTCGACCAAAATCTTGAAGTGCCGAATCTTATGTTTTGTATGTTTTTTCCACGTGTCTTGACATCCAATGTATCCCTGCAAAGTTTGGTGAAGATCTGAGTATGTAGTTTTTGACCTTATCTGGAACCTCCTATCTGAAAATTTGAAAATTTTTAAAAAATTCGTCCAAAATCTTGATGTCTCCAATCTCTTGTTTTGTACGTTTTTTCCACGTGTCTTGACATCCAAACGTATCCCTGCAATGTTTGGTGAAGATCTGAGTATGTAGTTTTTGACCTTATATGGAACCTCCTATCTGAAAATTTGAAAATTCTTAAAAAATTTGACCAAAATCTTGATGTCCCCCATCCTATGTTTTGTATGTTTTTTCCACGTGTCTTGACATCCAATGTATCCCTGCAAAGTTTGGTGAAGATCTGAGTATGTCGTTTTTGACCTTATCTGGAACATCCTTTCTGAAAATTTGAAAATTCTTAAAAAATTCGTCCAAAATCTTGATGTCTCCAATCTCTTGTTTTGTACGTTTTTTCCACGTGTCTTGACATCCAATGTATCCCTGCAAAGTTTGGTGAAGATCTGAGTATGTAGTTTTTGATCTTATATGAACCTCCTATCTGAAAATTTGAAAATTCTTCAAAAATTCGACCAAAATCTTGATGTCCCCAATCCTATGTTTTGTACGTTTTTTCCACGTGTCTTGACATCCAATGTATCCATGCAAAGTTTGGTGAAGATTTGAGTATGTAGTTTTTGACCTTATATGGAACCTCCTATCTGAAAATTTGAAAATTCTTAAAAAATTCAACCAAAATCTTGATGTCCCCAATCCTATGTTTTGTATGTTTTTTCCACTTGTCTTGACATCCAATGTATCCCTGCAAAGTTTGGTGAAGATCTGAGTATGTCGTTTTTGACCTTATCTGGAACCTTCTTTCTGAAAATTTGAAAATTCTTAAAGAATTCGACCAAAATCTTGTTGTCCCCAATCCAATATTTTGTACGTTTTTCCCACGTGTCTTGACATCCAATGTATCCCTGCAAAGTTTGGTGAAGATCTGAGTATGTAGTTTTTGACCTTATATGGAACCTCCTATCTGAAAATTTGAAAATTCTTAAAAAATTCGATCAAAATCTTGATGTCCCCAATCCTATGTTTTGTATGTTTTTTCCACGTGTCTTGACATCCAATGTATCCCTGCAAAGTTTGGTGAAGATCTGAGTATGTCGTTTTTGACCTTATCCGGAACCTCCTATCTGAAAATTTGAAAATTCTTAAAAAATCCGTCCAAAATCTTGATGACCCCAATCTCTTGTTTTGTACGTTTTTTCCACGTGTCTTGACATCCAATGTATCCCTGCAAAGTTTGGTGAAGATCTGAGTATGTAGTTTTTGACCTTATCTGGAACCTCCTATCTGAAAATTTGAAAATTCTTAAAAAATTCGTCCAAAATCTTGATGTCTCCAATCTCTTGTTTTGTACGTTTTTTCCACGTGTCTTGACAACCAATGTATCCCTGCAAAGTTTGGTGAAGATCTGAGTATGTAGTTTTTGAGCTTATATGGAACCTCCTATCTGAAAATTTGAAAATTCTTAAAAAATTCGAACAAAATCTTGATGTCCCCAATCCTATGTTTTGTATGTTTTTTCCACGTGTCTTGACATCCAATGTATCCCTGCAAAGTTTGGTGAAGATCTGAGTATGTCGTTTTTGACCATATCTGGAACCTCCTTTCTGAAAATTTGAAAATTCTTAAAAAATTCGTCCAAAATCTTGATGTCTCCAATCTCTTGTTTTGTACGTTTTTCCCACGTGTCTTGACATCCAATGAATCCCTGCAAATTTTGGTGAAGATCTGAGTATGTAGTTTTTGACCTTATCTGGAACCTCATTTCTGAAAATTTGAAAATTCCTCAAAAATTCGTCCAAAATCTTGATGTCTCCAATCTCTTGTTTTGTACGCTTTTTCCACGTGTCTTGACATCCAATGTATCCCTGCAAAGTTTGGTGAAGATCTGAGTATGTAGTTTTTGACCTTATATGGAACCTCCTTTCTGAAAATTTGAAAATTCTTAAAAAATTCGTCCAAAATCTTGATGTCCCCAGTCCTATGTTTTGTATGTTTTTTCCACGTGTCTTGACATCCAATGTATCCATGCAAATTTCGGTGAAGATCTGAGTATGTCGTTTTTGACCTTATCTGGAACCTCCTATCTGAAAATTTGAAAATTCTTAAAAAATTCGTCCAAAATCTTGATGTCTCCAATCTCTTGTTTTGTACGTTTTTTCCACGTGTCTTGACATCCAATGTATCCCTGCAATGTTTGGTGAAGATCTGAGTATGTAGTTTTTGACCTTATATGGAACCTCCTATCTGAAAATTTGAAAATTCTTAAAAAATTTGTCCAAAATCTTGATGAGCCCAATCTCTTGTTTTGTACGTTTTTTCCACTTGTCTTGACATCCAATGTATCCCTGCAAAGTTTGGTCAAGATCTGAGTATGTAGTTCTTGACCTTATCTGGGACCTCATTTCTGAAAATTTGAAAATTCTTCAAAAATTCGTCCAAAATCTTGATGTCTCCAATCTCTTGTTTTGTACGTTTTTTCCACGTGTCTTGAAATCCAATGTATCCATGCAAAGTTTGGTGAAGATCTGAGTATGTCGTTTTTGACCTTATCTGGAACCTCCCATCTGAAAATTTGAAAATTCTTAAAAAATTCGTCGAAAATCTTGATGTCTCCAATCTCTTGTTTTGTACGTTTTTTCCACGTGTATTGACATGCAAAGTATCCCTGCAACGTTTGGTGAAGATCTGAGTATGTAGTTTTTGACCTTATCTGGAACCTCCTATCTGAAAATTTGAAAATTCTTCAAAAATTCGTCCAAAATCTTGATGTCTCCAATCTCTTGTTTTGTACGTTTTTTCCACGTGTCTTGACATCCAATGTATCCCTGCAATGTTTGGTGAAGATCTGAGTATGTAGTTTTTGACCTTATATGGAACCTCCTATCTGAAAATTTGAAAATTCTTAAAAAATTGACCAAACTCTTGATGTCCCCAATCCTATGTTTTGTATGTTTTTTCCACGTGTCTTGACATCCAATGTATCCCTGCAAAGTTTGGTGAAGATCTGAGTATGTCGTTTTTGACCTTATCTGGAACATCCTTTCTGAAAATTTGAAAATTCTTAAAAAATTCGTCCAAAATCTTGATGTCTCCAATCTCTTGTTTTGTACGTTTTTCCACGTGTCTTGACATCCAATGTATCCCTGCAAAATTTGGTGAAGATCTGAGTATGTAGTTTTTGACCTTATATGGAACCTCCTTTCTGAAAATTTGAAAATTCTTAAAAAATTCGACCAAAATCTTGAAGTCCCGAATATTATGTTTTGTATGTTTTTTCCACGTGTCTTGACATCCAATGTATCCCTGCAAAGTTTGGTGAAGATCTGAGTATGTAGTTTGTGACCTTATCTGGAACCTCCTTTCTGAAAATTTGAAAATTTTTAAAAAATTCTTCCAAAATCTTGATGTCCCCAATTCTATGTTTTGTATGTTTTTTCCACGTGTCTTGACATCCAATGTATCCCTGCAAAGTTTGGTGAAGATCTGAGTATGTCGTTTTTGACCTTATCTGGAACATCCTTTCTGAAAATTTGAAAATTCTTAAAAAATTCGTCCAAAATCTTGATGTCTCCAATCTCTTGTTTTGTACGTTTTTTCCACGTGTCTTGACATCCAATGTATCCCTGCAAAATTTGGTGAAGATCTGAGTATGTAGTTTTTGACCTTATATGGAACCTCCTTTCTGAAAATTTGAAAATTCTTAAAAAATTCGACCAAAATCTTGAAGTCCCGAATCTTATGTTTTGTATGTTTTTTCCACGTGTCTTGACATCCAATGTATCCCTGCAAAGTTTGGTGAAGATCTGAGTTTGTAGTTTTTGACCTTATCTGGAACCTCCTATCTGAAAATTTGAAAATTCTTAAAAAATTCGTCCAAAATCTTGATGTCTCCAATCTCTTGTTTTGTACGTTTTTTCCACGTGTCTTGACATCCAATGTATCCCTGCAAAGTTTGGTGAAGATATGAGGATGTCGTTTTTGACCTTATCTGGAACCTCCTATCTGAAAATTTGAAAATTCTTAAAAAATTCGTCGAAAATCTTGATGTCTCCAATCTCTTGTTTTGTACGTATTTTCCACGTGTCTTGACATGCAAAGTATCTCTGCAAAGTTTGGTGAAGATCTGAGTATGTAGTTTTTGACCTTACCTGGAACCTCCTATCTGAAAATCTGAAAATTCCTAAAAAATTCGTCCAAAATCTTGATGTCTCCAATCTCTTGTTTTGTACGTTTTTTCCACGTGTCTTGACATCCAATGTATCCCTGCAATGTTTGGTGAAGATCTGAGTATGTAGTTTTTGACTTTATCTGGAACCTCCTATCTGAAAATTTGAAAATTTTGAAAAAATTCGTCCAAAATCTTGATGTCTCCAATCCTATGTTTTGTATGTTTTTTCCACGTGTCTTGACATCCAATGTATCCCTGAAATGTTTGGTGAAGATCTGAGTATGTCGTTTTTGACTTTATCTGGAACATCCTTTCTGAAAATTTGAAAATTCTTAAAAAATTCGTCAAAAATCTTGATGTCTCCAACCTCTTGTTTTGTACGTTTTTTCCACGTGTCTTGACATCCAATGTATCCCTGCAAAGTTTGGTGAAGATCTGAGTATGTAGTTTTTGACCTTATCTGGAACCTCCCATCTGAAAATTTGAAAATTCCTAAAAAATCCGTCCAAAATCTTGATGTCTCCAATCCCTTGTTTTGTACGTTTTTTCCACGTGTCTTGACATCCAATGTATCCCTGCAAAGTTTGGTGAAGATCTGAGTATGTCGTTTTTGACCTTATATGGAACCTCCTATCTGAAAATTTGAAAATTCTTAAAAAATTCGACCAAAATCTTGATGTCCCGAATCTTATGTTTTGTATGTTTTTTCCACGTGTCTTGACATCCAATGTATTCCTGCAAAGTTTGGTGAAGATCTGAGTATGTCGTTTTTGACCTTATCTGGAACCTCCCATCTGAAAATTTGAAAATTCTTAAAAAATCCGTCCAAAATCTTGATGACCCCAATCTCTTGTTTTGTACGTTTTTTCCACGTGTCTTGACATCCAATGTATCCCTGCAAAGTTTGGTGAAGATCTGAGTATGTAGTTTTTGACCTTATATGGAACCTCCTATCTGAAAATTTGAAAATTCTTAAAAAATTCGACCAAAATCTTGATGTCCCGAATCTTATGTTTTGTATGTTTTTCCACGTGTCTTGACATCCAATGTATTCCTGCAAAGTTTGGTGAAGATCTGAGTATGTCGTTTTTGACCTTATCTGGGACCTCCCATCTGAAAATTTGAAAATTCTTAAAAAATCCGTCCAAAATCATGATGACCCCAATCTCTTGTTTTGTACGTTTTTTCCACGTATTTTGACATCCAATGTATCCCTGCAAAGTTTGGTGAAGATCTGAGTATGTAGTTTTTGACCTTATCTGGAACCTACTTTCTGAAAATTTGAATATTCTTAAAAAATTCGTCCAAAATCTTGATGTCCCTAACCCTATGTTTTGTATGTTTTTTCCACGTGTCTTGACATCCAATGTATCCCTGCAAAGTTTGGTGAAGATCTGAGTATGTCGTTTTTGAACTTATCTGGAACCTACTTTCTGAAAATTTGAATATTCTTAAAAAATTCGTCCAAAACCTTGATGTCCCAATCTCTTGTTTTGTACGTTTTTTCCACGTGTCTTGACATCCAATGTATCCCTGCAAAGTTTGGTGAAGATCTGAGTGTGTCGTTTTTGACCTTATCTGGAACCTCCCATCTGAAAATTTGAAAATCCTTAAAAAATCCGTCCAAAATCTTGATGACCCCAATCTCTTGTTTTGTACGTTTTTTCCACGTGTCTTGACATCCAATGTATCCCTGCAAAGTTTGGTGAAGATCTGAGTATGTAGTTTTTGACCTTATATGGAACCTCCTATCTGAAAATTTGAAAATTCTTAAAAAATTCGACCAAAATCTTGATGTCCCGAATCTTATGTTTTGTATGTTTTTTCCACGTGTCTTGACATCCAATGTATTCCTGCAAAGTTTGGTGAAGATCTGAGTATGTAGTTTTTGACCTTATCTGGGACCTCCCATCTGAAAATTTGAAAATTCTTAAAAAATCCGTCCAAAATCTTGATGACCCCAATCTCTTGTTTTGTACGTTTTTTCCACGTGTCTTGACATCCAATGTATCCCTGCAAAGTTTGGTGAAGATCTGAGTATGTAGTTTTTGACCTTATCTGGAACCTACTTTCTGAAAATTTGAATATTCTTAAAAAATTCTTCCAAAATCTTGATGTTCCTTAACCCTATGTTTTGTATGTTTTTTCCACGTGTCTTGACATCCAATGTATCCCTGCAAAGTTTGGTGAAGATCTGAGTATGTCGTTTTTGACCTTATCTGGAACCTACTTTCTGAAAATTTGAATATTCTTAAAAAATCCGTCCAAAATCTTGATGACCCCAATCTCTTGTTTTGTACGTTTTTTCCACGTGTCTTGACATCCAATGTATCCCTGCAAAGTTTGGTGAAGATCTGAGTATGTAGTTTTTGACCTTATCTGGAACCTCCCATCTGAAAATTTGAAAATTCCTAAAAAATCCGTCCAAAATCTTGATGTCTCCAATCCCTTGTTTTGTACGTTTTTTCCACGTGTCTTGACATCCAATGTATCCCTGCAAAGTTTGGTGAAGATCTGAGTATGTCGTTTTTGACCTTATCTGGAACCTACTTTCTGAAAATTTGAATATTCTTAAAAAATCCGTCCAAAATCTTGATGACCCCAATCTCTTGTTTTGTACGTTTTTTCCACGTGTCTTGACATCCAATGTATCCCTGCAAAGTTTGGTGAAGATCTGAGTATGTAGTTTTTGACCTTATATGGAACCTCCTATCTGAAAATTTGAAAATTCTTAAAAAATTCGACCAAAATCTTGATGTCCCGAATCTTATGTTTTGTATGTTTTTTCAACGTGTCTCGACATCCAATGTATTCCTGCAAAGTTTGGTGAAGATCTGAGTATGTCGTTTTTGACCTTATCTGGAACCTCCCATCTGAAAATTTGAAAATTCTTAAAAAATCCGTCCAAAATCTTGATGACCCCAATCTCTTGTTTTGTACGTTTTTTCCACGTGTCTTGACATCCAATGTATCCCTGCAAAGTTTGGTGAAGATATGAGTATCTAGTTTTTGACCTTATATGGAACCTCCTATCTGAAAATTTGAAAATTCTTAAAAAATTCGACCAAAATCTTGATGTCCCGAATCTTATGTTTTGTATGTTTTTTCCACGTGTCTTGACATCCAATGTATTCCTGCAAAGTTTGGTGAAGATCTGAGTATGTCGTTTTTGACCTTATCTGGGACCTCCCATCTGAAAATTTGAAAATTCTTAAAAAATCCGTCCAAAATCTTGATGACCCCAATCTCTTGTTTTGTACGTTTTTTCCACGTGTCTTGACATCCAATGTATCCCTGCAAAGTTTGGTGAAGATCTGAGTATGTAGTTTTTGACCTTATCTGGAACCTACTTTCTGAAAATTTGAATATTCTTAAAAAAATCGTCCAAAATCTTGATGTCCCTAACCCTATGTTTTGTATGTTTTTTCCACGTGTCTTGACATCCAATGTATCCCTGCAAAGTTTGGTGAAGATCTGAGTATGTCGTTTTTGACCTTATCTGGAACCTACTTTCTGAAAATTTGAATATTTTTAAAAAATTCGTCCAAAATCTTGATGTCTCCAATCTCTTGTTTTGTACGTTTTTTCCACGTATTTTGACATCCAATGTATCCCTGCAAAGTTTGGTGAAGATCTGAGTGTGTCGTTTTTGACCTTATCTGGAACCTCCCATCTGAAAATTTGAAAATTCTTAAAAAATCAGTCCAAAATCTTGATGACCCAAATCTCTTGTTTTGTACGTTTTTTCCACGTGTCTTGACATCCAATGTATCCCTGCAAAGTTTGGTGAAGATCTGAGTATGTAGTTTTTGACCTTATCTGGAACCTCCCATCTGAAAATTTGAAAATTCCTAAAAAATCCGTTAAAAACCTTGATGTCTCCAATCCCTTGTTTTGTACGTTTTTTCCACGTGTCTTGACATCCAATGTATCCCTGCAAAGTTTGGTGAAGATCTGAGTATGTCGTTTTTGACCTTATCTGGAACCTACTTTCTGAAAATTTGAATATTCTTAAAAAATCCGTCCAAAATCTTGATGACCCCAATCTCTTGTTTTGTACGTTTTTTCCACGTGTCTTGACATCCAATGTATCCCTGCAAAGTTTGGTGAAGATCTGAGTATGTAGTTTTTGACCTTATATGGAACCTCCTATCTGAAAATTTGAAAATTCTTAAAAAATTCGACCAAAATCTTGATGTCCCGAATCTTATGTTTTGTATGTTTTTTCAACGTGTCTTGACATCCAATGTATTCCTGCAAAGTTTGGTGAAGATCTGAGTATGTCGTTTTTGACCTTATCTGGAACCTCCCATCTGAAAATTTGAAAATTCTTAAAAAATCCGTCCAAAATCTTGATGACCCCAATCTCTTGTTTTGTACGTTTTTTCCACGTGTCTTGACATCCAATGTATCCCTGCAAAGTTTGGTGAAGATATGAGTATCTAGTTTTTGACCTTATATGGAACCTCCTATCTGAAAATTTGAAAATTCTTAAAAAATTCGACCAAAATCTTGATGTCCCGAATCTTATGTTTTGTATGTTTTTTCCACGTGTCTTGACATCCAATGTATTCCTGCAAAGTTTGGTGAAGATCTGAGTATGTCGTTTTTGACCTTATCTGGGACCTCCCATCTGAAAATTTGAAAATTCTTAAAAAATCCGTCCAAAATCTTGATGACCCCAATCTCTTGTTTTGTACGTTTTTTCCACGTGTCTTGACATCCAATGTATCCCTGCAAAGTTTGGTGAAGATCTGAGTATGTAGTTTTTGACCTTATCTGGAACCTACTTTCTGAAAATTTGAATATTCTTAAAAAAATCGTCCAAAATCTTGATGTCCCTAACCCTATGTTTTGTATGTTTTTTCCACGTGTCTTGACATCCAATGTATCCCTGCAAAGTTTGGTGAAGATCTGAGTATGTCGTTTTTGACCTTATCTGGAACCTACTTTCTGAAAATTTGAAAATTCCTAAAAAATCCGTCCAAAATCTTGATGTCTCCAATCCCTTGTTTTGTACGTTTTTTCCACGTGTCTTGACATCCAATGTATCCCTGCAAAGTTTGGTGAAGATCTGAGTATGTCGTTTTTGACCTTATCTGGAACCTACTTTCTGAAAATTTGAATATTCTTAAAAAATCCGTCCAAAATCTTGATGACCCCAATCTCTTGTTTTGTACGTTTTTTCCACGTGTCTTGACATCCAATGTATCCCTGCAAAGTTTGGTGAAGATCTGAGTATGTAGTTTTTGACCTTATATGGAAACTCCTATCTGAAAATTTGAAAATTCTTAAAAAATTCGACCAAAATCTTGATGTCCCGAATCTTATGTTTTGTATGTTTTTTCAACGTGTCTTGACATCCAATGTATTCCTGCAAAGTTTGGTGAAGATCTGAGTATGTCGTTTTTGACCTTATCTGGAACCTCCCATCTGAAAATTTGAAAATTCTTAAAAAATCCGTCCAAAATCTTGATGACCCCAATCTCTTGTTTTGTACGTTTTTTCCACGTGTCTTGACATCCAATGTATCCCTGCAAAGTTTGGTGAAGATATGAGTATCTAGTTTTTGACCTTATATGGAACCTCCTATCTGAAAATTTGAAAATTCTTAAAAAATTCGACCAAAATCTTGATGTCCCGAATCTTATGTTTTGTATGTTTTTTCCACGTGTCTTGACATCCAATGTATTCCTGCAAAGTTTGGTGAAGATCTGAGTATGTCGTTTTTGACCTTATCTGGGACCTCCCATCTGAAAATTTGAAAATTCTTAAAAAATCCGTCCAAAATCTTGATGACCCCAATCTCTTGTTTTGTACGTTTTTTCCACGTGTCTTGACATCCAATGTATCCCTGCAAAGTTTGGTGAAGATCTGAGTATGTAGTTTTTGACCTTATCTGGAACCTACTTTCTGAAAATTTGAATATTCTTAAAAAAATCGTCCAAAATCTTGATGTCCCTAACCCTATGTTTTGTATGTTTTTTCCACGTGTCTTGACATCCAATGTATCCCTGCAAAGTTTGGTGAAGATCTGAGTATGTCGTTTTTGACCTTATCTGGAACCTACTTTCTGAAAATTTGAATATTTTTAAAAAATTCGTCCAAAATCTTGATGTCTCCAATCTCTTGTTTTGTACGTTTTTTCCACGTATTTTGACATCCAATGTATCCCTGCAAAGTTTGGTGAAGATCTGAGTGTGTCGTTTTTGACCTTATCTGGAACCTCCCATCTGAAAATTTGAAAATTCTTAAAAAATCAGTCCAAAATCTTGATGACCCAAATCTCTTGTTTTGTACGTTTTTTCCACGTGTCTTGACATCCAATGTATCCCTGCAAAGTTTGGTGAAGATCTGAGTATGTAGTTTTTGACCTTATCTGGAACCTCCCATCTGAAAATTTGAAAATTCCTAAAAAATCCGTTAAAAACCTTGATGTCTCCAATCCCTTGTTTTGTACGTTTTTTCCACGTGTCTTGACATCCAATGTATCCCTGCAAAGTTTGGTGAAGATCTGAGTATGTCGTTTTTGACCTTATCTGGAACCTACTTTCTGAAAATTTGAATATTCTTAAAAAATCCGTCCAAAATCTTGATGACCCCAATCTCTTGTTTTGTACGTTTTTTCCACGTGTCTTGACATCCAATGTATCCCTGCAAAGTTTGGTGAAGATCTGAGTATGTAGTTTTTGACCTTATATGGAACCTCCTATCTGAAAATTTGAAAATTCTTAAAAAATTCGACCAAAATCTTGATGTCCCGAATCTTATGTTTTGTATGTTTTTTCAACGTGTCTTGACATCCAATGTATTCCTGCAAAGTTTGGTGAAGATCTGAGTATGTCGTTTTTGACCTTATCTGGAACCTCCCATCTGAAAATTTGAAAATTCTTAAAAAATCCGTCCAAAATCTTGATGACCCCAATCTCTTGTTTTGTACGTTTTTTCCACGTGTCTTGACATCCAATGTATCCCTGCAAAGTTTGGTGAAGATATGAGTATCTAGTTTTTGACCTTATATGGAACCTCCTATCTGAAAATTTGAAAATTCTTAAAAAATTCGACCAAAATCTTGATGTCCCGAATCTTATGTTTTGTATGTTTTTTCCACGTGTCTTGACATCCAATGTATTCCTGCAAAGTTTGGTGAAGATCTGAGTATGTCGTTTTTGACCTTATCTGGGACCTCCCATCTGAAAATTTGAAAATTCTTAAAAAATCCGTCCAAAATCTTGATGACCCCAATCTCTTGTTTTGTACGTTTTTTCCACGTGTCTTGACATCCAATGTATCCCTGCAAAGTTTGGTGAAGATCTGAGTATGTAGTTTTTGACCTTATCTGGAACCTACTTTCTGAAAATTTGAATATTCTTAAAAAAATCGTCCAAAATCTTGATGTCCCTAACCCTATGTTTTGTATGTTTTTTCCACGTGTCTTGACATCCAATGTATCCCTGCAAAGTTTGGTGAAGATCTGAGTATGTCGTTTTTGACCTTATCTGGAACCTACTTTCTGAAAATTTGAATATTCTTAAAAAATCCGTCCAAAATCTTGATGACCCCAATCTCTTGTTTTGTACGTTTTTTCCACGTGTCTTGACATCCAATGTATCCCTGCAAAGTTTGGTGAAGATCTGAGTATGTAGTTTTTGACCTTATCTGGAACCTCCCATCTGAAAATTTGAAAATTCCTAAAAAATCCGTCCAAAATCTTGATGTCTCCAATCCCTTGTTTTGTACGTTTTTTCCACGTGTCTTGACATCCAATGTATCCCTGCAAAGTTTGGTGAAGATCTGAGTATGTCGTTTTTGACCTTATCTGGAACCTCCCATCTGAAAATTTGAAAATTCCTAAAAAATCCGTCCAAAATCTTGATGTCTCCAATCCCTTGTTTTGTACGTTTTTTCCACGTGTCTTGACATCCAATGTATCCCTGCAAAGTTTGGTGAAGATCTGAGTATGTCGTTTTTGACCTTATCTGGAACCTACTTTCTGAAAATTTGAATATTCTTAAAAAATCCGTCCAAAATCTTGATGACCCCAATCTCTTGTTTTGTACGTTTTTTCCACGTGTCTTGACATCCAATGTATCCCTGCAAAGTTTGGTGAAGATCTGAGTATGTAGTTTTTGACCTTATATGGAACCTCCTATCTGAAAATTTGAAAATTCTTAAAAAATTCGACCAAAATCTTGATGTCCCGAATCTTATGTTTTGTATGTTTTTTCAACGTGTCTTGACATCCAATGTATTCCTGCAAAGTTTGGTGAAGATCTGAGTATGTCGTTTTTGACCTTATCTGGAACCTCCCATCTGAAAATTTGAAAATTCTTAAAAAATCCGTCCAAAATCTTGATGACCCCAATCTCTTGTTTTGTACGTTTTTTCCACGTGTCTTGACATCCAATGTATCCCTGCAAAGTTTGGTGAAGATATGAGTATCTAGTTTTTGACCTTATATGGAACCTCCTATCTGAAAATTTGAAAATTCTTAAAAAATTCGACCAAAATCTTGATGTCCCGAATCTTATGTTTTGTATGTTTTTTCCACGTGTCTTGACATCCAATGTATTCCTGCAAAGTTTGGTGAAGATCTGAGTATGTCGTTTTTGACCTTATCTGGGACCTCCCATCTGAAAATTTGAAAATTCTTAAAAAATCCGTCCAAAATCTTGATGACCCCAATCTCTTGTTTTGTACGTTTTTTCCACGTGTCTTGACATCCAATGTATCCCTGCAAAGTTTGGTGAAGATCTGAGTATGTAGTTTTTGACCTTATCTGGAACCTACTTTCTGAAAATTTGAATATTCTTAAAAAAATCGTCCAAAATCTTGATGTCCCTAACCCTATGTTTTGTATGTTTTTTCCACGTGTCTTGACATCCAATGTATCCCTGCAAAGTTTGGTGAAGATCTGAGTATGTCGTTTTTGACCTTATCTGGAACCTACTTTCTGAAAATTTGAATATTTTTAAAAAATTCGTCCAAAATCTTGATGTCTCCAATCTCTTGTTTTGTACGTTTTTTCCACGTATTTTGACATCCAATGTATCCCTGCAAAGTTTGGTGAAGATCTGAGTGTGTCGTTTTTGACCTTATCTGGAACCTCCCATCTGAAAATTTGAAAATTCTTAAAAAATCAGTCCAAAATCTTGATGACCCAAATCTCTTGTTTTGTACGTTTTTTCCACGTGTCTTGACATCCAATGTATCCCTGCAAAGTTTGGTGAAGATCTGAGTATGTAGTTTTTGACCTTATCTGGAACCTCCCATCTGAAAATTTGAAAATTCCTAAAAAATCCGTTAAAAACCTTGATGTCTCCAATCCCTTGTTTTGTACGTTTTTTCCACGTGTCTTGACATCCAATGTATCCCTGCAAAGTTTGGTGAAGATCTGAGTATGTCGTTTTTGACCTTATCTGGAACCTACTTTCTGAAAATTTGAATATTCTTAAAAAATCCGTCCAAAATCTTGATGACCCCAATCTCTTGTTTTGTACGTTTTTTCCACGTGTCTTGACATCCAATGTATCCCTGCAAAGTTTGGTGAAGATCTGAGTATGTAGTTTTTGACCTTATATGGAACCTCCTATCTGAAAATTTGAAAATTCTTAAAAAATTCGACCAAAATCTTGATGTCCCGAATCTTATGTTTTGTATGTTTTTTCAACGTGTCTTGACATCCAATGTATTCCTGCAAAGTTTGGTGAAGATCTGAGTATGTCGTTTTTGACCTTATCTGGAACCTCCCATCTGAAAATTTGAAAATTCTTAAAAAATCCGTCCAAAATCTTGATGACCCCAATCTCTTGTTTTGTACGTTTTTTCCACGTGTCTTGACATCCAATGTATCCCTGCAAAGTTTGGTGAAGATATGAGTATCTAGTTTTTGACCTTATATGGAACCTCCTATCTGAAAATTTGAAAATTCTTAAAAAATTCGACCAAAATCTTGATGTCCCGAATCTTATGTTTTGTATGTTTTTTCCACGTGTCTTGACATCCAATGTATTCCTGCAAAGTTTGGTGAAGATCTGAGTATGTCGTTTTTGACCTTATCTGGGACCTCCCATCTGAAAATTTGAAAATTCTTAAAAAATCCGTCCAAAATCTTGATGACCCCAATCTCTTGTTTTGTACGTTTTTTCCACGTGTCTTGACATCCAATGTATCCCTGCAAAGTTTGGTGAAGATCTGAGTATGTAGTTTTTGACCTTATCTGGAACCTACTTTCTGAAAATTTGAATATTCTTAAAAAAATCGTCCAAAATCTTGATGTCCCTAACCCTATGTTTTGTATGTTTTTTCCACGTGTCTTGACATCCAATGTATCCCTGCAAAGTTTGGTGAAGATCTGAGTATGTCGTTTTTGACCTTATCTGGAACCTACTTTCTGAAAATTTGAATATTTTTAAAAAATTCGTCCAAAATCTTGATGTCTCCAATCTCTTGTTTTGTACGTTTTTTCCACGTATTTTGACATCCAATGTATCCCTGCAAAGTTTGGTGAAGATCTGAGTGTGTCGTTTTTGACCTTATCTGGAACCTCCCATCTGAAAATTTGAAAATTCTTAAAAAATCAGTCCAAAATCTTGATGACCCAAATCTCTTGTTTTGTACGTTTTTTCCACGTGTCTTGACATCCAATGTATCCCTGCAAAGTTTGGTGAAGATCTGAGTATGTAGTTTTTGACCTTATATGGAACCTCCTTTCTGAAAATTTGAAAATTCTTAAAAAATTCGACCAAAATCTTGATGTCCCGAATCTTATGTTTTGTATGTTTTTTCCACGTGTCTTGACATCCAATGTATTCCTGCAAAGTTTGGTGAAGATCTGAGTATGTCGTTTTTGACCTTATCTGGGACCTCCCATCTGAAAATTTGAAAATTCTTAAAAAATCCGTCCAAAATCTTGATGACCCCAATCTCTTGTTTTGTACGTTTTTTCCACGTGTCTTGACATCCAATGTATCCCTGCAAAGTTTGGTGAAGATCTGAGTATGTAGTTTTTGACCTTATCTAGTAGTTGTATTGACTGTATTATAAACCCAGAAAGGAAGAGCCTCTCTCAAGCAGGTTTGGCTATACTTAAAACTAGCTCAAAAAGCTCATATGGGCATGTTGAGCTAGTTTTAAGTATAGCCAAACCTGCTTGAGAAAGGAAGAGCCTCTCTCAAGCAGGTTTGACTATACTTAAAACTAGCTCAACATGCCCAAATGAGCTTTTTGATCAAGTGTGGAACTCTGTCTAACCCAAGATTTTTGTAAAAATGCTCTTCAGAAAGGAAGAGCCTCCTCAGATTGATTTGCTTATACTTACAAAAGGCACTTCTGTGAGATTGTTGTCCATAAACTTGTCAAAAATTGATATTTTTTTGGCCATACCCGAAATTAAGCCAAAAACCCGCCCCCACACATATTTACACCCACACACACACATATACACACACACACACACACACACTCACATACCCACACACACATGTAATGCAAGAGCTCTTGCATCATGCTGTGCAACACCAGCAACAAATTATGATGCAAGAGCTCTTGCATTACATGTCAGCCAGTATTGTGAGAGTGCTTGAGAAGAACAGACGTGTTGTTACAGTGCTTGAGAAGAACAGACGTGTTGTTACAGTGTTTCTCATACTTACAGGCTTGTTTGTTTTAATTCATATTTCTGGTATATTGAACAAAATTTTGCCTGATATTCAGCTTGTTTATTATAATCTATTCATATTTAGGGTCAAGCTTATATTTATCCCAGCCTGTTATACAAAAATCAATACATAACAAGGCCATTGAGCTAGACATGCATGTCCGCGCAGGCATTTGCGGAAGGTCAGTTTAGATCAATATTTCCACTTGTGGGCTATTGGCCTTACAACCTGTCATAAGATAGGCATAGAGTTTTGATTTAAAACCCAAAAAATTATATAATAAAACCGAGGATAAAAATTAATAATAATATTAATATTATTAATATTAAGTATATACACTAAATATACAAATCACACAGCCGAACCTAACTGTTAAGTATAAAATTTTGAATTGAAACCCAGAATAAACAACAAGTAAAATGCCAAAACAAAAATATTGTAACCAATGCAATAAAAATATAATTAGCTCTAATTGGGCCAGACACCAAAAGATTTGTAACCCAGACAAATACAGAACCCCCAGAAAAACATGTCCCAAATGCTATATAGAATATAGCATGCCATACTTCATACATATACATAAAGATACTTGCTCTGTACAGTCATCAACACAACCATCTACATCTGGTCTGAAAAGGAAGCACGAAGCACCTCTTAATGCCAGATCAGCAAAGCAGCCACGCTATGCGCCCATCCATAGCAGTTTTAATAGCCAATTAAGAGATTATCGGTTTGTATCAGAGCCAAGATGTGGTATTCAGAATTTTTTGAACAGTAAAAAACCTGATGTGCAGGCAATTCTAAATGCACAAAATGGCTCTTATAAGCTGTCCCTCAAATTGTTAACTCAATATAAGAAACCAAACGGCACAAAATTTACACAGCCCCACATAACAGAAACTGTACCTATATATTCAAATACAAATTCAGACAAAATAATAAGCAGTTTGATGGATCAATTGAACACTAAACACTCTGAATTTGCAGCAAAAGAGTCTGGCTGGACTCTATGCGGTTCATCACACAAGTTATATGTTAATATTTCTGAATTCTGCCCATTACAAGGATCTACATATCTGCCATTACCTGACAATATTAAAAACAAAAGAGCCGTGGTCAATATTGAAAATACCGACCAGAAATGCTTTTTGTGGTGTATATTAGCTGCTTTGTATCCAGTTCCAAGGCATCCTGAGAGAATAATTTATTACAAACAACATGAACATAATTTTGACGAGGCAATGGAGGGTTTGGAATATCCAATGTTAGTTCAGAATATTGATAAATTTGAAAAAAGAGCCAGGCATATCAATGGCAAACAATTGTCTATTAACGTTTTTATTTGTTCCACTGGTCGTGACAATTGCTTGATAGAACCTCTCAGAATCAGTACACTTGATGATGAATCTGCCGTTCCGATTGATTTACTCTTAATTGAAGGGGACGGCACATATCATTATACTCTGATACACAGTCTTGAAGCTTTACTCAGAAAACAACTAGACAAATCCAATACAATATTCAAGTTGTGTAGAAGATGTTTAAGTGTATTTTATGGTCAAAAAATGGTGAAAGGGGTTCGGGAAGAAAATGCAGAAATTGCCAAAAACAAGTTAATTGAGCATCTGAAATACTGTGGGAACCATAAATCTGTTCATATGGTGATGCCCAATCCAAGTGAAAAAGCAAAATTCAATAAGTTTGAAGCCTCGTTGGAACACCCAGCATATATTGTCTGTGATTTTGAATCAAATCTCAAACCTCTTGCATTTTGTAGCCCAGATCCTGAAGATTCTTCAATTACACCATACCAGCTACATGAACCTTCCAGTTTTTGTTATATAGTTATACGGGATGGTGTAGCTAGTGAGCCACACTTATACATGGGGCCAGATGCCATCAAAATATTTGCACATAGAATAGAAAATGAGTGCCGTGACATAGCATCTAAGATCTTATTAAAATCAAAACCCATGTTGCCTTTAACAGAGGATCAGATTGAAGATTTCAACAATGCAGAAAAATGCCCGGTATGTGATTCTGAATTTTCAGATACAAATATCAAGACACATCACCATTCTCATACAGATGGTAAATTCTTAAAGGCCCTGTGTAATAGCTGTAATATTAAGACCAAGAGACCAAGATTTGTCCCCATATTTTGCCATGGAGCATCCAATTATGATTTCCATCATCTGATCAGGTACGAGGGGTTTGACAAGCAGAATTTAAATATTTTTGCTGAAAATGATGAGAAATATATTGCCATTAGCAAGACAATTAAAGTTAAAGGTGTTTCTATTCAATTAAGATTTCTTGATTCCTACAGAATTTTATCTGCTAGCCTGGCTACACTGGCCACTCAATTATCTGATGAACAATTCAAAATCACACGTGCATTGTTTCCAAATCAGGACCTGAAATTAATTAGGCGGAAGGGTGTATATCCATATGACTATGTTACAGATTTTTCTAAATTTGATGAGTGTTCTCTGCCACCACAAGAAGAGTTTTACAGCAAAATCAGAGGATCTGGAATCACTGATGAGGATTATCACCATGCCCAATTGATGTGGAGCAATTTAAAATGCCAGTCATTTGGTGATTATCACAAGGCATATTTAAAACTTGATGTGACCCTCTTAGCTGATATAATGCAGGCATTCAGAAAATCTTCTATGCAAAATTATGGGTTGGATCCAATATATTTTTTCAGTGCCCCGAGCCTAGCATGGGCGGCAATGTTTTTAAATACTAAAAAGCAATTAGATCTGATCCAAGATCAAGATACGTATCTGTTTATGGAGAAAGGTATAAGAGGAGGGATGGTGCAATGTCCCCAGAGATATGCCAGAGCAAATAACAAATATATGCCTGATTATGATCCAGCACGGCCATCAAATTATATACAGTATGTAGATGCAAACAGCCTCTATGGTTACGCTATGATGGATAAACTGCCACATGCAGAGCTTGAATGGGTCGAAGATTTCAATATTGAAGATCTTAAGGACTTTGATGATGGTGACTATGGCCTCTTCTTAGAGGTTGATCTGACAATTCCTGATGATTTGCACAACAAATTTTCTGACCTGCCCCCAATTCCCGAGGTTCAGTGCTCACCTGGCTCTAAACAGAAGAAGCTCATGATGACACTGGAGCCAAAACAGGGTTATGTCATATATTACAAAAACCTCCAGTTCCTGATGAAACATGGTGTTCAAGTGACCAAAGTTGGAAAAGTTTTGAGGTTCAGGCACTCAAGATGGTTGAAACCATACATTGATACAAACACAGAGCTTCGAACATCTGCAAAGAGCCAATTTGATAAAACTTTGTTTAAATTGATGGTCAATTCTGTGTACGGCAAAACAATAGAAAATGTCAGAAATCATACCGATGTTAAAATAATTACTGACCCCAGCCTGAGCAAAAAATTGGTTGCAAAGCCTAATTTCAATTACAGAAGAATTTATGATGAGCACATGGCACTTTTCAACATGAAAAAATCAAAGATTAAGTTTGATAAACCTATTTATGTAGGGGCTGTGATATTGGATTTGGCCAAATTACACATGTTAATATTGTATTATGATGTGTTGAAACCTTTTTATGGTGATCGTGTAAAACTGATGTACATGGACACGGATAGTTTTATTCTTGATATTCAAACAGAAGATGTTTATCAAGATATGGCACAGCCTGAATTGTTTAAATATTTTGATACCAGTGAACATACAAAGATTCAACCCCACAACAAAAAAGTACCCGGCATGTTAAAAGATGAGACACTTGGTGATGTTATTGTGAAATTTGCTGGGTTAAGTGCCAAGATGTACACTTTTAAAACATGTAGTGCTGTTGTCAAAAAGGCCAAGGGCATTGGCAGAGTGACTGTTGACAAAGAGCTTGAATTTGAAGATTATGAAAATTGCATCAAATCCCAAAATTTAATCAAAACATCAGAAAATAGAATTCAGACTGTGGATCACTTATTGACCAGCAATGTTGTAAGAAAAGTGGCTCTGGACCCACATGATGATAAGAGATGCATTTTATCATGCGGCATTCATACTTTACCATGGGGTCATTGTGATTTGAAAAATGGCAATCAATGCCCAATTACAGAGCATGATTTGAAATAAATAAACATGCCTATGAACTTATTTGGGTTCAAAAAACAGGCTATTATGGACCTGCCGACACCACAACCCTCTTCTGATATGCTGTCTAAACTGAGTGGCTTGTTAATTATTCATCTGAACAGCATACTTACAGATATTGAAGATGAAACAGGCAAAATATTGTACATATTTAACAATAATTTAAATCATTACCAATTACCAGTAGGTGGTCAATTGCAATTTATTACAACCCCTGAGGGTGATGTTAAAATTTCAGTAGGGAGAAATATTTACAGAATTAAGCACTCAAACATGGTTTCTGGCACTGTTTATACTGTTTCTGCTGGTGACTGCTTATATATTGAGGTCCCTGGATCATATGACAAACTTATACCTTTTTTTATAGAATTAAGAATTAGATATTCAATAATAAATAACCATTAAATTAAAAATGCCTAACGATATATTTGGCCATACAAGGCATGAAGATCACAGTGACGAGATTCTGATGCTTGATGTCAGAGTCAAGAAATTAAGAAGTGATTTACAAGCTTTACAAACCACACTCAATGCCAGTCTTCAATTAGAAATTACAAATTTGCAATCACAATGCATGGACCCTCTTCTTAAAATTGATTCTGAACTCAAATTGTTGCTTCAGAAATATACTGACCTGGCCACATTGGATAATTTTCAAAGTTTAGAAGAAGCTGTAGCAGCTCTTCAAGCCAAATTTAAGACCCAGGCTAACAACTCTGAGCAATTGAAACAGCAATTGGAAGAGCAGATTAATAATGTCCAGGCACAGCTCCAAACAATTGTCAAAAGCATAAAATCACATGAAGATTTTGATCTAGTGATTTCCATTCTAAAAGAACAGATTCAGTCACTCCAAATACCTAATCTGGACCCTCTGAACAATGCCATAGCCGAGGTTAAAGAAAAAATTGAGACACTTGAAAATTTTATGAACAACTTGCCATCTTCTGATGCTTTGAATGCAATAACTCGGAGTGTAGCAAATATTAAGCTGCAACTTGAAACATATGAAGATTTTGGAAAAATTCAAAGTTCCATAACCCATCTTGAAGGTACAATAGCAGCAGTGAAAAGTGATTTGGCAAATGTACTAGAATCCCGATTGCCTGGGATTGTAGACACCCTTGTTAGTGTCCAGCAACAAATCACAAAGCTTGAAAACCTCAACACTGAATCTGAACTATCTCATTTTCATCATTTGATCGATGATATCCAAACAAAACTTGAAATTTTACAGCAATCCACACCCTCTCAGGCAGATATAGCTCTGCTCCAAAATGCTATGCAAAATGTGGCTGATGCTTCTGAATTAAACAATGTAAAATTGGCACTTGAATTTTTGCAAAATACAGTATCAAATCTGCCCACATCACAGGAACTTAAAAATATTAAGAGAACTGTGAATCGCATATTGAAATCAGAAGATATCAAGAATATCCAAACAGAGATCAAACATCTCACTCAGACAGTGGCCACTCTACCAACCAATCAACATATTAATGAACTGCATGCCCTGTTTGAGGATATCAGAAGACAGGTCCATGATCTTACAGCTCAAAATTCAAAATTGGCAGTTGTTGAAAATTTACAGCAAATTGTAGCTAATATCAAGCAACAGCTAGGGACCATGGAATCCAATCAAGCAAATGCTCTGTCTGTTTTTGCCACCCAGCTACAAGAAATTGTGCAACAATACAAAAAACTTGGCGTGGAA
The DNA here is from genome assembly GCF_977018435.1 of Lepisma saccharinum. NCBI lineage: Eukaryota > Metazoa > Arthropoda > Insecta > Zygentoma > Lepismatidae > Lepisma > Lepisma saccharinum. The sequence goes on along the minus strand of NC_139230.1, from coordinate 16,463,417 downwards.
ATAAAAATCAAGCCAGGGCACGATGAGATTGTTAGGACCATCAATGAGCATCTTGAATCTATAACAAGCAGATTGCTCACAGCAGAAAAGGAAATAACAGGCATAATCGAGAATCCAAAACATTCAGTAATTCTTGAATTGAACAGCATCCCCAACCAAGAATATGATTCTCCATTTACACCAGGTGGCAAAATATATAAGCTGTCCCCTGCACAATTTTATTACCAATTTTTTGTTGGGGGCACATTGAGACCAATCAAGATCAAATATTGGTTTCAACCACAGGCACACCACTACCCTACCTTATCAATAACAAATGCTGACAACAAACCAAAAGTCACCAGTGTAGAATTGGAGGATTTTACCGACCCCAATACATTGGAAACAGCATATGTTGAAGATGATGGCTCTTTGGAATTTAAAATACATATTGGGGATAAATTATATTTAGAAAATCCTGCAGTCTCAGCTGCTGAACACCCTATAGTTGCAATATTCTTGTTTACATATTATGTCTAGACAAATTATTGTTGATGAATTACACAGACAGGCCAGACATAATTTTAAGAGACTCCCAGTAATCACAAAGGGCATAGATGATTTATGGCAGAGCGACTTGATTGAGTTGTCAAGTGGGCAGTTGAAAAACTTAGACAAAATCAACAAGGGCTACAAGTATCTACTCACTGTAATAGACACATTTTCAAAATTTGCCTGGGCTGTGGCACTTAAATCCAAGACTGGAAAATGTGTTACAGAAGCCCTCAGAACAATCATCAATCAGAGTGGAAGATCCCCGCGCTATTTGCAAACAGATAATGGCAAAGAATTTTATAATTCAGTGTTTCAACAATTTATTAAAAGCCAGGCAATAAAACATTATTCGAGTTACAGTGACCTCAAGGCCTCAATTGTAGAGAGATTCAACAGAACCTTAAAAAATCTTATGTATAAACAATTTACACTCCAAGGTAATTATAAATGGATTAATATTCTTCCAGAACTTCTACATAAATATAACAACTCTGTCCATTCCACAATCAACATGAAACCCTCTGAAGTAACTTCATCTGATGAGCAAAAATTGATCAGCACTGTTTATTATCCTAGATACCAGCCAACAACAAGAAAAGCCAAATACAGGGTGGGGGATCAAGTAAGAATAAGCAAATATAAGCACTTATTCAAGAGAGGCTTTACAAGAAACTGGAGCACTGAATTATTTACAGTGGTTCAAGTTAAACCCGGGACCCGATACACATATATAATAAAGGATCACCGAGGAGAAATTCTCAAAGGCAGGTTCTATGAACAAGAGCTCAGCAAAACTAAACAGCCTGACACATATCTCATAGAAAAAATCATCCGCAGAAAAGGCAACAAGATACTGGTCAAATAGCTGGGACTTCCAGAACACAGCTGGATCGAGGCAAACAAAATAATAATATGAGCACCTGGGATGTTATAAAAAGGCTGCCAGAACCTGAACAGCAGAATAAGAGAAATGGCAACTTGCTACCTGATAATATTAGGTGTCTTATTGTTGGGCCATCTGCTTGTGGTAAAACTACACTAATGGTTGATAATTTTTTATTGGCACCCAACTGGCTAGACTGGAAAAACAGGCACTTGTATATCTTCTCTAAGAGCTTGGAACAATTAAAATATCAGCAGTTGATGAAGCTATATGATGGATTGGGTATAGCCACTTTTGAACCAGATGTTAAGCCACTTGATGAATGTCTCGATAATTCTGTTGTTGTGTTTGATGACATTATACTGGATAATCAAAACAAGGTTAGAAATTTCTTCACACAGGGCCGACACAAAAACATTGATTGCTTCTACCTGGCACAGACTTTTTCAAAAATACCCAAGCAGCTGATCCGGGACAACAGCAATTTTATATGCGTGTTTCATCAAGATCATACAAACCTCAGGCACATACATGATGAATATGTAGGTGGGGACTTGAGCTACAATGATTTTTCCAAGTTTTGCAGCAGGTGCTGGAACCAGGACAGTTATGGGTTTGTCACAATTGATATGACAAGAACACCTGATACTGGCAAATACAGAAATAAAATCAACGATTTTCTAGACGTAGAGACGTATATAAACAACCATGAAAAGGCCAATCATTGATGATCTTAAGTTAAGAGATTATCTTGTAAAAAGATTTAAGGGATGGAAATCAGAGAACCGTGGAATTTATGAAAAACACAAACAAGCAGAACAGCCTGTAATTGATGCTATTAATAATTTAGGTAAGAATATCAAAACTGTTACAGAGCAAAATCAAAACTTGATCACAGAGCTTGTACCTGTAGCTGCAAGGAACATATTAGATTATCCATTCACCCCACTTTCCAGTATTCATACACCTAGTCCTATTGCTCCTAGAAGAATTGAAGCTACTCAGGATCCTATTGAATTGGGTCTTCTAGCTCAAAAATATTTAACAACACCTAAAGACAATAAAGATGAGGTTTTTGGCTTATATGCTGACACAGAGCGTGATGGCAGCATTATACATAGAATTGGCAATTTCAGAGTAACATTTATGGGAGATGATATAATTGTATATTCAGAATCTCGTCTCGGAGAAAAAGGTGCTTTTGTTAAGTACCCCGGAACACCTGGATTGTGGGAACTGATGACTAGGAAAAGGCCTGGCAGCTATACAGATCAAGATTATGAACATTACAAAGAAATATTAATAAAATCAGATGCCCTATACCAGAACAATGATCCCACACAAAAAAGAGTCAAGTCTAGCAGTGGGGCAAAATACAATAATTTAATCAAGCCCATATGGTCACAAATCAAGACAGGGAGTGGAATCAAACAATACAACACCCTGCCCAAAGAATTTGTGTGGGTTGATGATGTCAGGAAACTTGTAGATAGGTTATTGGTGATAGCTGGGGAGGAAAATGCTGCGAACCACAATTTTTACAATGAAAAGGTTGGAATTATGGACATGATAAGCACAAAATTGTCTAATTTTATAGTGAATGACACTAAGGGGATTGGATATCTTATAAAAATTATTAATACTCTACCACCTAAATTTTGGAATGTTTCTGAGGGTCGGGGCCTTGTTAATGACATTATAAACAAGCTGCCATTTGAACTACATATTCCAGGTTATCAGTATTGTGGTCCAGGCACAAAACTAGATCATAGATTAAACAGAGGTGACCCTGGTGTTAATCCTTTAGATGCTGCTTGTAGAGACCATGACATAGCATACAACACACATTCTGATCTTGACAAGAGACATGTTGCAGACAAGAAATTAGAAGAGGCTGCATTTGGCAGATTTGTAAGCAAAGATGCATCTTTGAGTGAGAGAATATCAGCATTGGGAACCACCATAGCTATGAGCACCAAACAAAAACTGGGGTGGGGGTTGTGAATATTTATATAATAAACCTACAATGAAGGCCAAGGGTGTTATGTATCAAATACCTTATGCAGGTCTCAAATCTCTTAAAACTATTGATAGCCTTTTGACCAAAAAGCAGCGCAAGAAAAAAAGCTCTTGTATTGCCAAGGGTCATGGTATGAAATTGTTGCTTAGTACCCCCCAATTAAAAAAATTACAGCAATCAAAGTAGTGTCAATATGTACTTCTGAGGCCAACTTTGATTTTTTGACCAAACGACCACAAAAAGTTGAAAAACTCACTTTCTCTCCCCGTTCCGCGCCTCATTTAGTGCGCTGACGATGTTTCACGGGCGCAAAAAGGCAGTGATGAGTGAAAGATGAGCTCTCATTCTCTCATCCTTCTCATCTTTCTCATCTTTCTCATTGTTCTCTCATTCTCTTTTTATTCTCCTCTCATCCTCTCATCTTTTTTTTATTCTCTCATTTTTTTATTCTCTTATTTTCTTATTTTTTGAAAGATGAGTGCACCTTATCGTAATTTTCCAAGTCTGGGACCAAATGTTTATATATCGTGACCTACGTAAACCTCTCCTCTCATTCTCTCATTCTCTTATTTTTTGAAAGATGAGTGCACTTTATCGTAATTTTCCAAGTTTGGGACCAAATGTTTATATATTGTGACCTACGTAAACCTCTTCTCTTATCCTCTTATTCTCTCAATCTCTCAATCTCTCAATCTCTCATTCTCTCATTCTCTCTACTTTTAGAATATTGTCGTCAACATTAGAGATGAAGTTGGAGTGCTGGAATCAACGGGGCCAAATGTTTATATATATCGTGATCTTCGTAAACCTCTTCTCTCGGGGGAAGGATGTGGCATATACACACACACACACACACACACACACACACACACACACACACACACACACACACACACACACACACACACACGCGCGCGCGCGCGCGCGCGCGTATGCCTCTTATTATTTCCGTATTGTAACACAAACAAACAAACAAACAAAATAATAATTGTTGTTTTTTAGGATACCTGGCCCCTATATAACCTCACCAGGGATACATGGTAACGGCGAAATCATCACGAGTTTAGATTTGTACTGCGAATGTTGTCAAAAAATTTAATCAATGTTGTTTATTCTCGATGCTAGAATCTTACATAGATTATTCTCTAAAAACGAAAATCGATAATCCTATGCCAAGCCCCCCAAGGCATTCAGGCAATTTCTAATGTTTGCGTGGATAGCGACGCCCGGTAGAATTTTTCCTGTCCCTGTGGAGAAATTGTGTTTCGTCGCTCAATGTAACATTTTCATCACGAACCAAACTATCCACAGCAACCCCTCCCCGAACCCATTCACCTTGCATCCTCTTTCGCCCGAAGAGATTCTATTTTTTTTTCAGCTTTCCCACGGTTCTGAATGAAGAATCCATCACATCCCCGATAACAATAGAATCAGAGGGGGATGTGGCGGAAGCAAACACAGCAGCATCTTCCGCTTTTTGAGTTTTATACTGGGAATCGTTTGTTTCACACACCACACCCTGACGGGGCGTGGAATAGAGGCCGAGGGGAAATGATCGACAATACATACATGGGTGGAACTATCAACGTCCCGTTTATTGTTATTTGTCCCCCACAGGATATTGTGCATATCACAAAAGTTTTTGTTGAAAAAATATAGCATGAATAAATCAGTCAACAAGGGTTTTATTTGCTTATTGTGTTTTCACCAAAAAGAGTCGCGTGGAGTAGGAAGGAGAGAAGGAGAAAAAAGGAGAGAAGTTCCTATATAACCTACCAGTTTTTTTGTACGTCATTATCATAGTGAACGTCAATCGTGGCAGTTCAGTATGATAATGACGTACAAAAAAACTGGTAGGTTATATAGGAACTTCTCTCCTTTTTTCTCCTTCTCTCCTTCCTACTCCACGCGACTCTTTTTGGTGAAAACACAATAAGCAAATAAAACCCTTGTTGACTGATTTATTCATGCTATATTTTTTCAACAAAAACTTTTGTGATATGCACAATATCCTGTGGGGGACAAATAACAATAAACGGGACGTTGATAGTTCCACCCATGTATGTATTGTCGATCATTTCCCCTCGGCCTCTATTCCACGCCCCGTCAGGGTGTGGTGTGTGAAACAAACGATTCCCAGTATAAAACTCAAAAAGCGGAAGATGCTGCTGTGTTTGCTTCCGCCACATCCCCCTCTGATTCTATTGTTATCGGGGATGTGATGGATTCTTCATTCAGAACCGTGGGAAAGCTGAAAAAAAAATAGAATCTCTTCGGGCGAAAGAGGATGCAAGGTGAATGGGTTCGGGGAGGGGTTGCTGTGGATAGTTTGGTTCGTGATGAAAATGTTACATTGAGCGACGAAACACAATTTCTCCACAGGGACAGGAAAAATTCTACCGGGCGTCGCTATCCACGCAAACATTAGAAATTGCCTGAATGCCTTGGGGGGCTTGGCATAGGATTATCGATTTTCGTTTTTAGAGAATAATCTATGTAAGATTCTAGCATCGAGAATAAACAACATTGATTAAATTTTTTGACAACATTCGCAGTACAAATCTAAACTCGTGATGATTTCGCCGTTACCATGTATCCCTGGTGAGGTTATATAGGGGCCAGGTATCCTAAAAAACAACAATTATTATTTTGTTTGTTTGTTTGTTTGTGTTACAATACGGAAATAATAAGAGGCATACGCGCGCGTGTGTGTGTGTGTGTGTGTGTGTGTGTGTGTGTGTGTGTGTGTGTGTGTGTGTGTGTGTGTGTGTGTGTGTGTGTGTGTGTGTGTGTGTGTGTGTATATGCCACATCCTTCCCCCGAGAGAAGAGGTTTACGAAGATCACGATATATATAAACATTTGGCCCCGTTGATTCCAGCACTCCAACTTCATCTCTAATGTTGACGACAATATTCTAAAAGTAGAGAGAATGAAAGAATGAGAGATTGAGAGATTGAGAGATTGAGAGATTGAGAGAATAAGAGGATAAGAGAAGAGGTTTACGTAGGTCACAATATATAAACATTTGGTCCCAAACTTGGAAAATTACGATAAAGTGCACTCATCTTTCAAAAAATAAGAGAATGAGAGAATGAGAGGAGAGGTTTACGTAGGTCACGATATATAAACATTTGGTCCCAGACTTGGAAAATTACGATAAGGTGCACTCATCTTTCAAAAAATAAGAAAATAAGAGAATAAAAAAATGAGAGAATAAAAAAAAGATGAGAGGATGAGAGGAGAATAAAAAGAGAATGAGAGAACAATGAGAAAGATGAGAAAGATGAGAAGGATGAGAGAATGAGAGCTCATCTTTCACTCATCACTGCCTTTTTGCGCCCGTGAAACATCGTCAGCGCACTAAATGAGGCGCGGAACGGGGAGAGAAAGTGAGTTTTTCAACTTTTTGTGGTCGTTTGGTCAAAAAATCAAAGTTGGCCTCAGAAGTACATATTGACACTACTGTTAAAGAGGAGGTGTTGTTGAGAATAGCATTGGTGAGTGATTCGAAATTGATTGTGCTGCTGTTTTTATGGTTTAGACATATGCCTTTCACCTTGCAAACAGTAGTAACATTAGTATTGTCTGGATTTACTGCCTCAAATGCATAACTTTTCGGCCCACTGGATGAAAATGCTCTGATATAAGCATTTTTCCCATAGAGTTCTAGTTCATTTGTCAACTCCCCTAGGTAGTCTCCAACAGGCAGATCAACATCACCTGGCCTTTGAATATAAATAACACTATCGGTATCATAGTACAATACATTTTCACCTAATGTATCCAAATATTCATAAAGCTCTAATCGTGCATGTGTTGTAGTGTATGCTGCAATAACTACATTTACAGTCGATAATGGAAGTGCAGATTCTTCGAGATATTGCCAGTGAACAATCAACATTCATTTATAGGTATAACTTGATGTACTTCAACATTGGGACTTTCTAGTTTATCGAAAAAATCCTTAGGGTTGTTGATAATACTAACTTGACCAGGGTTTTCTCTCTGTCCAAATTTACCCCAAAATGAATTCAGCATAAGTTTTGCTAAGCTTCGTAATCCAGGATTAGCACATATTCTGTTTTCATCCAACAACACACCCTCCTTTTCAAAATAGTCAGCTATGTATTTTTTTTTGATTCTTCATCAATGCACCACAATGGCCAGCCGCTTGCTTCAACTTTTGCTTTGAGAAATGTATTGATGTACTCTGCAAAAACACCACCTGATTTTTTTGCAGGATCATATTGTTCAACATTATATTCCCATACCTCATGTAATTCTAAAATTTTGTATTTCTTTTGAACTGCCTTCTGAACTTCATCCACAACCCAGGTTCCAGTTATAGCTCTTTCCCCAGCAGTATGGTTACATTCCGCCTGGTTTATTTCATCGGCACAAGTTCTACATAGAGGGAAAGTTAATTTTGAATTGGTTCGATATGGTAACACAGGATGGTACAGATCTCTCGGTGGAAGTATTGTTGCTTTGACAAGTCCTTCAAAAGAATAAATATCGGGGCATTCTTCCCCCACATAAATTTTCACCGGATGGCCAACTGGAAACTTTTTAACTTTGCAACAATAAGGGTACAGGCTACATACATCCTTATATTGAATTGTTTCATTTTCTTTCACAGTGTAATGTAGTTTGGTAGCATTAGTTCTACCACCATAAAACGCCTCCCGGGGAATTATGGGGGTTTTAATTGATAACGGATGTTTTTCAACATAATGTTTCATGGTTTTGTTATTTCTCAACTGCTGGTGAAATTCGCACCCCCACATCTCATGGACAATGTAGTTAAGTGCTTTTAATCTGGTAATTTTATTTTCTGTTCTTTCGTACCGAAAAGACAAAGTATCATATGGGTCATCATGAAGAGGTTCTGTACGTGAAGTAGGGAAACATTTGACACAACCATGTGTTCTGCATCCTTGATATTCAAATACATGCTCTTGCCCCTTTTGATCTTTAAAATATCCATCTACTTTCAAATTTCCTCCAACTTTTACTTCTGGTCCTCTGGCTGCATGTTGGATTTCGATTTTGTTTTTTTTCCTCCCATACCAACCATTGAATAGCCTCTATAGACTGAATATCACACCATCTGTATCCGTTTTTAGGAATAATTCCTATATGTTCTGCTTTCAAAAATATTTTACGGAATACTTTATTACAAGCTGAAGCGATGGTGATGGCTTCCAATAATGGGTTCACTGTTGTTTATTTTTCAAAAGTGGTCATGAATTTCAAACAGGCAGCACGTAGTACATTAACATCTTCTACACAGTATTTTCTCAACTCCTTCTGCATATCGAAAACTACCCCTGTTTTCTGTTGTTCACTATGCCATTCCAAAAAACTGGTTCTCTGATTCTCCATCATAGAATCAACAGCGTAAAATTCAGTACCAGGGATACATCCGACATATTCTTTATTTTTCAAAGTATTAAAAAAATGAGGAAAATACCCTTTGGACATTGGGAGATCAAATGCTTTCGGTAATTTGTTGAGCGCCATTGGAATAAAGTTGAGAGAATCTATGAAATGGATATTGTGCATCTTCAAAGATAATATTTTGGCTCCATTCATGATCACAGACGGTGTCCATTTCATTTTTTCGATCATAGTTTGCAGTACAAAGTGCGAATCATACCCTCTACTATTGTGTGCAATACACACAATATTGTTAATTTTGGTGCGGTGAGCTGAAACAAATTGCAGAAAATTGTAAACAGGTTCTGTACTATCAAAAATGTGCTGTCTTTTTCCGCATACACTGCACCATTGAGACATATCTTTGTTCTCAATGCAATTATAGCATACATTTTGGCACACCAAAAGATTTGGAATATGCAGAAATTTGTTTTCAGTGCCTTCTAGTTTTGTGTCCTGCCTCGATTCAATATCGTAGAAAACAAGCATTGCTTTTTTTGATATAAGAGAAGATATTTGTTTGCCATAAATTTTTTGGATGTGACATAGATGTTCAGATGGTACCATATTTTTACAGCTGACACAGAATTTCTCTCCACATATATGAGGATTTCTGTTTGTACGAATAGCATACGCTTTCAGGCATTTTTCACAACATTTTACTGTCTGACAAAGAGAGTTTTTTCTATTGTAACATGTTTTATGATTATTGTAACATTTTTGACCATAGAAAAATCTGTTACAATCAGTGCACTTTATTTTGGTTTCTGAAACAGTACATTTGGGCTTTTGTTGGCATTGTGAACAAACAGCTGTACAGGATCCTAGATGTCTAGAAACATGATCATATTTTTTATGGCAAGTTTCACAATAGAAATTAGCGGAGAATGCAGCTGTAAGAGATGTTATAACATTAAAATGGTTGTTTATGTACACCAAATTTAAAGTTTCGCGCCTAGATAATAAAGGACCTTTATATATCACATCACTCCCGGAAAATCCATTATATACGGTAATCTTGAAATCAGATAAATAGTTCTGAAATTTTTGAATTTCGGTAGTTCCTCCACCATCATTCAAATTTTCCCCAGCTTCTCTGCACAGTTTATCCACTTCTTCTTCCATAACACATTTATGTTGTCTAACATATTGATAACGTTTTTTAGGTTCATTTTTGTAAACATTAATACCTCTTGCCACAACCAACGCATAAGCCAAACACCTGCTATCGGAATTTTTAATAGTTATAATTCCCTTTTTTAGTTTACAGAATTGTTCCCCATTCATTGCATTTTGGCGAACACGTCCTCCCCCTCGTGGCATTTGGACATGATGGAGATATACATAGAAATTGTTGTCAGAAAGAAATGTTGTATTGCTCTGCAATGCTTTTTCCAATGCTGCCCACAATATCTCCATATTTACCGCCTGTGCTTCCCGAAAAGATAACCAAAAAGGGCGATCAGGGTGATCTTCATTTCTGATAGTAATACCAACTTGGTCATGCGCGGCCACATCACGTAGAACATATTGGACCAGTTCTTGCAATCCCTCCTGAACCCATATCACCGGATTCTCATTGTGTGGTGCCCCCCGCAACCGAGCACGCACCATTCGTCCTTCCATATTGAATCTTTGGTAACGCCTTTTTGTCTCTTCTATAACTTCAACATGATGTAACACTGCATCATCGCCACCGCCTACCTGTCTGCACACTTCCGCTTCCTGAATACAATCCCTAAGCACCATTTGGTATAACGCTGGCGAAATATGATTTGTACATTGCTCCAATTCTCTAGTGTCTAAAACAGATTCTAAATGGAAAATATCTCCACATTTTTCATAGATTGTTCCAATACACCCAAATATCTCTGTATCCTGGTTGTTATAGTTGTTAGGACACATTTCAACATGTTGGTTGGTCTCACTAGAAATAGAGACAGAGGGTCTGGATTGATTGCTGTTAATAGCAGTAGAGGTAGAGGGGGTAGATTGGTTGAGGTCATGAACAGTACTATGAACAGTAGAAGAGACATTTTGTTTGTGCTTATTATGCTCTTGTGAATAATCACCCCCCGTTGATTTATTAGCATTATTTTCCCCCAATTCATTGGCAATAGCAACAAAAATATCCTGAGTATCAATGTTTACAGATTTGTCTATGTTGTCAATCGATTTATTTGCTCCATCTGTACCCAAGGCCAAATCCAGATCACTGAGCATACCCTGAGTGGATATACAGCTACTCTGATTATATTCACCAATTTGATTTCTGATTGTATTCAAAACCTCTTGGGTGCTTATTTCAATACCCCTCTCAAAATTAGCAGTGCCTGCATTTTCCATTGAGGTGGAGGGCGTAGATTGGATGTAGTCACTATAACTACCATAACTATGAACAGTAGAAGAGACATTTTGTTTGTGCTTATTATGCTGTTGTGAATAATCAACCCCAGTTGATTTATTAGCAATGTCTTCCCCCAATTCATTGGCAACAGCAACAAAAATATTCTGAGTATCAATGTTTACGGTTTTGTCTATGTTGTCAATCGAATTATTTCCCCCAGTTGTACCCAAGGCCAAATCCAAATCATTGAGCACACCTTGGGTGGATATACAGCTACTTTGACTAAATTCTCCGATTTCATTTCTGATTTTATTCAACACCTCTTGGGTGCTTATTTCAATAACCTTCTCAAAATTAGTAGTACTTCCAGTTTCCATTTTTCGAAGATATCTGAAAATTATAAAGTTCAAAATTACCTAACAACTTGTCAACTAGTCACTCACTCCATCATTAATCTATATAAAACTGTGTTTGTAAAATTGTCTCCAGCCCCCGATTACCCCATCTATGCATAAAACGGGCTTCTAAACAATTTCTCTGTTTGCGCACTGCGGCTGATTGGAACTAGTGCCAGTTTTTAAAAACTAATTTAAATACATACATATGACACCGCTTCAAACTGTAGACCCAGTCCCGATTACCCCATCTGTGCATAAAGCGGCCTTCTAAACATTTTTTTCTGCATACAGCGGCTGATTGGAACTGGTGACAATTTTAAAAAAATATATAAATACATATAGCTCTGCTTCAAACTGTGGGGTCCAGTCCCGATTACCCCCCTTTTTGTGCATAAAACGGTCTACTAAACAGTTCATCTTTTTGCGCACAAAAGCTGATTGGGACTGGCCTTCTAAACAATTTCTTTTTTTACGCACAGCTGCTGATTGGGACTGGTGACACAGTTTTTAAAAACAAATGTAAATAGATACATATGACTCCGCTTCAAACTATATGTAGAGTCCCGATTACCCCATCTATGCATAAAACGGGGTTTCCAAACAATTTCTATTTTTTGCGCACAACGGCTGATTGGGATTGGTAACAGTTTTAAAAGAGTTATTTTATATACACACATATGGTACCGCTTCAAACTGTAGGTCCAGGCCCGATTACCCCATCTATGCATAAAGCGGCATTCTAAACAATTTCTCTGTTTGCGCACTGCGGCTGATTGGAACTGGTGACACAGTTTTAAAAACTAATTTAAATAGATACATATCACTCCGCTTCAAACTGTAGATCCAGTCCCGATTACCCCATCTATGCATAAAACAGGCTTCTAAACAATTTCTCTGTTTGCGCACTGCGGCTGATTGGAACTAGTGCCAGTTTTTAAAAACTAATTTAAATACATACATATAACACCACTTCAAACTGTAGATCCAGTCCCAATTACCCCATCTGTGCATAAAGCGGCCTTCTAAACATTTTTTTCTTTGCGCACTGCAACTGATTGGGACTGGTGACACAGTTTTAAAAACTAATTTAAATAGATAGATATCACTCCGCTTCAAACTGTAGGTCCAGCCCCGATTACCCCCCATCTGTGTATAAAGCTGCCTTCTAAACAATTTCTCATTTTGCGCACAGCGGCTGATTGGAACTAGTGCCAGTTTTTAAAAACTAATTTAAATACATACATATAACACCGCTTCAAACTGTAGATCCAGTCCCAATTACCCCCATCTGTGCATAAAGCGGCCTTCTAAACATTTTTTTTTCTGCATACAGCGGCTGATTGGAACTGGTGACAATTTAAAAAAATATATAGATACATATAGCTCTGCTTCAAACTGTGGGGTCCAGTCCCGATTACCCCCCTTTTTGTGCATAAAACGGTCTACTAAACAGTTCATCTTTTTGCGCACAATAGCTGATTGGGACTGGCCTTCTAAACAATTTCTTTTTTTACGCACAGCTGCTGATTGGGATTGGTAACAGTTTTAAAAGAGTGATTTTATATACACACATATGGTACCCGCTTCAAACTGTAGGTCCAGGCCCGATTACCCCATCTATGCATAAAGCGGCATTCTAAACAATTTCTCTGTTTGCGCACTGCGGCTGATTAGAACTGGTGACACAGTTTTAAAAACTAATTTAAATAGATACATATCACTCCGCTTCAAACTGTAGATCCAGTCCCGATTACCCCCATCTATGCATAAAACGGGCTTCTAAACAATTTCTCTGTTTGCGCACTGCGGCTGATTGGAACTAGTTCCAGTTTTTAAAAACTAATTTAAATACATACATATCACTCCGCTTCAAACTGTAGATCCAGTCCCGATTACCCCCATCTATGCATAAAACGGGCTTCTAAACAATTTCTCTGTTTGCGCACTGCGGCTGATTGGAACTAGTGCCAGTTTTTAAAAACTAATTTAAATACATACATATAACACCGCTTCAAACTGTAGATCCAGTCCCAATTACCCCATCTGTGCATAAAGCGGCCTTCTAAACATTTTTTTTTCTTTGCGCACTGCAACTGATTGGGACTGGTGACACAGTTTTAAAAACTAATTTAAATAGATAGATATAATTCCGCTTCAAACTATAGGTCCAGCCCCGATTACCCCATCTATGCATAAAACGGGCTTCTAAACAATTTCTCTGTTTGCGCACTGCGGCTGATTGGTACTAGTGACAGTTTTTAAAAACTAATTTAAATACATACATATGACACCGCTTCAAACTGTAGATCCAGTCCCGATTACCTCCATCTCTGCATAAAGCGGCCTTCTAAACAATTTTTTCTTTGCGCACTGCGACTGATTGGGACTGGTAACAGTTTTAAAAGAGTGATTTTATATAGTTACATATAGTACCGCTTCAAACTGTAGATCCAGCCCCGATTACCCCATCTGTGCATAAAGCGGCCTTCTAAACAATTTCTCATTTTGCGCACAGCGGTTGATTTGCATTAGTGACACAGTTTTAAAAACTAATTTAAATACATACATAAGGCTCCGCTTCAAACTGTAGGTCCAGCCCCCCCCCCCCCGATTACCCCCTCTATGCATAAAGCGGGCATCTACACAATTTTTTTTTTTTGCGCACTGCGGCTGATTGGGATTAGTGACACAGTTTTAAAAACTAATTTAAATACACACATAAGGCTCCGCTTCAAACTATAGGTCCAGCCCCGATTACCCCATCTGTGCATAAAGCGGGCATCTAAACAATTTCGCTGTTTGCGCACAGCGGTTGATTGGTGCTGGTGACACAGTTTTTAAAAACAAATTTATATAGATACATATAACCCGCTTTGATTCGAACCCTAGAATTTTTTATTGCAGTGTTAATTTTATTCCATTTCAATTTGGTTTACATCTTATCGTTGGTGAATTCTACTGTTGGTTGAGCTACATTGGTCAAACTACACACCAGACACACACGCACTAGAGATTAAAATTAGTAAACATTAGAGAAGTAGGGTAAGCAGTTTGAAATAACAGTTAACTAGAAAAACAAACTTATATCACGCACTTACCTCCAGTTGCATTGTGGGGTTGCAGCAGAAATAAAAAAGTATAGCAGCGAAACAATCGGCTTAACTTTTTCTCACTACAGAGCACAGCAAACTGAGTTTTTGAAACTATTTTTGAACTTAAAAATACTGAATAATCACTTTCTGCTGGATGGGGGCAAAAGTTGGACTTTACTATCTGTGACTCGGGGAATTCTTAAATGCGCCTTTTCTAACAAATGAACTAGAACTCTATGGGAAAAATGCTTATATCAGAGCATTTTCATCCAGTGGGCCGAAAAGTTATGCATTTGAGGCAGTAAATCCAGACAATACTAATGTTACTACTGTTTGCAAGGTGAAAGGCATATGTCTAAACCATAAAAACAGCAGCACAATCAATTTCGAATCACTCACCAATGCTATTCTCAACAACACCTCCTCTTTAACTTTACTCAACTCGAACAAAATCGTACGCACAAAAACACATTCCGTTGTTAGTAAGCCGGAAATAAGGGTTTTTCAGGTGGTATATACCAAAAGAAAAAGATGTGCATCAAGTTTCGAGACTTTACCATATGGATTCAAACAACAGAAAACAGAATGAGTTAATTTTGTAATGCAGTGGAATATATTTTTATTAGATTAAGTTAATGCTATCCTTAGTAATAGTATATCTGTGATTTGGTCAACATACAAACTGGATACCAAAACAAATCTCATATTATATGCAAATGTTAAAGCTTTTCATTACAAAATCTGTTACTTAGTAAAAAATAAAAGTGAAAACCATTCATTTGAAACCATTTGCTGTCATTGAAATATAATTATGCAGCCGCTATAATTTTTTGCTTATTATCAGTGCAAATCTGATATTATGTTGTGCACTTTAATGATGGAGTGAGTGACTAGTTGACAAGTTGGTTCTTCGGTGCAACGTTGTATGGTACAAACGGCTTTGTGCCCCTCTCCAACTTAAAAAAAAAAAGAGGCCCCCACAGATGGTAGCCACGTTGATGTCGTTGTGGGGCTTTCTACAAAAAGCTACCTGTACCAAGCCGAAAAACTTATTTTGAGATGGCGAATAAAAACTTTCCATGCCAGTTTACCTTTAGTTTCCTCAACACACATACCCAGTTGTAATCGAACCCTCGACCCCCCCTTTGGTTTCAAAACACATCTGTTTGTGCATAATGGCTAATCGAGACTGGTAACGCATTTTTTAACAAATTCGATACTATTATTTATTTTTGGTTTTAAAACATAGCATACATTAGTGGTAAAGTCTTTGCATTGTAATCAAAAGGTTCCAGGTTCGATATTCGTTGAAACAGCTTTATGCATTACGGTTAATCGGGACTGCGTTAAAAAAACGCCAACATTAGCCCCTTGGTTGCAAAACTCCAAAATCACCCCATTTTCTATTTGTGTATCAAAAATAATCGGGAATAGTAACTCACTTTTTAAACAAATCAATGTTATTCTGCAAATTTGCCAGCATTGGAACCCAAAACCTTTTGAATACTAAACAACAATATCAGCTATTTTGTTTTGCTTTTTGAATATCTGTTCGTGTTAATCGGGACTGATAACACACTTCTTTTTTATTTAAACAGAAAATCATTATTAGCCACTTTGACAACAATTTCTATGTATATCTCCAACATGTCCAAATGCCACAAAGGGGGAGAACGTGTTCGCCAAAACGCAATAAATGGGGACTAATTCTGTAAACTAAAAAAAAAATAATTAAAACTAGAAACTCGAACCTGGAACCTTTCGAATACTAAACACCAGTCACAGCCATTTTGTTTTGATTTTTAATATCTGTTCCTGCCTAAATACTAATGGGGACTCAACACACTTCTTTTTTTTTAAACAACATCATTATCTGCCAATTTGACATTGTGAATCGAACCCGGGGACCTTTTCATTACAGCATAAACATCCTATTTCCAATTAGTTCATTTTCTCTTTGTGCACAAAAAGCTAATCGGAACTTTTAAACAAATACAATTGAATATCCAATTTTCACCAACATTGGGAATCGAACCCTCAACCACTTGGTTAAAACATCTCGCGGAATAAAAAACACCCCCCGCGCCGCGCCGCCCCGCGCCGCCCCGCGCCCCGGTCGCCGCCGCCGCTAAACACAAAACGCGGCCGCCATTTTGATTTTATTCAAATACTATTTATGCACAGATGGACTAATCGTGACCTATAATGGCGGGGCAAAACAATTGGCCTAATTTAACTACCTAGAGAATCGAACCCGCGACCTCTTCATTGCCAGGTGACAACATTAACCACTAACCCAACTCGATTTTCGAACTCAACCATTTTGTTGCCTTTATTTACACACAGGCTAATCGAGACCATTCAATATTGACATCGTCGCCTTGTAATCAACGGGTCCCAGGTTCGATACTCGGTGGAGGCACATAGTGGTCCGAATCACCACTTTTCAACTGTAGCTCCAATCCTGATTAGTTTTGCCGTGCATAAAACAGACTTAAAAAAACTAACTCAATCTATCAACCAATCAATATTGACTCTACCAGGAATCGAACCCTCGACGCCTCTTGTTTTACAGAGCAATAACCTTAGCCGCTAAACTTTCGGGGGTAAAGCACCTTCGGCGCCATCTTTAAATCATTTCTTCATGTCTTTGAATCATACGCAATGGTTGCGCGCGCATTTCCTTCACACACACACAAACATACGCACGTGTTAGTTTAGCATACATCAAGAAACAACGTGACAAACCCATTGACCCCCCTCCCCCCACCGCTTCCGATGTCTTCAAGGTGATCAGACACGTTCTGCTGACTCAACAATAAAATCACTCGTGGCCCGCTACAACCGGATGTAACGTAACACCAGGCGCATCAAATTTTTGCTGACGCGTAGGAACAAAATGCTGTCATTCTACTCTTTACATTAAATTATTCTCCCCCCCCCCTCCCTCCCACTTTGGGAGCATTTTTAAAGTAAATTTTTAGTAATTCCAACTCATACTCCCACAGTACGCTTAAGATGCGTCAGACCCAGTGACATTTTTGTGTATTACCCTATGGAAAACAACCCCTCTTTTTCTTTTATGCCGAGCCCCCCCCCTTTTTCAACAAAAATCTTCACGCATCATTCACACAGGAATGAGAACACTTGCTTATACTTATTTGACCAGCGATATATTAATGACATAAATAACTGTATACCCATACTTTCATTTGTTCTTTGGTCAGCACGACGAACCTTCGTTTATGAATACGTCACAGATAGCGTTGCACGAACACCTAGATTCCTCCCTCGACCAAATCATAGAGTTAGCAACTGCAATCACGGCAAATCCAATAAATTCACGACCTTTATCCCCAATTCCCTCCCCTCCACTAACACGGTTAAGGTCTGCTAATAGAAATTACCCTCAATTTGTCCTTGGACTACAAACACCCAACAAAAACTAACCCCAACCCTTAGCAAGTACCCCAGCTCCCGTTTCAACTTCCTCTAACACTGTTAATAGTTCTGGTAACGTAGCTGTACAAATTTCCACCACTAACATGGCCACCCCAATCCCTACTGCATTGTACCCGGCACCATTTAGCGGAAATGACCCTAAGCACATTGACTCATTTTTCCTCAAGTTCCAAAATGTAGCACACGCCGCAGGATGGACGGAAGCTAAGCGTAAAGAGATGTTACCTTTATTTTTGACGGACACCGCTTTAACTTATTTTCATGACATACAGAAACGACCCAATTTTGTAGACTTGACATATACCCATATCAAAGACGAGCTAAGTACGCTATTTAAGGGATCGTACCTGTCAACAGATCCCGTACAGATAATACTCCAAAGAAAACAAATGATAACCGAACCCATCCATACCTATGTTATTGCTAAAAAGGCATTAGTCCAGCAATACTTCCCGAACGCCACTGAAGAACAAACTCTCTCTTACATCATCACGGGACTGCGAGCCAAATACATTGGCTGTTTAACCAACAAGCATTTTGCTAGAACAGAAGAATTAATTGCCCACCTACAGAATTTCGAACGCCAGCAGTCATTAATTAATTCACGTATGTTGGAGGAGAAATTGGAAATAGATCAGGCAATTGCTCAGGCAAGCTTGCCCCAGACATTTACCCCGTCACCACTTCACAGCTGTTCGCATGCACAGGTCTATTCCCCCCTCCCCAGTAATCCACTCAACCCGACTCAGCAGTTTGTGTCATACAACCAGTATCCATCTCCTTTTCTCCCACCATCGACTCATCAAGTCCAAAGTCTACAATCCAATCCAGCACCCGTAAATAATTCCCACACAGTGTATCAAGGAATGTATCATGTACCGAGTTCTGATAGTGTCCGCTGCGCGGCGCCACCAGCCGTAGCCAGAGTAGAACACGCTCAAAATGCCGCCTCTGGTGACGAAATAAACAAACTTTCGTCACAAATCTCGACCTTAGCTTTGCATTCAACCGAAGAGATGAACGCCAGTTCTCTTTTCAATCTTTGCTCAAATGTACTGGAATTTGCGAAAACGGCTAATCAAAACGCACATAACAGAGGTTTCAACAAGGGGAATACTAACTCTTCCTACAGAGGTAATTCTAGAGCTAATCACAGAGGTAACTTTCGATCGAACTCTCGGGGCCAGTTCAGAGGTAATAGTAACAAGAGGTTTCAACGTCGAGATCAGGCTAATCGCGACGATGCAAATACCTCAGCCTGCAGGTTTTGCGGTCGTTATAATCACGAGAGCGACAATTGCTTTTACAAGCCACAACGAGAGAGTGGTTTAAACTAAAATCGTCTTCGACGGCAGGAGTAAGCAAAAGACTGACACTATCACTATTTCTAGACTCAAAGCCCGCTACGACTAGTGCCATAAAAACCCCACTAACATTCATTAACACGCCACTCCGTTGTCACTCGCTTTAGCCTCCTCGCTCCTCGTTGCGTACATTGCACATGCTAGCATCCCCTGATCCAGCATTTTCTCACGCTCATCGACTCCCCTCCCCCCTCTTTCCACTTCCAGTGCTCGCACTGCATTTCTGCGTTAGAACGAACTCATTTTTATTTTAATACAACATGGTCATTTTTATTTTAACAAGATCAGGATTACAGAATGCTATCTCAATCGTCGGAACATTTATAATACATCTTTTGCCTAATAATTATTTTTTTTACAGATATTTTAATGTTATTTTATAATTTGCGTTTAAACGCATGGTAATAGTCAGAACATATCACTTAGCTGATTTGACTAATAAGTACTTAGTGTGTTTATGATTCTAACTAGCAAATATTTTTTTCCCCCATTTGCTGGTACATATACGCTCAAATGAAGAAAAAAGTACAAAGAAAGAAATAAAGAACGAATGAACTAAGATAGAACAAGATCAATGATTTAAAGAACAAATGAACTGCGTAGAACTTGCTTGAACAATTGGCTTTTTGGCCATAGCAATTTTTTTTATTTACGCTCAGGTGTAACGCGAACTGCTTCTTTGAAAGCTGCAATGCACTAAATATGTTAATAAAGCATATAATAAATATAGGCAAATGTTCCCACTCTCTCCTTTAATTTTATAGTTCAGATATTGATAGCATACAACATGGTATAGCTCATATCCCTTGAAATTAAAACCTACTCTATTTTTCAATGAACTATTACACAAATCTATTACTTACTCTTTTTCACTTTTTTTTTTCAATTTTCTTTTATTAGCAGCGAATCGAAGGCGCTTAAACCTTTGTCCACAAGACACGTAAAATCCTTGCAATTGCTTTTATAAACGACATTTACACATATTACAGAAGGAAATGTCTCGTAATCACTTAGTTCGTTCTATTATCGCTGAATTCTCCTTTCTTTTCTCATTTCATTCCCGGCTAAGCCGACTATTCAACTTCCCCCCCCATTCCCCCCCGGCGAACTTTCTTTACAACATGGAATTATTCCACCTACTCCCCCCCCCCCGTTGCCCCGGCGAACTTTTCTTCAGGTAAACCTGCCAATCATAAACAGGCCCCCTTAAAAACTCTACATCATATAAGTAATAACGCCCCTTCGCCGTCATTCAAATTAGATATTACCTCCCCTCCCCCCCCAAAATAATTCACCAGTTTTAACTGAAAGTCCCTTTTCAATCGATTTTATAACCCGTCATCATTTATTGTAACTCTGCTCCACTACCTTTTGCTTTTTCCTAATTTTTCCCTTTTTTGCGCTTGTTTCATTTTCATCGCCACGGATGTTACCGGACCCATGACGACCACCGGCTTGTACCATCGAGCGACAGACCTAGGCTCATCGCAGAGACCGACAACGATTTTGTGGAATTCCAGCACCAAAGGACCCGTTCCCGTCTGGACCCCATGGCTGATTTTTCCATCTCCCACGCCGCGACCCAGATGTGGAGCTCTTTACCCAGGATGTTTCTTGCCCCGAAGCGCCATCGCAAATTTGACTTCCAGAAGGCCCCTCCCACTGAGTGCATCCTGCTCTTGTTTCCTGACGTCATATGATACTTATTGTTATCTTACATCGGCTACAAGTGTTCCGGTGCTCAGCTACTTCAGCTACCGTAAGGCACACGCTATTAATACGCTCGCATGTCCATTACAGTGCCAAAGTTTGTGCCCATGGGTACTGCCCATACTGGATTAGAGATACGTCTCTTTCTTTTGTGTTTTTTTTTTTATCGTCAGCTGCACAGAACGTCCAGCCTATGGCGGCATGCAGTTTACAGAGTTGCCATAGGTAACATACCTCACGGCTCCGCCCAGCATCGTGTATGTTCCGCCGAGTGTATTTTCAACTCAGCAAACAGTAAATACAACCGCTTGCGGTTCTCGGCGTTTCTTCGCACTGTGCTGACATGTGTTTTTTTTTCTTTCTTATTATTGTGCTGTCATCACTCAATCAAAACTAGTTCAGTGTCACACTTATGTAATTATTTTTATCCATGCCTCAAGACTTACTTATTTGTGCTCGTACTTTTTGAGTATATATGAGGCTATGACTTACAATTTAATTTTTTTTTCTCTACGTGTTTTTATATTTTTCTCAACGGTGTTTGGTGCCACATTATTTTTGATGATATGACTATTCTGGTGATTTCAATTTTTTTTTTATGGTGATGCGATTCTTCTAGTGATTTACTGTATTGGTTTTCTACGAGTTTGATTTGTTAATAAATCATAATTTTTAAATATAACCTACTCCGGACGAGGTAGTCGACCATCACAGAGTGGTTCGATTATTTCAACAAGGGGAATGTAGAGATATGGAGACCATTAAACCGAGAAAACCTCGTCATGTTAATATTCACACTTGTTTATTTCCTGAACTTGTCCGACCAGCGAGTGATCCCAAGAATGCGCTAACTTGTAACTTCCGTAAAACAAGGAACTGGAAAGGCAAACGCGTGGATCTAAACAGGATCTACCGCGTTTGAAAGGTTTAACAACCTTTCGACGCCTAGAATGATAAAAGCAAGCTCCTACCCGGAGCGGGCTCGCTTTTGATTCTGACACTCATCGACGCTACATGGATAGCTAGTCCGATTACTTTACAACACGTTACACTGCTAACTACGACGATGGAACACGGAGTTACCGCTGCCTAGCATGCTACAAGGCGCAAGGGATCGCTTGGCTTGGTGAACTGAGGGTCGCTGGATAGAACCTTGGAACTGTCACGATTCGGTCTGCGAGAAGCATTAGGACAAGACATCACACACATCTACCAGGTATGAACAAGCGTGAATAACCTATTACACCAACTTTCCATATCTCTACCCTCCTACGGAGCAGGTTTAGCCAACAGACATTATTAAGCTATACCTAAATGTTTAAATGAAACTTCCCTGTGACCTCTCAGAGCCCAGGTAAAACGGGCTTACAACAATATATTTAAAGAAAGAAAAATGGAAGAAATATTTATCAATGTTCACCTCGTTGTGCATGCTTCTTTTTTATTATTATGGAAACAGGATTTTATTAATTTATTCTCCCGTCTTGCTGCATACGTTCACTTGCAACACATTTTACAAGCAAATATTCGTTAGTACAGCCATGTTACAACAGCTGAACTACGGTCAATGTCTGCTAATCGGAGAAAAATCGCGGATTAACTTTGATCGCAGATCGCATGGACTTAATCTCAGTTCAACTTTTATACAACACAAAATCAGAGTTCAGCGTGACTGCAGATCAATTTTACTGGCTAATCGAGGATCAAAATCGGGGCTAGGGGGTGAGGAATGGTCATGCACGTAATCAAGGTAGATAGAGATTAGGTAAAGCCATCCGAAGATTGCCGATCTTGCACGAACGCGTGACGTCACCAGAGAGGGAGTGAGCTCGGCTCAAGCAGACGGCCCCTAGCATTTATATGGGAGATTCAGAGAGCGAAAGTATATTATTACTTTTAGGAGGGGAAAATTATTAATTGTCATCCTCCAAGATGGTATTGAGGCATCCTTTTAATGATTAGTAACATAATTGAAAACGCGCTACTTTTAAAAGGGGACAAATTACATGTGAAAAAATGTATTTTGAAAATCCATATTCCTGAAACTTTCTGACCGATGCGCTACAAAGAAAGTTGCGTGTTCTCCTTTAGAATTTTCATTTTACAAATCGTAATATAATTTTAACAAAAACGTGACATGCTAAAGAAGAATGAAAGAGTTTTAAAAAATAATTGATTAATTGACTTAGTTTATTTTACTTCGCTTATCTGTCACATATGGCTAATCGCAAAGATGAGGATGCGTGATGATATGATGAAATTGAAGAAAGGAAAGTAGACCCATGCCCGGGCGGGGATTCGAACCTGGGGGCCCTTGGCAACGTAAAGTGTTGTGCTAACCACTTCGCCACAGAGGTCAGCATTACAAGGAAATAAACAGAAAATTACGATCATATGGCATCTACGTTTTAATATGCGAGAAACATTTGCGAGGAGGTTATTGAAGTAACAAATAATTATTACTAGACGTTGTGATGAAAATTATTAATATATCTGAAATATCGAGAGTTGACCTTGCAGTCTCTAAATGTACTTTTAGGGTTACGTAAAACCTTTACTCAAAATTGCTAGTGTAAATTTATAAGCTATTAAAATTTAAAACTTATTCCTGTTCGAAAAAAGAAACTGCCAAGTCAAATTAATATTTCGTATCAATACATATATTTTTCTTTCATGAGGCCAGGACAGTATTTGGAGGAGACTGTGGCTTGGGAAGGCTATAGCCCCGGATCTCGAACTGCAAAGGGGCTTCCAGTGGGAAAACATCGTCCAGAAGAAGGGGCGAAATGATTCTTTTTAAATGGCTCAAGAATACAAAGATATAAGTGGACATTTGACAAGCTTAGTCTAAAACTTACAACTGAAATCGTACATACGCGCGTGTGTGTGTGTGGGGGGGGGTGGCTACGTGAGGTAACACAGTGGAATATGATTCACAATACTAAAATTAAAATAAATATGTGGGAACAATAGAAATCAAAATATGTTGTAGCTAGTGACTGCGCAATAGAAAAGATGGAGGGGTAAATCATATTTTCCCGGGGCAATCATGTTTATTATTCCGTTACATAGGACACAAAAATGCATATTTTGGCTAAAAGAGCATTTATTCATTTATTTATTTTTGTCGTTATACTGGGGGCAGATAAGAGAGAGAGAGAGAGAGAAATTCTCCTGCCCCCCCCCCCCCTTGTAGTGTGGTCACTGTCTATAGCTATGCTGGAGAAGATTGCACCAATTAATACGTTATTAAATAAAACAGATACTTTTAAAACTTTTAATCAAATTATTTGTGAATTATGTTTAAATGTAGAGAGAGCACATACCTATTTAATTTAATTTGGATGAGTTAACTTCTGAAGCCTGCCATTTCCGAGCCTTCTTCCGGTGTAACTGCACTGCCCTTTGAGCCCTAGCTGCTGCGTTCAGGTGGCGGAATGAGCAGAATACTAATTAAAACAAATATGTGACAAATATATATAAAAAAAACAACGTGTTGAAGCTATTGACGGCGCCAAAGAAAAGACAGAAGAGAAACGTGGAGAGTGCAGTGATATTTTACGGGAAGTAGTCACGTTTATTACACCCTTACATTTACATACAATATTAAAATGTTCTGCTTTTAGATCTCGGACAATGCCTTTTTCACAAAAATGGGCAATCCCGCATTTTTTATAACAATCTTGTCTTTTCGTTTACTTACGCAATTACCGACTGGAAAGGCTGTGATATTTTAGATTTCTTCCGTTAGTTTTCTGATAATAGTTTTCACAACTTTCCATAGCATTTAGGCATGAATTCAGTTGACAAGAACAAAATAATCTTATATTAAAACATAGAGCAAAAAGAAATCCAACGCGCTTAAGTTAAAACTCCCTTATATTGGAAGCCTGGAGAGAACAAAACAGGGGTTCCTTCGTAACACGATTTCTTGAAAACCATTTTACACATTTGAATCAACTTTGTGATAAATTGATTAGAAAGGATGAATCTTAACAGTAAAAGTTGTAACTTTTCCCCTGTTACTATATTTTAGAAGATATTCGTTGTCAAATATCTCAATATTTGCATAAGGAACCAGCCTTTTCCGCGCCGAGCTTCTCGATGATGACGTCATGTATCCACGGACAACTGCGCATACGATCTGCGCCGCCGAACGTATCACACGTAATGTGATAGTGTTTTGTCAACCTGGGCCGGCTGTGCGCAGATCGTACATCTTTTGTCTGCGATGGTGCTGCCGTACGTGGTCAACCTTCTTAACATGCCACAAGTAGTAATCTGTGGTTGGACCCATCGCTGAAGTTACTTTCTTTGTACAACATATTTGCCATATACAGTTCAGCTTTCTAATTATATGTTCCATTCTCTCCTGCAACATACCTCTCATTCTCCATAATGAATGTTAAAACTTTTCTAATATGTATTTATGACAAATAAAAAATTTCAATTACGTTGTATAAATCTCGTATATACATAAAAATACATGTAGTGATGGGTTCAAGCCGTTCATTTGTGCGAGTCGACTCATGAGCGCTCGCTCACTGAGAAGAGTCGTTCAAATGAGTCGTTCAAAAGAGTCGTCAAGCTTCTTTTTCTCGAAACACATGCCTGAAGAGGAGGAAGGGGGGTAGGAGGTGTTGAAGCACATGATTGTATTTAAATAAACGAACACAACGGAATATATCAGCCTCTGTCCTTCAAGATTAATAAATTGTATTGCATTTTTGTGTATGTGTGTGTGCGTGTAGCCGACTAGATGGCCAAGATTCTGAAGTAATCGACATTTGATCTTGTCACAGAAGTTCCTGGGTTCTAGTCCCGGTCTGGGCAAGGATATTCTTTATGAGTGTCCCTTCATCTATATCATCACGCATCATCCTCATCGTCGCGATTACTTAAAATTTGAAGAAAAGCGGCATAAAATAAGAAAAATACAAATACGAGTCTGTGTGTGTGGATATACATATGTGTAAACAGTAAACACACACGCACAAACAAAATTTATTGCACATACTTGTTTTCATTACTCTGCCTCATGAGTGAGATTTTCTATATTTGTATCTTGTTTCAGTTTACATTTCATGCTGCGGATAAAGCAAATTATGCAGTACGATAGCATACACAGAAATGCTATATAATTATATCAACCTTTTATTAGTAATAACGTGCATTACATATTCTTCCTTTTTTGCATTCGATCACTGGTTTTAATATCGCAACAAAATGCACTCCAGATCTGCGCTGCGACACATGCTTGCATTTCCACGAGCATCGCTCGTTCACGACTCTTGAAACAGCACGAAGAGTCACAGCACAGTCCCACGACTCTTTCCCCATCATTCGTTCACGACTCTCGAGACGGCACGAAGAGTCATTAAGCACCTTAACGACTCGCTCGCCTTAGCGACTCTTCTCCTCCCTCATCGTTCACGACTCTCGAGACGGCACGAAGAGTCATTAAGCACCTTAACGACTCGCTCGCCTTAGCGACTCTTCTGCTCACTCGTCGTTCGCTCGCGAGACAAGGCGCGGCGGCGGCAGTCTCGCCAGCAGACTGGATCTACAGTTTAGAGTAGGATCCACCCGCTCGCTCTCCGCGGATGGCTAACAGCTGTGTTTAAGAAATATATATCGCTCTTGAACATTATCCATGTCCATAGCTTTTTGTTGTTCTACAGTCATTCAATATAAGTTTCTGCCAATATCATAATGTATGATCGAATTTCTATAAAGCGGGCCAAATTATACGTATGTATTTTTTTTTAATGTTGCTTTCTACTAGTAAAACACCTTAACACGTAGGCTCACCGCAGATGGCCAACAGCTGTTTATATCACTCGTGAACATGACCCATGTCCATCTTACGTAGTTGTTCCTAATTCTGCAGTCATTCAATAAAAGCTTTTTTGCAGTATCATGTACGATGAGATTTATGATTAAACTTCTATATTTATTATTTAATGCTGTTTTCATTAGTAAAATATTTCCACGTTAATGTTAATGAAATATTTCACGTCATATGAAAACGACTTTGTCAGACAATGTTTAAAGTTCACTTTATGCTCAGATAGTCTAATCGGGATTGAAGCTACATTTTAAAATGGGGTCTAAATCACTGGGCAAGGTGCCTCCACCGAGGATCGAATCCGAGACAGGAAGCGATTTCCTTACCAGGATTTAACAAGGAATGAAAGGATGGCTGAATAACATAAATAAAACATACTCCATGGTGCATGTTCTTTGTTTCTTGGTTTCTATGTTGGCCAGCTTGAAATAATCTTGGAGTGACAGATAAGTGGTGTCGCCCTCCTCAAAGTAAGCCTATTGACACCGAAAGTTCCGGGTTCGAACCCCAGCCCAGAGATGAGTGGTAATCTGTATTTAACCTCTTGTCAATTACTCTAATCACCATCCATCCTCCGTCGTTGCCTTGTAACGATACCTGGTGGATCCCACTTTAAACTGTAGGTCCAGTCCCGACTATCCTATCTGCACATAAAGTGGACTTGAACAATAACAACTCAAAATAGGCTAATCGGAATATTGTAATCAAGAGGTCTGTGCCTAACACCTTCCCAAAATTTTTACAAGACTCCCCTAATATTTTTTACTAACATTTAATTTCTTGTAATTTTAGCGCTAATGGTTTGGCCGAACTTGAAATTACATGACAAATTTGTTGGCTGTTCTTCGCTGCCCGTCATGGGCTGGGGTTGCGCGCTCTCTCTCTGCAAACAACAGTCGCGAGCTCGCGAGTCGACTCTTTCCTTCGTTCAAAGAGTCGTGGCACACTTTAGCGACTCTTTGAACGAAGGAAAGAGTCGACTCGCGAGCATGCTCCTTCCCCTCTCATCGTACACGGCACGTTTCTGCCCGCTTCACTCAACTAGGGGTAGGGAAAAGGAACAGAGAGGACCCACCCCCTCCCTCTCCTCTCCAGTCCCCATTTTCTGCCCGCAGAATCGACTTGCTTTCTTTCAAAAATTCCGGCCGCCAGGCGAGTATACACTTGCGCATGCGCCTTCCTCGCAAAATTCGTGGAAAGGAGAGGGAATAATGGAATAATAGTTGCTTGGCGGGCGGAGGAGTCGTGGCACACATACGACTCTTTGAACGTGTCGTTCAATTCTGGTGAACGAGTCGTTCACCGCTCACAAGAGAGAGTCGTTACTTTTGAACGACTCATTCACGAACGACCCATCACTAAATACATGTAATCTGTGTGCGTGGTGCTCGATTATCAAAGATGGCAGTTTTCAACTTATTTTATTTCAACAGGACAGGTTGATGAATTCATTCTTGGAAATTAGCAGTGTTATTGGCATTATGTTCAATAATCGCCTAACGAAGTAACCGTTTCGAGCTGAAATCAAATTGTTGTTTTTATTGTAATAGAGGTGTGTGATTGCTGTAACGCCACCAATTTTATAGTTATTTTTGGTTTCTTTTTCCAGTTTTCTCAGTTATTTGACCCAAATTATGTATTATATTTAATGTAAATAATCGTAATGTATACACAGTGGCATAGTGTTTCGAGCCCCGCTCTCCCTCCGACAATTTATTTAAAATGAAAGGGTGTAAGGGGTGATTCTTCCACGTAGTGCTATACCCAATTGTCAACCTCACTTCCACATAGTGCACACTGGACTGCCTATTGAAGACTAACGAGGCTCTGCCGTCTTGACCTACAACCAGTATAATCTTCGTAGGACTGTTTGTGTTGTCCTGTGTTTTGTCCTTGTGTGCTGAGTGCCCCTTTACAGCCTCAGCTTTTTAGCGAAGTCTCAATGTGTTGATATTTTAGTTAACGATATGACAGTTATTTTAGTTATGGTTAGGGGCTGAACCCCGAATAACATAACGGGTGCAAATTAGCCTTTAAGTGCTGACGCACCCAACATTTTAAATTCAAATGAAAATGACGTCGAATGCAAGAAATGATGCCAAAATATAGGACTAACTGATTCTTATATACTCCACACATACAGTATGTAACATTCTTATTCGTACACGCGGATTTTCAAATAAAATGCTTTAATATCTGAAAGGAAATACACTCTTTTGAAATTGTGGTAAAAATCTGATATTCCCCGGACACCTATAACTCCTTCGTTTTGTCAATTTTTGACATTTGTACTTACCTATCTGGGTAAAAATTTACTATCCTTCGGACACCTCTAATTTTTTCGTTCCGTCAATTTTTGACATTTGTACTTACGTATCTGCTTCGCGGAACATTCCTGAAGGTGTATCAACGTTGTTTTGATGAAATTTTAACTATGTTTCCTAACCTAACAGAACTAACCTAACCACGTGCCGGCCGAGTGGTTAGCACACCGTGCTGCGACGCCAAGGGTCCCGGGTTCGAATCCCGGTCGGGCTTGGTTGTTTGTGAATGTCCATTCATTAATTTCATCGCTCATCCCCATCTTCGCAAATTAGCCTAGAGGCACAAAACACGAAGTAAAATAAACTAAATCAATCAATCTAACCACGTGCCAATCGTTCGTGGGGCTAGGGCCAATGGTTTGCAATTATTTCCACTTTCTAGATACTGATACTAACACGACACCAAATTTTAACTATGTTTCCTAACCTAACAGAACTAACCTATCCACACGCCAATGGTTTGTTTCTCCGTCGGAGAATTAATTTTCAACAAACAACATGAATTTCAGCTATGAAACATTCCCACATCACACAAAACACCTTCCCGATGTTCGACAATGCTACAGAAACTTATTACAGTAAGTAGTTTCTTCTGTAAACATAAATAAATGTGTCGAAGGATAGTAAACTAGTACCAAAAATATTTTTGTTTGAAATTTTTGAGTCCAAATTTCCCACCGATTTCAGGCTCCGCCCCTGGGGTAATTGACCTACCGCCCCCAATCGCTAACGCGGCCCTGCCTCCGCTCCCGCTCCCCAGCTTTATCTATAGAGTCCCTGTTAAAGGCATGTTAGAAATTGGCCGGAGTCACCTGCCCCCAAATGAGCCCCAAACTTTTAAATTTTAAGAAATCCGTTGCATCACACAAAACACCTTCCAGATGTTAGACAATGCTACAGGAACTTATTACCGTAAGTAGTTTCTTCTGTAAAAATGAAGAAATCTGTCTTGGGAATATCAGATTAGTACCATGACAATAATAAATAAAATGAAACTGAAAGAGAAAAGTGCCATTTTTGTACAACTTTTCTATTCATACACTTAATAATATAAAAAAGTATATTCAGAGCAGATTGATTGACAGTTCTAATACTTTGATGTGTATCCTTTGGCTTTAATTACTGCTTGACACCTGTTCTAAATAGAATTAACCAGTTTCAGAGCTTAATTTATTTCACTCTGCTTGCACAACAGTTTTCAACTCTTGTTTGGACTTGACGCCTGCTTCAAAATTGCCCATAAATGCTTAATGGGATTTAAGTCTGGACTTTGAGCTGGTGTTTGTAGTAGTTTGGGAACATTCCATATTAGCCAATTCATGTTAACTAGCACCTTACGCTTACTGTCATTGTCTTGTTGGAATCTGTAGATAGGCGGCATGTCCATTTTTTGGGCACTGCTTTACATTGTTCTTCAATATGTCCAAATAGACACACGCAACCATGATACCATCAATAAACTGGATGGTAACAACATCTTTGGACAACATACAGCCCCAAATCATTAATGACCCACCACCGTTTTTAACTGTTGGAACTGTGTTAACGTGATCATTGTCTTTATTTGATTTTCTCCAGACCATCTGACCCGTATATATTAATCTTGGACTCGTCTGACCATATGACACTATCACAAAATTCCTGGTCCTTGTGGATGTGCTCTTTCGCGAATTAAAGTCTTATTCCTGCGATTCACCTTATTTACATACGACCTCTTTCATGGTATTCTGCCATGATATCCATGCTTCCACAAGTTTGATCATACATCATCTTGCCAGCAACATTTTCTACTAACGGTCGTAACTGAGGAACACTTAGTCAGGGGTTTTTCTCACACTCTTTTTAAAATAAAATGTTCATCACATTTATTCAACTCTGTCTCTTTTGGTTTTCTTGGCACATTCTGTGTTGAATCTTCCTCTCAAAATTTGTTTACTATGTATTGAACTGTGCAGTGTGATTTATTGACTGTTTGTCCAATTTTTCTTAACGAATAACCTCTAAGGGCCAAATTTATAATAACATCCTTCAGATTGAAACTAAGTTCCTTCACCTTCCCATTTTGAACATGCAGATAGATAGACAATAGACCTACAACAATACCTATGCCAGCATTCTGCTTGGCGGGGAGTGTGCCTGCATGTTCAAACTTGTTACAAAGTTGTAAACTGCACGAATTTGCCCGAATAGCGGTGGTGCTGTATGCGAGGAAGATTGAAACTCTTGCCTGTACGAATAACAATGTTGCATGAAACAGCGGGTTTTTCTCTTTTCACACAAATTATATGCTCTGTTTATGCACTTTGAACATACATTTTTATTGACGTTTGTTGGTGGAACCTTCATTAACATTAATTTCCAGGTACGTATGAAAATGATTATATTTACTAGTAGATATGACATTTTTTCCTCGGAAATTGTATGTGTACGAATAACAACGTTACTTACTGTAGTACTGTATGGGCGTTGCTGCATGTGGACATTTCTGGCAAATTGAGATTGGCCCAAGTTCCTTTTGTTTTATTGAGATTTCATCATGCTACAAATGCAATTTTTACATGGATAGATATCGATTTACGTCTGTTAACACATACTGTGGAGTTTTAGCGATTACTTAAGATTTTGTTCAATATATGCTTTCGTGGTTAGGTTAGGCAGATCAGGTTCAGTAGATCAGGTTCGGTTCTCATAGCCTTAAAATAAAGTCCCTAAATACACTCCACTAAGGTTCCGATTTACTTCTACATTCATTCCCACTAGTCTATGATATTTACTGCTGCTTGTCCATGGGAAGCAGACATGCTTGTGTAAGGTAATTTTTAACTTTATTTTTTTCAGATAAATATTTTTTTTTTTCCGAATCCAAACAGTGCTCATTACTTTAAGAAAGGTTCAAATTTCGTGTGACAATGATTTCCAAAATTCTACGATAATTAGTATTTCTGCTAGGAGAATTTGAAAAAAAAAATCATAAAACAATCTGAACCGTTACCAAATCTTAAGTAATCACTAAAACTCTGCAGTATGTGTTAACAGATGTCAATCAAAATCAGACCACGTAAAAATTGCATTCGTAGCATAATGAAATCCCAATAAAACAAAAGGAACTTTGTCCATAATCTCCTAATTATACATGCACAAGTTCTGTATCATATGAATTCGGTAGCCACATGTCTAAATGTGCATGCTAAAAAGGCATAGTTAATGCTGCACATTTCTTAATAGATTATTCTGTTTCATGTTGGACCTGTGAGGTTGATTTGTTAACTCTTGTCTAGATTAAAGTGAGATGTGTCTGGTGTTTAGACTAGAAGTCCCCTTATTTGTAGGTATACTCCCGAATGTTTGACGAATTTAATTTAGTTTTTCTTGCATATTCTGGCCTTTTGTGTTTGTGTGAAATTATTCCAGTAACAATTACAAGCAGTTGAAAACGAAAATGAGTGCAGCACTCACCCATGAATAACGGCAGGTTAATAAGAATTTTAAGGCATTTTTAAACTATGCCTTAACAAGGGCGATTTTCTCTTGAGTGTAAAATATATTTAAAATCTTAAGAACCTTTCTCCTTCGAAATGCTTATCTGAATAGGTTAGGTTAAGTTGCCTTAGTGTTCCTGTACATGCTGCTTGTTCTTTAATAAAACCAAAAACACACTTCTGGGAGCTATAAATTTAGGAGTGTGATACCTTTTGCAACCAACTTTTTAATACAAAATGTGTGCACAATTACTGTCTCCCTTAACTTAAATCATGAACTTTACAAATAAGTAAAATTATTTTTTTCTGGTTCTAATGTAAGGAAACAAGACTACTGCTGTGTTTAACCCTAATTGAAATCGTTCTTAGACCATATTCTTTTGTTTTTTTCTGATCCTGTATCAGTTGTTATGTGAGCTGCATAAGGTGTGCATTGATTTCAAAGTCCAGAAGAAATAAAACCTTTTTCATGACACAATTTATCACAAATCAATACTTTCTTCCAAACCAATAAGTTGCTGACCAAGGCAGTTTATTAAGGTAAAAACACTTAACACGTAACGTTTCGACCCTGTATCAGGGTCTTCCTCAGACGAAGAACTAAACTAAAATGATGAAATAAACTACACACAGAAAGATTACATACACATAGCAGGGTCACAAGCCACACAACAACAAATCAAGTTGACAGTCCTTATCTAGGAAGATTTCTACAAATGAATTAAACATATCACCTCCTGACAGTTGTTGACTAATGGGTCTACTACACTGACAGGTGATTGGCAGGTCAAGATCAGCAAGAGTCTAAGAACCACCTGCTCACCACTCCCCCACCTCTCCTGCCTTTCTGGTTATGGGTGAATACCTCCTCCTCTGGTCTTCTTCTTTTCTCTTCTTTCTTCCTTCTTCATACTTCTTTTTTCTTCATTCCTTTTCTTCATCCTTTCAACTTTCTCTAACACACTCTTCCATTCCTTGTTTATCTTGAGCCCTCCATTCCAATTCATGATGTCTTCTCCTTTCTTTTCTATTTCTTTGGCCTCCTTCCATTTTCTCACTAGTTCTCTCTTCTCTTTTCCTATTCGCCTAGCCGAATCCCATTCAACTTCATGTCCTGTTTCTCTAGTGTGTTTGAATATGGCATTCCTGTCTCTCTTCAATCTCACATCATCCATGTGTTGCTTTAACCTGTCTTTAAGTCTCTTCTTCGTTTCCCCTATGTATACACTTTCACATCCTCTGCACTTCACCTCGTAGATAACCCCTTCCTCTTCCTCCTCTCTCTTTTCTTCATTCTTCTTGCTGGCTATACTTAAAATAGTGCGTCCTCCCTTCCTGTAAGTTCTTATACCCACTTTCCTCAGCACTTTGCATATCTTCTCTGTGGCATCGCCCATACTTCTTATACCAAACCATCTCTCTTTTTCTTTTTCTTCCTTCTCTTCCAGTCCTCTCTCTTTTATCTCTTTCCTTCTTCTGTTGATGTTGTGTCTGTCTTTCTTTTCATAGCCATTCTCTTCTAGTTGTTCCCACAGGCTATTAATCTTGGTTTCTTCTTCCCCTTTCTCTGTGCATATCTTCTTTATTCGGTCTTCCATATTCCTTATAAAATTACGTTTAGTTCCATCACCCACATCACTTCTTTTGTGGCAGAACACTCCTGCCGAACACTTCTTTTGATACCATGTAGCCACTATTCCCATTCCTCTCTTCTTTTTCATCTCAATATCCAAGAAATTTAATGTTCCTTCCTGTTCCGTTTCGAGCTCAAGGAATATCCCTGCTTTCTCATCTTCTACATCTTTAACAAGCTTACTCAGCTGCCTTTTTGTTCCTTTCCATATCCCAAAACAATCATCCACATATCTACAAAATAGACTTAACTTATCTCCTCCTTTCACTATCACTTCCTTCTCCCATTCATTCATAACTAATTCCGCCAGCACAGGGCTCAAGCAAGAGCCTATATTTAGACCTTCACTAATCTTGATGATTTTACTCCCCACTCTGCTGTAGCTATTGTGGGGCTATTGTGGGGGAGTGGTGAGCAGGTGAGCAGGTGAGCAGGTGGTTCTTAGACTCTTGCTGATCTTGACCTGCCAATCACCTGTCAGTGTAGTAGACCCATTAGTCAACAACTGTCAGGAGGTGATATGTTTAATTCATTTGTAGAAATCTTCCTAGATAAGGACTGTCAACTTGATTTGTTGTTGTGTGGCTTGTGACCCTGCTATGTGTATGTAATCTTTCTGTGTGTAGTTTATTTCATCATTTTAGTTTAGTTCTTCGTCTGAGGAAGACCCTGATACAGGGTCGAAACGTTACGTGTTAAGTGTTTTTACCTTAATAAACTGCCTTGGTCAGCAACTTATTGGTTTCAATATGGAAACAAGGCTTAATTATATTACTTTCTTCCAGTCAAATTTTGAAATTAATTTCTCCAAATTTAAATGTACATTCACATTTGTTCAGTATTCTAAACATTTTTCTCATATACTCCTGTACAACTTGTGAAAATATAAAATCATTACAGCCAACCACCATGTTTTGTGTGCCTGTTGAAGCTTGCACAAGTTGACAGAATTGAAATTTTACATCTTCATGGACAATTAGTCCTACATGTAATCACTAATCATCATATATTTATAATCTATGTGTGCATTCGTTGGTTTTGTACTTATATAGATGAATTGTTATGCCGTGTGATGATGTTTTACTATCTGGGGAATGACATGCCATCTCCTCATTTTCACTCCCCAAGAAGCCAGTCTCCGTGCCAGAGTGGTTAGCACATTGTGCTACGATGCCAGGGGTCCTGGGATTCGAATCCCAGCGTGGGCATAGGTGTTTGTGAGTGCACATTCCATGAGTGGTGCTTATTTTCTATGTAAGTTTTTTAGTTAATACTTACATTTTTCATGGCATGTTTCAATATAACAGCTGTTTTTCATGTATTCAGCCTTTAAACATCTGCGTATTGTAACATTTTGTTTTATTATTCATTTCTGAGTTTACCCCTCAATTACATTGTGTGTGCAATGAAGTGAAATTGTCACATATTGATTGCTTCTTGGGCATAAAAGTTTGCTTCCTACATGTACATTTTATTTTAATTTGTCTTACTCAGAATAGTGGATCAGTTGGTGGAGCAACATTGTCTCCACACACACTTCACAAGTTTGAAAATGTGTGGATTAATCTATACATTGCAGATTTTGTCCTTTGTATTATTTTAACTAATTTTCTTTCTCTTTCCTAGGCTCTTGAAATGGTTAATCTGCTATTCCAACATGGTTCAAGGCCAGTCAGCATGTTGAAGTATGTATTACATTTTGAAAAGTATAGGCACGTGTGCGATATACAAAAGTTTGCAGCAGCTGCCTTCTCCAGTCAAATTAATTATGCAAATGGTCAACAGCCATTTTTGGACACAAATCAACCAATTTCACTAAGTCATAGCAAGGTAATATTCTCTCCGTGGTTGCATAAACAAAGTCGTCAAGCATCGGGAACAGTTTTGCCTGATAAGAAAACAAAAGCACTTGCAGTAATTAAGGATTTGAAAGAATTACATGCATCACCTACGCCAGCATTAGTCTTGGGATTCTCTGGACTGGTGCCCTTTGTTGCTGCACCTGTCTTCATTGTTTCTCAAGATATATTCGATCCCAGTGTTGCTTACGCCCAGGCAGCATACGGTGCTTGCATTTTATCATTTTTGGGAGGTATAAGGTGGGGTTTTACCCTAACTGAAAACAGCGTTCAACAACCGACATGGCGTAATCTTAGCTGGAGTGTTGCCCCTTCATTGGTGGCATGGATTGGATTGTTAATGCCACTTCCGTTAACAATTTTGTCTGTTATTGGCGGACTTGGAGTTCTAGCATACTTGGACTTAATATTTTTTGGATATCCTATGTGGTTCAAAGCCCTACGATTTTGCCTTACATTGGTTGCAGTATTATCATTGTGGACGACACTTGTGTGCAGTATACTAATGCATTCAAAAAAGAAGCAAAAGTAATGGAAGTCGAATATCAGTAGATGTACATTCATACGAAGTTCATTTAGTGAGAACCTTGTTCAATTACATTTTCTTTTCTTTGCAGTTGTCACAAACTTGAACTTTCTTGAGTTTTTCATTAAATGAAACATCCACATGCCAGTTTGGAAGACTAAACATCCTAATCAGTGATTAGTATTTCTAATATATTAATTTATAAGTGATGGATTTTGAAATAACACATGATACAATAGTTTACAGGAAATGTAAATATATGGTAAAGTATTCATTGAACCAGCTTTTGTGTAGCATAAAAGTGCTGCTTATTTTTGAAGGAACTACCATTTAGAGTTTTAATGCTGTTGAAAATGTACATTTATTCCATCTAGATAAACCAGAAATGTAAGTCAAGGTGTGTATGTTAATGTAAAAGATCTATAGTTTAAATTAAAACAGTAATTTTGTTCTTTTTTTTTAAATTGTGTGCATTATTTCAGTATGGCATTGAATTTCAAAAATGTACAAAACATGTTACTGTCATTGTCTTTCATGTTCTTATTTTGTATCTTTTTCTCCCAGTTTGGATGATGAATGATGATTGGATGAAAGGGACAGACTGGATGATGAATGACGATTGGATGAAAGGGACAGACACCCAGAACCTTCGCTGGCAAGATTATAAATTGACCACTGGGACAGCTTCGTTATTTTGACACCAGTTTTCTTCCCCCTTTACATGCTCCATCATTCTACCACACTGACATAGAAAGGAGATTTGCTTAATCTCTACATTAATTAAGGTTTTGAGGAAGATTTAAGAATCCCTAAGAAAGGTATATTCTTGTGCCTTGATTGAAGTGAGCTTCCAGCTCTGAAATTTTCCCTTCAATCATCCATAATACTTGCAGTTGTTTTTGATTTGATGTTTGTTATTTACCATCACTTTTCTGCCACTCTTTGGCTCAAAATTGTCATGAGTGATAATATGATGAAATTGATGAAGGGACACTCGCAAAGAACACTCGTGCCCAAACCAGGATTCGAACCCAGGACCCATGGCATCATAGTGTGCTGTGCTAACCACTCCACCACAGAGGTATGCTTCACTTGTTATGAGGTTACAGTTAACACATTAGGTCTTAATAGTGGTCCCTGTGTAGCATCATGATCAGCATTTGCACTTTTAGTGGGCTATGGCTTTCGATGTTGACCTGATTCTTGTCTTCTGCTGACCATTTATCACTGAATGAAAATGCACATGGACTTCAGTAATCAGTGTTTTGTTGTGTGAAATTTTACTGTGCATTTTACAACAGTGTACTTGCCACCATCTGAGAACATAAAGTTCTGAATTAATTTTTAGATTCCAGTCTGTTTACTGCAGTATTAGTCTCATTGTTGATGCTGTTTCCAGTATGAAATTTGAAATTATGTACTACTCTAAATTATCAAATTTTTATCTTGGAAACTGATAGCAGACACAAATGATACCTCATTTTGTTCAGTATAGATCATGCTAATGAAAAATCATGTGTGTGTTTAGTGAGGGAAATCAATTTTTTTTTCCCAGTAAAAATGGAGTTTTGTGTGAGGGAACGATTATTGTTTGTATATGAACTTTTTCAGGTTTTTTTTAATGAACTTCCATGTTTTCTCAGATGTAGTGATATATCATTCTCTATTTAAGTGTTTATTTTCCATATCGTTGCCAAAAACCTCAAATATGGTCTCTCCCAATAACAGGATGAATGGCAGTTATTTCTGTAATTTAATCTATATGCAGAGTATATCCAGGATAGAGATTTACAAAATTTTGGGCCTCGTCCTGGCTTTTTTTTTCCAAATCGAAGTGATTGTGACAGTGACAATGAGGATTGAAAATAAAAGGAGCAAAACATGTCTGTCTACATTATCCTTTGTGACCTGATATATACCAAACACTGCCCTTGATTTTAACCCTTTCTTTTCTATCCATAGTCTCCTTTAATTTTAACCTTTTAGCCCTTGATGTGGCAGACTAGTGCCCTTTTGTGGCCCTTTTTGTCACAAAATAACTTTTTCATGAAGTCTGCTCACACAATTTCACGATTATATTAATTTATCCCCAATATACAATTTAGCTCAGAACTTTTTTTTTACAGTACAATAGGCAGTATGATGCTTGCTTTCTTTCTGTATAGCAGGATAATAGCATGTGTCCATGGTTTCTAGACTTAAAGGAAATAGTTTGTTCTTATACTTCTTGAACTTATAGTTTTAATTTGGGGTGTAAACCACTGATTGAAACTCCATCAGAAATTGATTCCAGGATCCTTTCATTACAACTAAATAGCAGTAACCAATACATTGTAGTGGGCCCCTGTTTGAATTTGAAGGATTAAACTCTTTGTGTAATACATCAAGCTGTGGTTTTTACACTAAACTGTGCCACAATTTTACATGCTAAAAAGAAGAATGTTATTCTGCTGTGCACTGCAAAATTCTGTTTTATTTAATTAAAAAGAAAAAAGAACACTAAATGTGTCTGTGAATTGTAATGCTTTTATGTATGTGATCTGAATATTACATCTCAACTGGGGACCTAGCAAATATGCTGCCAGCATCTGTGCCTGAGGGGTATAGGGGAGGGGGCCAACTCTGGTAAGTCACCCAAAAGAAAACCTCACTTCATGTAGTGCACCCAGGTAACTGCTTTGTGCAGGCAGGTACCTGGACACATGGCCAGAATAATTCTTGGTGGGGTTGTGTTGTCTTGGTGTTTGTCCCTCTGTCTGCTTAGTTCCCCCTATGCAGCATCAGCTTCTAACGTAACTAAGGAGATTTTTGTCCTCCGAGACAGTATAGTTTTATCTGTTGTTAAGTAATGAATGAATGAATTGTAGTTTAAAGGAAATATGTAAGGAAGTTTTTGTCAGACATATTTTATTTTCTTGTTAGGGGTCTGTCCTCAATTTTGTTTTACTTAAGGGGCTTATCCCCACATTGGGTGATGGGCAAAAATAGCTCATATGCTGATGTACCCATAATATAAAAATATATTCATCAATCTGTGCCTGAGTAATTAGCACAATGTGCTAGGAAGCCAGAGGTAGAAAAATTGCATGAAATAACCAAATGCACATGCTATTCCAATATTCCTGTTTCCAGTAAACTTAAAGAAGTAAATTTAACTGCTACCATTGTTTTCTTTCTATTTTATTTTGCAAAGAAAGCTAGATAAGTTTCATTATTAAATACATATGTTTTCACCCATCCTACTGTTCAGCATCTGCATAGCTAGTTGTTGTTGTTGTTGGGTTAAGTAGAATGAAGAAGGTGTCCCATTTTGTTCTCAATGATCCTGTCTGGCAGTTGCTAGCATCAGTTTGGGTTTCTACTACTGAGTACTACATAAAATGTATATGAATAGTAATTTAACAGCATAATAGGCAAACACTTTATTCTAGCAATACATTAACAATGCTGAAAAAGGAAGTTGTGGTTCAGCTTTCTTACTGCTTACATTTGATGTTTGGAAAGCAGGTGCTTATATTGAGCATGTTTTCCAAAGTAACCACTTGTATCCACTAGTTTCCCCTCTAATAAGAAAATCCTAATTAGTTTTGATTCTAATTTACCTTTCTTACCATAGCTAGGAAAGTTATTTTTATGCAAAAGTTTGTGACAATAATGATTGCAGCAAAGTAGTCAATTCCATGGGACAAACTTCTGAAAAGTGAAATTTGTCACTGGATTATCTGGTAGATTGTCCTCATTCTATATATTTTTTTTCTATTTTCACATTATGGTAGATACCTGGTGGGAGGCACATAGTGGTTCGGTTCCCACTTTAAACTGTAGGTCCAGTCCCGATTAGCCTTGCTGTGCATAAAGTGGACTTAAAACAACAATTCAATCAATCAATCAATCTTTTGGTCATTGCCTTGTACATAGTTATAATTATCAAAACATGTAGACGAGTTACTTCACTACTTCGATATCTCGGAAGAAAGAAAAGGTATAATCGATCCTTATAATCAATCGATCCTTGCCGGTCATAAATTCTGGTTGTGAATATTCTATACCGGTACCAGTGGCATATGCTGGGTTCAAAACCTGGGCTCTCTCTTCATATCATAATGTTCAAATGGGAGGCTCTTTTTCATTCAATTTCTTGGATTTTAAGGTGATGTGACATTATGATTAAAAATACATACATTACAATTTTCTAATAATTATAAAAATATAACTTTCATTAATATAGAACCAGTAAGGAGAACATTTAAAATATTTCATGGTTATTTATAAAATATAGAGGCCCATATTGTGAAATATTTATGTAGGCCTAGATGTGAGAATAAAATATACGCGTGCAATGAACTTCTTACATTGAATATTTAATTTGAACAGGAACTCCATTCTTCTCTTGGCGAACTCTGTGGTAAAATGATTGTTAGCACAGTGCACGATGATGCCAGGGGTCACAGGTTCAAATCCAGGCATGGACATGAGTATTCGTTGTGAATGTGCCTTCATGAATTTCATCGTATCGTCACTCATCTTCATCGTCGCAATTAGCTAAAGTGGCTGAATGCAAAATAACAAATCAAATCCATTCTTCTCTTCTTTGCGATGCCAGAGGCCTACATATCTTCATGATTTGAAGCTTATCCTCATGCAAAAGCAAAGTAATTTTTTTCGTTAATTATGTCACTCATTTTCATTCACTACACGACACAGCGCAGATCATTCAAAACATATACGTAATTCACTCACTCAATACACTTAAGAAAATCCACGCAGTAAGAAACCTAATTTTCTTAAACTTCCTTCAACGTGATTTCCACTCGGAAAATGCCCTTTGTCATCTCTGGCCAGTCAGTCTTCCCAGGCACGTATCCAGAAATTCTTTTCGGGGGGGGCTAAACATCATTTTTTTTTACAGGGGTATAGATAGAACCTCGCAAGGTTTAAGGTCGATGGTGGCGATTCAGTTCCAAAATGGAGGGGGGGGGAGGGGGCAAGAAAAGTTTACTTTCTCTTGGTAGACAAAGGTTAGCATTAAAGAGCCATAGTACGGGACCGAAAATGGAGAGCAACTGTCTCCTAAATATGCCACTGTTTAAGCTGCTGTTTTTTTTTTTCAGAACGTGATATCTGGACATTTTTTATCACTCGACTCCTCTGTTGCAATGTACGAATGTTGTGTTTGTGTCGAAACGATCTCAGTATGTGTATGTGTCCGTTTCACGAAGCTGTTATGCAATGGACAATCCATTCGAATGTTTTGTTTTGATTTATTTTATTTTACTTCGCGTTTTGTGCCTCTTGGCTAATTTACGAAGATGGGGATGAGTGATGAAATTGATGAATTGTCATTCAGAAACAACCATGCCCAAGCGTGATTCGAACCCGGGACCCTTGGCGTCGCAGCGCGATGTGCTAACCACTCAGCCACAGGGGCCCATTCGAATGTGTTCTCCCAGGTTTGGATACGATCCTTTATAGTGTTGTCGCCAGCCTTCGAAACGTAACCTTAACAAAAATCCTAATTTTCCATCCTTGTGACTTGGATCTTCAAGATTTAGTGAAGAATTCAGACCGAAGGCACACACACGTCGTTTGCAATGAGTGACCCAATCAACAGAAACTTTTCACACCGTAGCGGCACGACAGGCTGCACAAGCCTGTGTTCGATTTGTGAAATCCTCAAGCGACACGTATAGCTTGTAGCTTCGGTGTGAAACCTGGTGGTTCAATCTCATTGTCACCTTGAAATGGCAGCTCGTGTGGACCACAGAAGAAAAATATCTTGTCAACCGGTGGGAATGTCCCTTAGTTTTATTCTATCTTCTTTTTCTGTGCTTGTTAATTAAACAGGCAACATCTTACGGTTGGGCATACACAAGAGATGTGCCGTGCAGAAATTTTAGCGGAAAATGCAGGCTCCACCAGGCATACCGT
The DNA here is from genome assembly GCF_977018435.1 of Lepisma saccharinum. Classification (NCBI taxonomy): domain Eukaryota; kingdom Metazoa; phylum Arthropoda; class Insecta; order Zygentoma; family Lepismatidae; genus Lepisma; species Lepisma saccharinum. Next base: position 16,420,569 of record NC_139230.1, on the reverse strand, counting down.
GCCAGTGCTCTACAGCAACAGCAAAAGATCAAGCGAAGCCAAGGGTGACTCGGTAGCTCACTTGGTAGTACAAAGAATGGCACGGTATATGCCAGAGACCCTGGTTTTCGAGTCATGGTCGAGCATGCTTTTTCCTCTAAATTCCACATATGCAACATCTTCTTGCTTTCTCTTCTGGACATTCATAAAATTTTCGGCCTTCATGGCTGCCCCTTTGTGGTAGGTAGTGTTTGAGTGTTTTTCCAAAACAGTTGACTTAAAAGTCCTTTTTTAAACCACGAAACTCTCGGATTGCATACAGGAAACTTGGTCCGGTCACTAATAAATCGGCACTCAAAACTTAGATTTTCAGTCGATCTGTGCAGCTTATTTCCTTTTTTTTTTAAAAAAACAAAACAATAATGCTCCAATGCCCATTACTGCTGAAATATTTACTTTAGAGACCTTTGATCATTCGGCTCATGACCCGAAACTAGCACTACACTGTCGGCAATGTCTTCAGCTTTTGACCCGAACTTGTAATAGTGGTAGACTTCAGCACTTTCCAGCAAAATGTGTCACTAGTTCTCCCCTTCCCCCCTAATCTCTACATCTTATAAAACTGTCACTCGACACCGACTGATCACTAATCGACTGTCACACTTACTCCTGAAGTCTTATTGAATGATTCTGTTGTACAGACCAACCCTGAAATTGAATCCGCGTATTTATATCCATATTATATTGTGGAATGTTCCGCACATAAAATGTTTTGTAGTTCGACTCCACCTCTTACTCAAGAACGTTCCCTCTCGAGCTTTTCAGAGAATTAGTAATCCAACGAATCGCTTTGTTGTTGAACTTCCAAATGCTAACATATCTTTAAATAATGCTCAATTATAACACTATGAAGCCTTGTTTCCATGATTATGAAAAAATATAAATATGCTGACCAAGGCAGTAATTTATTTTATTAAAAACATAAACTAAACGTAACGTTTCAACCTTCTAGCAAGGTCTTCATCAGACTCTGTATCAAGTACAAAAGTAACAAGACACACAAAAAGGACATTATATATAAACAAACTTTACTCCCTCCAGACTATTAGAAAGTTGTTAGGAACTTTCTAGCAGGTGCCTTTCACTTTCCAACTGTACTTTCACCTAAAAGGCTAAACATAATTACTTTCATATAGAATGTGAAGAGATATTCATATAGAATATCTCACGCTCTTTTTCCTTCATTTTTCTCCCTTCTCCTCTCCTCTTTCTCTCTTGTCCTTTCCACTCTTTCTTCCTCCCTTCCTGTAAGTTTTAAATTTCATAAAGAATATGGAGGACAGAATAACGAAAATATGCACGAAGGAATGTGAAAAAGAAGGCAAAATAAATAGCCTATGGAAACAGCTGGAAAAAAATGGCTATGAGAAGCAGGATAGACTAGACATAAACAGAAGAAGGAAGAAAAGAGGAAGGGGAGAATTGGAAGAGAAAGAAAAAGAGAGAAGGTTTGGAATAAGGAGTATGGGGAAGACCACGGAAAAGATATGCAAAGTGCTTAGGAAAGCGGGCATTAAAACTTACAGGAAGGGAGGAAGAAACATCTTAGGAATAGCGAAGAATGCAAACAAGAAAAATGAAAACAGAGAAGAGGAAGAGGAAGGGATTATCTACGAAGTAAAATGTAAAGAATGTCAGAGTGTGTACATAGGAGAAACAAAAAAGAGACTGAAAGATAGATTGAAACAACATAGGGATGATGTACGACTTAAGAGAGAGAGAAATGCGATATTTAAACACACGAGAGAAACAGGACATGACATAGAGTGGGATGAGGCTAAGCAGATAGGAAGGGAGAAGAGAATGCTAGTGAGAAAATGGAAGGAAGCCAAGGAAATAGAGAAGAAAGGTGAAGAAGACACAATGAACTGGAATGGGGGACTAAAGTTAAACAAAGAATGGAAGAAAGTTTTAGAAAGAGTGGAAAGGACAAGAGAGAAAGAGGAGAGGAGAAGGGAGAAAAATGAAGGAAAAAGAGCGTGAGATATTCTATATGAATATCTCTTCACATTCTATATGAAAGTAATTATGTTTAGCCTTTTAGGTGAAAGTACAGTTGGAAAGTGAAAGGCACCTGCTAGAAAGTTCCTAACAACTTTCTAATAGTCTGGAGGGAGTAAAGTTTGTTTATATATAATGCCCTTTTTGTGTGTCTTGTTACTTTTGTACTTGATACAGAGTCTGATGAAGACCTTGCTAGAAGGTTGAAACGTTACGTTTAGTTTGTTTTTAATAAAATAAATTACTGCCTTGGTCAGCATATTTATATTTTTTCATAATGCTCAAGTTTGTTGCGACAACACCGAAAGAGCAAGAAAAGTTTACATACAATATTATCAATAACAGGGTTATCCCTCAGGGTTCTAGAACATTCTCCGCTTTTCCTCGATAATTATATCTCTCTTTAAATTATAATCACAATATTTTATTTCACACACACAAGCCAAAAACCTCATTTTATCTAGTGTAAATCGAAAACTTTCGGAGGGGGCTCGAGCCCCCTGAGCCCCCCTCTGGATACGTGCCTGAGTCTTCCCCAGCCAGTCATAATGAAAGCAGCGCAAGGGTTGCAAACATCGTAAAGTGTGGTTGGTTGAAGGTCAGCGGCCTGTGACTTCTGCATGTGTTCGATAAGACAATGTTGTTTTGGCCTAGAGGACATATTCCCTATCACATGCCAGCCACTCTTTTCCCATTCCTGTAATAGTAGTTTCGTGTCAAAATTTCCCTTACCTGGGAAAAATCCCATGCTGGTTAGCAAATTGGCATCACTGTAAGGTTTTACCTCCATTGTAAAATGAAGACCTCACTGTCCACGCTTGGGTTTGGAAGCTACTACAAACATGTCACCGATCACCTCCAGGTGCTGGTCGGGGAAGAATTTAACCGATGAAGCCTGGTGGTAGCTTTAAAGGAAAGGAGCCCATCCCCATGTACTATCGTTTTCTCCCACAGGCATTATTTGAGAGTGAAGCCTCAGTCACATTTTCTAGTGGATTATTTCCTGTATTTAATCTGGGCTTTGGAGATAGCCTAGCTACCCTAGAATATACGTACCTGACCGGTAGCTATTTTCATGTTCAGATTCTCAAAACCCAAGACATTTTGAAATCCCGGACAGCACTAAAAAACCAGGGCGGTCTGGCCTAATCCCAGACTTATGGTAAGCCTACATTAGGGTGCATGATTTAATAAATTAATGTATTATGCACTATGCAGTACAGCAAAAGGGGGAGATATTAGTTTCACATAGACAATGTAAAAATCAGGCAACAAATGTAAAAATCAGGATCTAATTATCATAATGCAAGATGGTTCTACAAAAACCTTGAGTTCATTGAAAACAATAATTTAACCTCCTGTCTGTACAAGTATAAGCATTTATTCTGCATTGTGCTCCTGTTCAAAAAATGCAGAACTGTCAATCTGTGAAAGCCCACCTAAAATTATGTACGATTTTACACATATTACAAAATTACATTTCAGTCTCAGTATTTTGCACTAATCTTTATATTGACCTGATCATTGCAAATAAGACTGGACATTACAAAAAGGTGATAACTTCAAGTTGAAGCAATCCCCTTCAGAGGAAGCACTGTTTGGAAAAACTTCTACTGGCGTCAACATGTCTGAAGTGCATTATGGTAAGGTAAAGTTCCCTGTGCATATAGCAGGGTTGTTAAAGGTCCAGGAATTTTAAATAAATTCAATTCCGATCCAGGAGAGGGAATCAGCGAGCATAAATGGGTTCTGGACCATAAAGAACCTTTTTACCTGTAAAGTATTTCAATTCTGTTCAGGAACTTTTTTTCCGGATCAATTTAAATACAGTCCAGGAACATTTTTTTCCAGGATCAATTTAAATACGATCCAGGACCCTTTTTTCCAAATCAGTTTAAATAAGGTCAAAGTTCCATATTGAAATTAAACAATACACAACTTCGATCGAATTTTAAATTGTGCAAGAAATAAGATTCTGGTCCAATTGAAGAACCCAATAGAATACAACCCTGCTTTTCATTATGGACCTGATGAAAACAATTATCCACTTATGAGCAGCTCAAAGGCTAATCCATGTGCTGGCTGTCTCGAAATTCTAAGGAACAAGGCCGTGCATAATGGTAGCAATGGGTGAAATGCAACCGCATCACGTTACCCCTCTCCATGTAGCCCCTTTCAAGTATTGTAGAGGTAAGCTAGAAAAATATTTTTCCCAAGCCATGGGAGGATGCCGAAATCTTACCTTCACCTTGGGTGCAGGATTCCTCGCAAGTGTGCCCACAGGATTTTTTTTTCGTATTATCATTATTATTATTATTATTTAACAAATCATAAAATTGAAAATACTTTGGTGTTGTTGACAAGTTCAGACTTGAGTCCACTATTTAAATGGAAACTGGATTGCCTTGCTTTCTTTGCTGCCGCAATTAAGCTAAAGGATGTAAATGATCAGTAGTTCAAATGGTGCTTTGATAATGGCACAAGGAGAATGTAAATTTTTCCTCTTGAAATGTAGCTGTCAAGTGATTTAATACTGATTAATTTACCCCAAGAGGGATGTGTAGTTGAATGGGTTCTCTATGATAACGGAAAAAGGAATTGAAATATATTTGTTTCTAAAATATGTTTTCAAAACTAAGAGAGAATTAAGGGGTAGAAATAAATTGAAATGAGGGAAAGAAACTGGAATCTATAAAAGTGAGTAGCAAGTAAGATCTCTGGTAGAATTTTTCGTCAACATATAATTCAGTAGCTCTGGGATCATCGTATCATACAGTGTACTTCTCAACACTAAAGAGTGTGGTAGTTAAGACATTTGTGGTGGGGTGCTGCTGATGCATATATTTGTCTAAATATTAAAAGCTGCCCCTTATGAAGTGGATTGATTTGAATCAGGTGATTTTTTTAGATCACTGATTTACACTTCAAATAAATTATTTATAGAATAATGTACATAAGGATTTTGTAGATATTAGAATCACTTTTAGTGAAAGTACATTAATCTCGTAGGCATTTAATAGTGTTTATTAGGATCTTAGAAACAAAAGGAAACAAAATGTATGTAGTGATGGGGTGAAGCTCATAAGAAAGGAAATGTGATGTGTAAACTCTAAGCACACACTAATTTATCTTGATTTAAAATTCAATAATTTTTATAGGCAAAAATAGCAAACATTTTGTGTAAAAAATAATACAAAATACTAATCATGTTAAACTCTAAATGAACATGGTAGCTGATATTTTGCACTTTTATCATTTAAAAAAATGACAAAATTCAGCTACAAATACTTAAATTAAAATTAAATTTGAAGTTCCAATTATAGAGTACATCCAGAATGTAGTATTTTCACTGGAAGAAAATTTGCTGAAAGTATGTATTATAGTTTCATTAAAATACTCAACAAACATTTCTATAGTAGGTTCATATGTACAGTATCAGAAACCGAAAAATGTATGTTTGTATATATTTTTTAATTTGCTTTAATCAAACTGTTCAAATATATTACAGGGCCTTGAATATCTATATGTATGGTGCCAAAAAACCATACATGCAACTTTAAGCGTGTTTTTTTTAAAAAAAAAACATTTAAATAAAAATCATCAAAAATGATTTTTTAAAATAAAAATCATGATTCTTATCTACACTGCCCAATATACAGAATGGTCCAAATTATTTCCCACTTTCTGTTTGACTGTAGTGTTGTTTGGGTTGGAGGACTCGCTCTATTGCTAAAGTGTACCATGTTCTTTCCCATTTAGAATTCAACAAAAGCACCGGCATTTGAAACACGTCTCTAGGCGTGGTGTAACGTTCTGCACTGCCCTCTTCAACCACGAGTCTTCCAACTTAAACACCTAGACCTCCGCAAAAAAAATGGGACAAAGATTTGATCACCCTACATTAGGAGTGTGCGGGACAGCATTTTTTGGATCTGGACGGGAATTTTTTTAAATCCCGACATTCGGGATGGGAAATATTCGCAATTTCCTCAAGCTCTTGAAATCTCGAATTCTACACGTCATTTTTACCTTTCGTGATTGTTTTCGCATTTCTGGAATAAAAATTAACAATTTACGAAAGGTTCCAGACACTTACAATGCAGAAAACGTCGAGAATTAATGACCATTCGGTGTTTCCCTACTGCTCAGGATCCCGAAAAGTCGGGAAGTCATTTCCCGAGTTGGAATCGGGACTGGAATTTTTTTCCGATCCCGGTTCCTACTTTTCGCAGATCCCGCACACCCCTACCCTGCACACACATATCCCGAATTCGATTTCAGTGAATCAAGTCCCGACTATCCTATTTGTGTTAAACTTATTATCACTGGAAAATTATATTACTGAAGAGAGTTATCATTTAGGTTGGTTGGTTGGTTGAGTTGGTGTTTTAAATCCACTTTATGCGCAGTAAGGCTAATCGAGACTGGACCTACAGTTTAAAGTGGGATCCGAACCACTATGTGCCTCCACCGGATATCGAACCGGGAACCCCTAATTACAAGGATACAAAGTTACCACTGCGCCATCGGGGAGGCCTACAGTTATTGAAGAATTTTACATTATGCTGCTAGAACATGTTTTGTTCATTAGGATTATCGAATACCATTGCTTTTCACCTAGAAATTTTAGATTTTTTCTAACACTATACCGCGTTTGGTAGAACCTGTCCCGCTTCCCGCGCTAGGGAGCGCTCAACAGTTTCGGTGTCAATGAGAAACGAGGAAAAAATCGTCTGCTGGGCAGCGAGGAGCGAATGAAAGCCAGAAGAGAGGCGTTTACGTAGACGCTGTTGCGACGTTGCGTATTTTAATTGGCTGCCTGGCTTTGACTTTCCCCAGCACGGAAACTGTTGAGCGCTCCCTAGCGCGGGAAGCGGGACAGGTTCTACCAAACGCGGTATACTGCCACCCAATCATTTTCCTAAATGGCCTGGACTATAAAAAATCACCATCGGCATCCACCCACCCGTCCAGCTAAATCTGGCAGTGTGTAGTAAATGCACGGTCACCCATGTTACTCTTTCTGTTTGTTATTTACATATTGGGTTAATCGCGACGATGACTATGAAGGATGACCAGATAAAATGGATGATGGGACAAACACAATGATACCGTCACGTCCATGTCTTGACCAGAGTTCGAACACGGGACCTCTGGCTGCGAAGTGCCTTACCCCACCAATCCCTTCGTCGACTGCCACTACTACTGTACACCCAACAAATTTCTCTGCCGAAGTTTCTGCATATTTATGGGTAATTGCGTACAGTTGAAGGAAGTTCAACTACTTTGTTAATCTTTGTACTTTGTTAATTTTCCATCAACAGGGATGTAGCTCGGTTGATCAGTTTGAGAGGCACATAAACAGTTTATATACTGTACTTTTTCCACAATCCTTTATGGGAGTTTAATATCTTCGCTCATGCTCACTCATATACACACAAACATATTTTTTTAGCGTTGATTACGCATTGTATAAGTGGCACTACCGACAGTAATGCAGTATGAATTAGCACACATGTTTACAGGCATAACGTATGGGTAAAAAAATTACTAATCCTGATAAAACAAAACAGTTGCATTTTGCAAAACAAAATATTTTAACTGCTATTCGGCTCTTACGAAAGGAAACAACATTCAATGAAATATTTCATGGTCCATTTAGTATTAATATTATCCAGTTGACACAGTGCCACAAAGTTAAGACGCTTTTGGTCATCGTTAGCCTACTTCGTAAATAGTTCTTGAAGCGATGCAATGAACAATCCACTTTCAGCCTCGCAAAAATAAAAATAAGAAAGCGTAAAAGCAAGCACACTAGTCTTTCTGAAACAGTAGCTACTAGGTTATCCTAGGCTGTAGTCTTTCGGCCGCAAGTCTAGAAAATGAGACGCTGAAGAGGCAGAAGTGACGAGGACCATCGATTATTGAAATTCCTTCAATTTGTAATAATAGCAAAATAAATCAACATGTCAAGTCCTTTCACTTCTTTTCCACGAAGAAAGGTAGAAGGAAGGGTTTCTAGCATTTAAATAACTTCTTTTTTCAGTACTGCATTTTAACCCATAGCTACAAGTCAACTCAATTTTTTTTACTCTGATGTGTGTATATTTTAGAGTTTAAAAGTGGTATTAATACAGAGCATGCAGTAAGAAATGTAGTAGCAAATCTAAACATCAATATGAAATGTGTGAGGAAAAATCATATTTTTCTTTCGGCTAAAATTCTGTTAATTTCTGACGTAAAGCAGTGAAATGGTACTTGAAAGTAAGAAATGACTATTCAAATAGATTATTCCTGAAGTAACATACAGGTATTTATTTCGTACACTTTCTAATTAATAAAACATCACAGGGATCTCAAAACTGATAGGTGTATTCCAAGGTCCGGCGACCGGTAGTATCCCCCGCAGGAACAACGTCGACGGACCTTGGGTTTTCAACCTATTTTGAAAGTATTTCACGAGTTGGTCACTCGAACCAGAGTCACTTGCAGTACAGCGCCTCTGTTGAATATTTAGAGAACTGCTACAGGGTGCTAATTTGTTGGGAAAAGGGTTCAGCAGGTAGACAAATTGCCTCGGAGAGCCTGGCACGGGTCCAGGACCACAAACGTCACGCCGGCAAAATTCTTTCGCTATGACAAGGCCTGTGAGTGGATTTTCAGTGAGAAAGTTTGTACATGTGGCATCACGGTGCAGCCGAAGCTCACCCAAAGAGGTGTATAGGGAAGGTTTTCACGACAGATCTGCACTCACCCTAGGGTAGGGAGGAGAAACTTATTCAAAAGGGTGAGGATTCCGAGTATTCTGACCTTCGAAGCCTCCAAAGAGCGAAACTCCGCCCAAACACACCTATTTTTTTGCAGTGTAGGTACTGATCGGTACCTGGAATATCTATAGCATATAGTTTATAGACGTTTTCCGAATTAAATGAAGATAACATCATAATAAATTAAAAACATATCATTCGTTATTCATTTTACCGTCCTAGTTCGATAATAATTCAATTTAGATAATTAATATTCCACAAAATTGTTATCTTACTGGTATTTTCAAAAAAACTTTATTTCTCTGAGAGAGGGACAGGATTAAGCCACTTTAATGCCGTTTGCAGGCGCGAAACCATGCTCCTTGTAGTTATATATCCTCATTACAGGCACGTACTGTACATAGAACTATATTTCGGGATGGATCCGAGCCAAGCGTTTTACATGTGATAATAATAAAGTTTATAATTAATAGGTTGATGGTATCTAATAAGCCAATTACGTTTTATAAGAGTTTGCAAACCAAGTTACTACTCACATTTTTGGATTTCTTATTGAAATAGTCAGTGTTCCAGATTTTCTTTTTTCGGTTCTCCTTTCTCAACTGTGAGCTCAACAACTTCCAACCACCATAATTCACTGCTTTATAATGAAGGAATACGATCAATTCGTTATCTCATTCCTTTCTTTTGCCTCTCTCGAATGCAAGTGATAGCCAAAACATTCCAAATTTTGGTTCCTCAGAAGTTCATAAGGCGAGGTAACCGATACATCAACGGACGCCGACAATGGAAGTTAGAAGTAGCTTACATTCGTGTGAAAAACCTACGTATTTTTTGATGGATTGTGTGGTGTATTAGGAAAGAATGAGGAACGAGGAAGTGTAAGCGTCAGCCAGTAGCGTCTTCTGCCTATTCGCACATTTGCACGTGCACACCCAATTAAATCTGTAATGCAAAACATTATTATTATACGTATTCACTGAACTCTATCTCCTTCGAAACATAAAGTGTTCCCACGCCGCTTCACCAAGAGAGGTGGAGAAGCGTGCGATCAGATCAATGATTTATTTATTTATTTGTTTATTTGATAAATCCTGAATACAGAGAGAATCCATTTTATCAGGATATCAACATAGAGAAAAATAGAAATTAACAAATGAGAAGCACGCACACATATAATTATATATGTAAAAAGAATAAAACTATAACTAGAGTATAACTAATATTAATTACTCTTCAGCTGCTTGATTCACGCCTTTCTGAAAGCCTTCTTAGATAGATGGAAGCCTGGAGGATCATTTAGTGTATTGTACCTTGTTTGTAGCCTATAGAGAAGTGACCTTTGTTCTAGGGATAGCCGTGGAGCTTTTGTGTGAAGGAAGTTGTTGCATTTGCTGTTGATACGTGGGATGCGGATGTGAATATGTGGCAAGAGTTCATTAGTGAAAAGTTGTCCATTCATGATTCTCAAAGGAAATGTTAGATGTGAAACTTGACGGCGAAGGGAAAAATCGTGAGTTTGAAGAGTGGATAGAATTTCATGTTTGGAAAAGTTTGCACGGGCTGGACATCTATGTCTGACTATTCTGATAAAGAAATTTACCACTTTCTTTGTTCTCTTTATATTGCTGTCAGAGGCCATTGACCAAATACAGGAACCATATTCAAGAATAGGTACAACGCACGTTGTAAAGTAGGTTTTGAGGGCGGAAACATGTGTGATATCTGTAAATTAGCCCAAGGGTTTTCATGGTTCTAGAAGTTATGTAATTTATATGGTGACTGAAAGTGAGTTTGCTATCGAAAATGACTCCCAAGTTTTTTTTTCCTGTTGTACGAACGGGGTAATTTTGTTGCATAATCTATAGGATGGTGCTGTAAAATTAGATTTGTGGGTAAACCTCATAACAGATTTCTCGGGATTTATTTTCAGATTCTAGTCTCGGCACCAGCGTTCAATGTGTTTGAGATTGTCTTGCATGGAACATGTATCTTGAACTGAAGCGATGTTTCTAAATAACTTACAGTCATCAGCATATAATAAAATTGAACATTCTGGAGAAATATATTCATGAATATCGTCCATGAAAAAAGTGAAACACAGGGGCCCTAGAGAACTTCCTTGAGGCATACCTGAAACTACAGGGAGCCATGACGAAGAACAACCTGATATGATAACCTTTTGCTTTCTATTGTGCAAGTAAGAAGAGGTCCGTGAATGTTGAATCTGTTTGAAAGTTTATGGATGAGTTGTGTATGAGGGACAGAGTCAAAGTCTTTAGAAAAATCTAAGTATACGACATCCATGTCTTGCTTGGCACTCAGGCAGTGAGATGAGCAAACAAGCAAGGTTTGTGTCACATGAAGCATGAGGAAGAAAACCGTGTTGAGTGGGAGAGAGGAACGGAGTAGCATGCGTAAGGATACGATTGGAAATTATTTTTTTCGGCTAGTAGTGCAAGTGCAGGAAGTAAAGAAATCGGACAATAAGAAGTAACTTGAGTTCTGTTTCAGTGTTTGAGTATAGGAACTATATGGGTGCGTTCCGAAAGTCTGAACGAAACGAACGCTGTTTCAGCAGTCGCGTAGAGAACGCTGATTGGGTCTTTTGGCTTGGACACCGTGCGAGGGGAAGTTGCATCATTTAGGAAAGCCGTGAACGCAGCGATCGGTGTGTTAGCAAATGTAGTGTTGCAAACTCATTCCATTAGGGATTGTGTGACAGAGTCGAGGCAAACCCATACATCGTTGCAAATTGAGTCTTTTTTTTAAAATTTATTTATTTTTAGAAAAGGGAAATTTCGATGGTATATTGTCCCTCTGATTCTGTCCCGAGCATGACAGGGGAAGAAAAGGGGGAAGGGGAGGAGGGCAACTGAAAGGGAGACGGGTGTTTTAAACATGCCTGATATTGCCTTTGCTTAGTGGATCTTGGCTAAAAGAAATGGTCTCTGTGACGCAGTAGCAGAATTATCAACCCGCGCGGAGGGAGCGTACATCAATCAGCCAGCTGTTTTGCATTGTGTGTTTCTGTTACTGAACTGCAAAATTGATTAGCGCTGTCAAAAGCTCGTACCTGTTTCAGTGCAAACTGTTTGATTTCATGATGAAGAGGGAAACTGTACATAGCTTAAGCAGAGACTTAATATTTAACGTTGATGCATTTTTGGAGGGAAGTTAGCTACAAAGTCTGTAGCAACTGAAGTAATATATGGATACGGCGGAAGGGAAGGAAAAATTCTGAAGTACGAAGCAAGGCAGTGTGAACTGGGTGAGTACTGTAATTTTCTTTAAGATTTATTATTCTCTTGATTTCGCTTGATTTGCTTGGTTCGATCAGTCCGTCATTAGAAATAAACAACAGTGTAGATATATTACAATGGACATTTCCACTTTGACATGAAAAACGTTTTAAATCCATTCATTTTACAGAGAATGACACAAACATGAGATGTGCAAAATATCTCGGCGATATTGGTTTCGGTTCTCGAGAAACACGCCTTCAAACACCGCTGAAATTCACCTCCTACGTCACGGATTTGAAAACGTCCTCACAGACAGGAGGTCCTCTGACGTCATCACTTAGAAATGCGTGCAGGCGGGGCTTCTGCTCGTCCCGTCAACTTAGCAAGAGCCGTGGAAGCGACAGAAAATTCACTTGTTAAGCCCCTATCACACGGAACTGGATTTCTAGTTGGAATGCCCTAGTTGGCGATGAACTGACTTTCTAGGTAGAAATCATGGCCGCCTGGCTGACTGCTTGACTGGTTTTGAGGAATAGGACATGTTCTAATTGCTACTAACTTCTTCGACTAGATTCTGTGGAACAGCCAATCAGAGCAAAGTTTGGCCATGTGAAGATAATCTGTGAGTTTGCAAAGTAGCCTTTTTTGTCTGTGGTTTCCGAGTGAATACAGCACGAAAGGCATGTTTACAATTGAAAAAGCTAAAATATTCTTCCATACGTCTATAGTAAACGTTCTAAAGTATGTATTTTATCAGCGCCGTTCATCTCTACCTAAAACCATTTAATACGAAGCGATATTCCTCTCGGTTGAATAGTTATCGTATTTTAAAAGTTTGAAGTGATACGTTGTTTACATCTCGCGCGGCCGCCATTATGCGAACGAAAGACTATCGACAAGTACGGTATATCAAGTACAGTGTGAGGCGAAAACTAGCAAATGAGTAGCCAGTCCAGCGTCAACTAGAGCATTCCTACTGGATATCCAGTTCCGTGTGATTCAGGCTTTACTCTGTAAAACAAGTATCTTACAAGTTCCAGTGCAAAACTCTGTGCTCCATTTCTTCGAGATGAATTATACCCTAGCAGTATAGTAGTATTTACTCGGTAGAGGGTTTCCCAATTAGGGTGACAAAGCAAACCTTGTAACAGTCAATGGCTGAACACGTGTACATCCTTGTTCATTGCGAATACATAGGTTAGTTCTTACTGGCAAGAACTTAATGTTATAGGAATGCCTTTTCTGGAATTACAGTTATTTTCGTCATAATATTTTCTTCACAAATTTTAAGATAATACTTTTAGAACATACTGGTTTACACGCCAATTTATAAGAGGTGATACGGTATAAAAAGGTACGGTGAGTTTTTTAATTTCCTGCAGTAAGGGCCGGTTTTTCAATGTCCAGTTAAGGTTCATGTTAGCACGTAACTGGAAGTTAGTGAAAATTTCGGTTTTTCAATGTACAGTTAGCTCGTAACTGGAACTCTGGTGGCGATTATCTTTACTGGTACTTCTTCTTGCAGTTACCAGCCTAACTGGAAGTTGCGAAGCAACATGGATGCCTCGTGCAGCTATCGAAGTTCCACACTCGCAACTTCAATGTCAGATTAAACAAGATATGATTCATAAAACTTTCAAATTGGTACAGAAAAAGACTTGTTTTGTTTGGCAGAGCTTACCAACGTCCATGCAAATATGGAAATTAAGCAGCGTAGTTGCTAGAATTCGCGGGCAAGGTTGTGTTAGAGAATTTGTGGCCAGGATACCCGGTCTACTAGGCGTGATAATTTTCAATCGGTAATTTGGTGTAGTTGTTAGCGGCACCAGCTTTCGGAACGTGTTGTGTTTTGTAATACGAGTTCGAGTCCTGGTCACGGGTATTTTTTTTCTTGTCAATTATTTATTACGTGTGTAGCATTCAATTCACGCTTTATTGTTGAATGATCTTCTCGGATAAATATTTCAGTAAATTTTAAAATTATTTTTACTCGTACCTTCATATTTTTAGAAGTTTAGAAAGCATGCTTACTATTAACATGTTGTTTTTTCGCTCAACAACATGCATAGAGAGGTACAAAGCATGCAGTCAAATGTACAATATTTACATATTAATAATAATAATAATAATAGTGTTTATATTAACAAACAGTTATTATTAATGTCTCGACTTTCGAGTTCTTCACGTTTCTTCTACAAGAAAGTATCTGCGCTTGCGCCTCATAACATCATTTCCCCCACGTGGAACTGGCCTTTATTAGAAGAACACCAAATTTGTAGTGCTGTCTTTCGTTAATTTATTTCGTAAGCATACAAAATGGACGCGCTGCCATTGTTCATATCGTTTCACAATGCAATAACGTGCTTTCGAGCGCGCCGTGCTTGTAGTTCTACATTTAAACGCCAGGCTGTGTGTCAGTCGACGCGGTTTGAAACTATACTAACAGATGGCGCGCAGGTCGATTTCCTGTAATTTCTGTGCTTCAGAATTGCCAACACACTGTTTCGGAGAACGAACCATGGTTTAGTTAACTGGTAGTTACTTTCGCATTGAAAAACCCGGTGCTGGTTAAGACTGGCTGTTATCTCCAACTGGCAGTTAGTCAACAGAAAGATTAACAGGACATTGAAAAACTGGCCCTAAATGACAGTTTTCTTCAGTTAATATATATATTGCAATTTTTTGTATTTAGCCTACTTTTACGTCGCTTTTCCGTTCACTTTGTTTAACCGCAACGATGAGAACGCATGGTTAAATTATTATGTATCATCTCTAACATCCCATTTCTTCCCACTTTTGGCTAATCGCTACAATGAAGATGAATAACTACAAGCTGTATTCGAAGTCGGGGTGCAGGAGTACCCCCCCCCACACACATTCACACACTACCACCAATCACCCAACCTGCCATGATAAGAGACGAAATTTTTCTTCTGTCCCATCTCATTTCGAAAACATTCACTTGTCCCATCTCCTTTTATGAGACGAGACGGAATATGCCTCGTCTCGTGAGCAACACTAACATTAACAATAGAAGCATCCCCTAGCTGTCCCCAAAGTCTCGAGCAAACATCCTCCCATGTAACAATTTTCAGTTCAATGAAATGTCACTCACAAGGAAACAGTCATGCCCAGGTCGAGACTCAAACCTGGAACATGCGACTTCCTCAGATAAATCATGAATTTTATGTATAATAATTACAACGCCAGTTCATTCCTGGTAATTCTGAATCTGCAGTTGTTTGCAAATATAAGCAGGATAATATTTAGTTTTCGAGGGCTGTACCGTCGAAACGAGGAGTAAAAAATAATAATAATAATAATAAAAAAAATATTAAGAAAGCTTTTTTTTGTATTTATAATGATAAGCCTCTGCATACGTTGTTAATTCTATATTTTTCTAGACTTGAGACGAGAACGAGAATTGCCCTAGTAGTATAAAAGTATATACTATAAACTCAACAAATGATGAACCCCCCTCAGGCAGATTTGGCTACACTTAAACCTTGCTCAAGATGAGCATATGAGCTTTTTGCTCAAGTGTAGCACCCTGTCTAATCCAAGATTTTTGTAAAAATACCCTCGGGAATTTCCCGAAACTACAGTGTACAAATGATGAGCCCCCTCAGATTGATTTGCCCATACTTACAAAAGTTGCAATATATATATATATATATATATTAAGTACAAAATTTTGAATTGAACCCCAGGAAATCTTATATAATAAACCAACAACAAAAAATGCCAAATCAAAAATATTGCAATTAGTGTAATAAAAATATATCCAGCCCCAATTTTGCTAGGCACCAAAAAAATTGTGACCCAGGCAAATATAGAACTCCCACAAAAATATGCCCCAAATGCCATAAAATATTTAGCAAGGCATATTTCAATAGACATGTAGGCTCTTGTTCTGCACAGTCATCAACATTGCCCCCACAACCATCTACATCTGGTCTGAAAAGGAAGCATGAAACACCTGTTAATGCTGGACCGGCAAAGCAGCCACGCTATGCATCACCTATCCATAGCAGTTTTAACGGCCAATTAAGGGATCACCGGTTTGTATCAGAGCCAAAATGTGACATTAAGAATTTTTTGAACAGTATAAATTCTGATGTGCAGGCAATTCTAAATGCACAAAATGGCTCTTATAAGCTGTCCCTCAAATTGTTTACACAATATAAGAAGCCAAATGGCACAAAATTTACACAGCCCCACATAACAGAAACTGTACCGGTATATTCAAATGCAAATTCAGAGAAAATAATAAGCAGTTTGATAGATCAATTGAATATTAAACACTCTGAATTTGCAGCAAAAGAGTCTGGATGGAGCCTATGCGGTTCTCCACACAAGCTCTATGTTAATATTTCTGAATTCAGCCCATTACAAGGATCTACATATCTGCCATTACCTGCCAATATTAAAAACAAAAGAGCCGTGGTTAACATAGAAAATTATGATGATAAATGCTTTTTGTGGTGTATTTTAGCTGCTTTGTTTCCAGTTTTAAGGAATCCTGAGAGAATAAGTTATTATAAACAGCATGAACACAATTTTGATGAAGCAATGAAGGGCTTAGAATATCCAATGTCTGTTCAGAATATTGATAAATTTGAAAAAAAGGCCAGGGATATCAATGGTAAACAATTATCTATTAATGTATTTACTTGTTCTACTGGCCGTGGCAATTGCTTGATAGCACCTCTCAGAATCAGTACATTTGATGATGATTCTGCTGTTCCGATTGATCTGCTCTTAATTGAAGAGGATGATACACGCCATTATACTCTGATACATAATCTTGAAGCTTTAGTCAGAACAGAACTAGACAAAACTCATAAAATATTCAAGTTGTGCAGAAGATGTTTGTCTGTATTTGATGGTAAAAAAATAATAAATGGGGTTCGGGAAGTGAATGCAGAAATTGCTAAAAACAAGTTAATTGAGCATCTGAAATACTGTGGCAACCATAAACCTGTTCATATGCTTATGCCTAACCCAAATGAAAATGCCAAATTCAAAAAATTTGAAGCCTTGTTGGAACACCCAGCATATATAGTCTGTGATTTTGAATCAAACCTCAAACCTCTTGCATTCTGTAGCCCAGATCCTGATGAACCTTCAATTACATCATACCAGCTACATGAACCTTCTAGTTTTTATTATGTGGTTGTACAGGATGGGGTTGTTAGTAAAGAAGATTTATACATGGGAGCAGATGCCATCAAAGAATTTGCAGATAGAATAGAAAATGAGTGCCGTTGCATAGCATCTAATGTCTTATTAAAATCAAAACCCATGTTGCCTTTAACAAAGGATCAGATTGAAGATTTCAACAATGCAGAAAAATGCCCGGTATGTGATTCTGAATTTTCAGATACAAATATCAAGGTTCATCACCATTCTCATACAGATGGTAAATTCTTAATGGCCCTGTGTAATAGCTGTAATATTAAGATCCAGAGACCAAAATTTGTCCCTATATTTTGCCATGGAGCATCCAATTATGATTTCCATCATTTGATCAGGTACGAGGGGTTTGACAAGCAGAATTTAAATATTTTAGCTGAAAATAATTAAAAATATATTGCCATTAGCAAAATAATTAAAGTTAATGGTGTTTCTATTCACTTAAGATTTCTTGATTCATACAGAATTCTGTCTGCTAGCCTGGCTACACTGGCCACTCAATTATCTGATGATCAATTCAAAATCACATGTGCTTTGTTTCCAAATCAGGACCTGAAATTAATTAGGCGGAAGGGTGTATATCCATATGATTATGTTACAGATTTTTCTAAATTTGATGAGTGTTCTCTGCCACCACAACAAGAGTTTTACAGCAAAATCAGAGGATCTGGAATCACTGATGAAGATTATCACCATGCCCAGTTGATGTGGAAGAATTTAAAATGCCAGACATTTGGTGATTATCACAAGGCTTATTTAAAACTTGATGTGACCCTCTTAGCTGATATACTGCAGGCATTCAGAAAATCTTCCATGCAAAATTATAAGCTGGATCCAATGTATTTTTACAGTGCTCCGGGCCTAGCATGGTCTGCAATGTTTTTAAACACTAAAATGCAATTGGATCTGATCCAGGATCAAGATATGTATCTGTTTATGGAACAATGTATAAGAGGAGGCATGGTGCAATGTTCTCAGAGATATGCCAGAGCAAATAACAAATATATTCCTGATTATGATCCAGCACTGCCATCAAATTATATACTGTATGTAGATGCCAACAGCCTCTATGGTTATGCCATGATGAAAAAACTGCCATATGCAGGGCTTGAGTGGGTCGAAGATTTCAATATTGAAGATCTTAAGGATTTTGATGACAGTAACTATGGCCTGTTCTTAGAGGTTGATCTGACAATTCCTGATGATTTACACAACACATTTTCTGATCTGCCCCCAATTCCTGAGGTTAAGTGTTCACCTGGCTCTAAACAGAAGAAATTGATGATGACTCTAGAGCCGAAACAGGATTATGTCATATATTACAAAAACCTCCAGTTCCTGATGAAACATGGTGTCCAAGTGACCAAAATTGGAAAAGTTTTGAGGTTCAGGCACTCAAGATGGTTGAAGCCATATATTGATACAAACACAGAGCTTCGAACATCTGCATTGAGCCAATTTGATAAGATCTTGTTTAAATTGATGGTCAATTCAGTGTATGGCAAAACAATTGAAAAATGTCAGAAAACATATTGATGTTAAAATAATTACTGACCCCAGCCGGAACAAAAAATTGATTGCAAAGCCGAACTTCAATTACAGAAGAATTTATGATGAGAATATGGCACTTTTCAACATGAAAAAAACAAAGATTAAGTTTGATAAGCCTATTTATGTAGGGGCTGTGATATTGGAATTGGCCAAATTACACATGTTAAAATTGTATTATGATGTGTTGAAGCCTTTTTATAAGGATCGTGTAAAACTGATGTACATGGACACAGATAGTTTTGTTCTTGATATTCAAACAGAAGATGTTTATCAAGATATAACACAGCCTGAATTGTTTAAATATTTTGATACCAGTGAACATACAGAGATTCAACACCACAACAAAAAGGTGCCTGGCAAGTTAAAAGATGAAACACTTGGTGATGTTATTGTGGCATTTGCTGGGTTAAGAGCCAAGATGTACAGCTTTGAAACATGTAGTGGCGCTGTTGCCAAAAAGGCCAAGGGCATTGGCAAAGTGACTGTGGACAAAGAGCTTGAATTTGAAGATTACAAAAATTGCCTCAAATCAGGTAGCACAATCAGAACATCAGAATCCAGAATTCAGAGTGTGGATCACTTGTTGACTAGCAATATTGTAAGAAAAGTGGCTCTGGACCCACATGATGACAAGAGATGCATTTTATCATGTGGCATACATACTCTACCATGGGGTCATTGTGATTTGAAAAGTGGCAAACAATGCCCAATTACAGAGCATGATTTGAAATAAATAAACATGCCTATGAACTTATTTGGGTTCAAAAAACAGGCTATTATGGACCTGCCAACACCACAACCCTCTTCTGCTGTGATATCTAAACTAAGTGCTTTGTTAATTATTCATCTGAACAGCATACTTACAGATGTTGATGATGAAACAGGTAAAACATTGTACATATTTAACAATAATTTAAATCATTACCAATTACCTGTAGGTGGGCAATTGCAATTTATTACAACCCCTGAGGGTAATGTCAAGATTTCAGTAGGGAGAAATATTTATAGAATTAAGCACTCAAACATGATTTCTGGCACTGTATATACTGTTTCTGCTGGTGACTGCTTATATATTGAGGTCCCGGGATCATATGACAAGCTTATACCTTTTTTTATAGAATTAAGAATCAGATATTCAATAATAAATAACCACTAAAACAAAAATGCCTAATGATATATTTGGCCATACAAGGCATGAAGATCACAGTGATGAGATTCTGATGCTTGATGTCAGAGTCAAGAAATTAAGAAGTGATTTACAAGCTTTACAAACCACACTCAATGCCAGTCTTCAACTAGAAATTACAAATTTACAATCACAATGCATGGACCCTCTTCTTAAAATTGACTCAGAACTCAAATTGCTGCTTCAGAAAGATACTGATTTGGCCACATTGGATAATTTTCAAAGTTTAGAAGAAGCTGTAGCAGCTCTTCAAGCCAAATTTAAGTCCCAGGCCACCAACTCTGAGCAATTGAAACAGCAATTGGAAGAGCAGATAAATAATGTCCAGGCACAGCTCCAAACAATTGTCAAAAGCATAAAATCACAAGAAGATTTTGATCTAGTGATTTCCACTCTAAAAGAACAGATTCAATCACTCCAGATACCTAATCTGGACCCTCTGAACAATGCCATAGCCGAGGTTAAAGAAAAAATTGAGACACTTGAAAATTTTATGAACAACTTGCCATCTTCTGATGCTTTGAGTGCAATAACTCTGAGTGTTGCAAACATCAAGCTGCAACTTGAAACATATGAAGATTTTGGAAAAATTAAAAATTCAAATCAGAAGATATCAAGAATATCCAGACAGAGATCAAACAACTCACTCAGACAGTGGCCACTCTACCAACCAATCAACATATTAATGAACTGCATGCCCTGTTTGAGGATATCAGAAGACAGGTCCATGATCTTACTGCTCAAAATTCAAAATTGGCAGTTATTGAAAATTTGCAACAAATTGTAGCTAATATCAAGCAACAGCTAGGGACCATGGAATCCAATCAAGCAAATGCTCTGTCTGTTTTTGCCACCCAGCTTCAAGAGATTGTGCAACAATACAAGAAACTTGTTGTGGACATAAAAATCAAGCCAGGCCATGATGATGTTGTTAGGACCATCAATGAGCACCTTGAATCTGTAACAAGCAGATTGCTTACAGCAGAAAAAGAAATAACAGGCATAATTGAGAATCCAAAACATACAGTAATTCTTGAATTGTACAGCATCCCCAACAAAGAATATGATTCACCATTTACACCAGGTGGCAAAATATATATGCTGTCCCCTGCACAATTTTATTACCAGTTTTTTGTTGGGGGCACACTGAGACCAATCAAGATCAAATATTGGCTTCAACCACAGGCACACCACTACCCTACCTTATCAATAACAAATGCTGATAACAAAGCAAAAATCACCAGTGTAGAGTTAGAGAATTTTACACATCCCAATACATTAGAAACATCTTTTGCTGAAGATGATGGCTCTCTGGAATTTCATATACAAATAGGAGACAAATTATATTTAGAAAATCCTGTAGTATCAGCTGCTGAACACCCCATAGTTGCAATATTCTTGTTTTCATATTATGTCTAGACAAATTATTGTTGATGAATTACACAGACAAGCCAGACATAATTATATGAGACTGCCAGTAGTCACAAAGGCATAGATGATTTATGGCAGAGCGACTTGATTGAGATGGCAAGTGGACAGCTGAAAAACTTAGACAAAATCAACAAGGGCTACAAGTATCTACTCACTGTAATAGATACATTTTCAAAATTTGCCTGGGCTGTGCCACTCAAATCCAAGACTGGAAAATGTGTTACAGAAGCCATCAGGACAATCATCAATCAGAGTGGAAGATCACCGCGCTAGTTGCAAACAGATAATAGCAAAGAATTTTATAATTCTGTGTTCCAACAATTTATTAAAAGCCAGTCAATACAACATTATTCGAGTTACAGTGATCTCAAAGCCTCAATTGTAGAGAGATTCAACAAAACCCTAAAAAATCTTATGTATAAACAATTTACACTTCAAGGTAATTATAAATGGCTTAATATTCTTCCAGAACTTCTACATAAATATAACAACTCGGTCCATTCCACAATCAACATGAAACCCTCTGAAGTAACTTCATCTGATGAGCAAAAATTGATCAGGACTGTTTATTATCCTAGATACCAGCCAACAACAAGAAAGGCCAAATACAAGGTGGGTGATCAAGTAAGAATCAGCAAATATAAGCACTTATTCAAAAGAGGCTTTACAAGAAACTGGAGCACTGAATTATTTACAGTGGTTCAAATTAAACCTGGGACCCTTAACAGATACATAATAAAAGATCACCGAGGAGAAATTCTCAAAGGCAGATTTTATGAAGAAGAACTCAGCAAAACTAAACAGCCTGACACATATCTCATAGAAAAAATCATCCGCAGAAAAGGCAACAAGTTATTTGTCAAATGGCTAGGACTTCCAGAACACAGCTGGATCGATGCAGACAAAGTGATAATATGAGCACCTGGGATGTTATAAAAAGGCTGCCAGAACCTGAACAGCAGATTAAGAGAAATGGCAAGTTGCTGCCTGATAATATTAGATGTCTTATTGTTGGGCCATCAGCTTGTGGTAAAACTACACTAATGATTGATAATTTTTTATTGGCACCCAACTGGTTAGACTGGAAAAACAGGCACTTGTATGTTTTCTCTAAGAGCTTGGAACAATTAAAATATCAGCAGTTGATGAAGCTATATGATGGATTGGATATTGCCACTTTTGAATCAGATGTTAAGCCAATCCATGAATGTCTCGATAATTCTGTTGTTGTGTTTGATGACCTTATACTGGATAATCAAAACAAGGTTAGAAATTTCTTTACACAGGGCCGACACAAAAACATTGATTGCTTCTACCTGGCACAGACTTTTTCTAAAATACCGAAGCAGCTGATCCGAGACAACAGCAATTTTATATGTGTGTTTCATCAAGATCATACCAACCTCAAACACATACATGATGAATATGTAGGTGGGGACTTGAGCTACAATGATTTTTCCAAGTTTTGCAGTAGGTGCTGGAATCAAAACAGTTATGGGTGTGTCACAATTGATATGACAAGAAAACCCAATAGTGGCAAATACAGAAATAAAATCAACAATTTTCTAGACATTGAAACATATATAAATAACCATGAAAAGGCCAATCATTGATGATCTTAAATTAAGAGATTATCTTGTAAAAAGATTTAAGGGATGGAAATCAGAGAACCGAGGAATTTATGAACAACACAAACAAACAGAACAGCCTATTATTGATGCTATTAGTGAATTAGGTAAAAATATCAAAACTGTTACAGAGCAAAATCAAAATTTGATCACAGAGCTTGTACCTGTAGCTGCAAGGAACATATTAGATTATCCAATCACCCCACTTTCCAGTATTCATACACCTAGTCCTGTTGCTCCTCGAAGAATTGAAGCTACTCTGGATCCTATTGAATTGGGTCTTCTTGCTCAAAAATATTTAAGCACACCTAAAGACAACAAAGATGAGGTCTTTGGCTTATATGCTGACACAGAGCGTGATGGTAGCATCATACATAGAATTGGCAATTTCAGAGTAACATTTATGGGAGATGATCTCATTGTATATTCAGAATCTCATCTTGGAGAAAAAGGTGGTTTTGTTAAATATCCCGGCACACCTGGGGTGTGGGAACTGATGACTAGGAAAAGGCCTGGCAACTATACAGATCAAGACTATGAACACTACAAAGAAATATTAATAAAATCAGATGCTCTATACCAGAACAATGATCCCACACAAAAAAGAGTCAAGTCTAGCAGTGGAGCAAAATATAACAACTTAATCAAGCCCATATGGTCACAAATTAAGACTGGCAGTGGAATCAAACAATACAACACCCTGCCTAAAGAATTTGTCTGGGTTGATGATGTCAGGAAACTTGTAGATAGGTTATTGGTGATAGCTGGGGAGGAAAATGCTGGCAACCACAATTTTTACAATGAAAAGGTTGGAATTTTGGACATGATAAGCACCAAATTGTCTAATTTTATAGTGAATGACACTAAGGGCATTGGATATTGGATAAGTAAATTTGATAACTGCAACATCAAAAACATATATCTTAAAAATGGCAGAAATGAGGTATTCCCAAGAGAAAATTATAATTTAGACATGTCCAAGGATGATTTCCTTAAATTATATGAAGCATTTACAGCATACAAAAGGGTCACTACTGGCAATACTGACATGTATTACACACCAGATGAATTCAAAGCACAGAGACCCATGTTTGTCATCAACACTTCAAAAAGGAAACAAGTTGTGGTTAATGACAGGACAAACATTAAAATTATCTGTGAATTCCACAATACACTCCCTGATGACACTATATGTAGTGTTATTCTCATAGGTGAAAAATCATAAGTTTATGATGTAAGAAATGAGAGAGTCACAGAGCAATTCTAGAAGAATTACATTGTTTTAGTACTAGATATGCAAGTTGAGCCTGGTGCCCAATTGAACTTAAACCGGAAGTAAATATGTGTGTGTGTGTGTGTGTTTTATGAGGATTTTGGCTTAATTTCAAGTGTATCCAAAACAATATCAAGAAGGGGCATATTTTTAACAAGCTTATGGACAACAATCTGGCTGATGCAACTTTTGTAAGTATGGGCAAATCAATCTGAGGGGGCTCATCATTTGTACACTGTAGTTTCGGGAAATTCCCGAGGGCATTTTTACAAAAATCTTGGATTAGACAGGGTGCTACACTTGAGCAAAAAGCTCATATGCTCATCTTGAGCAAGGTTTAAGTGTAGCCAAATCTGCCTGAGGGGGGTTCATCATTTGTTGAGTTTATAGTATATACTTTTATACTACTCAAACCGAGACGGATGTTTATAAATTGAGACGAGACTGTCAATGAGACATTTACAAATAAACACGAGACAGACATTTACAACTCTCAACGAGAACGAGAACAAGGCTGCCATGTCTCGTCTCGATAGGATCCTTAGTGGTGAAGTTGTGAACCAACCAATTAATGCGTTCGGGGTAATGAGATGAGGCTCCTTTTTTCGCAGTACAAAATTCAAAATAATTATATCGTACCATTTCAGTATGGGATATTGTTATACACATGGGCGTATATATAGTTCACGGGGGGGGGGGGGATGGATCAACTTTTGGTATGATTAGGGTTGCTTTATTTCGTAAGTGAAAATCCAGGACACTGCTGGCCGGAAGCTTGTTGGGGAGCATGGGGGGAGGGGATGTTGGACCCGACCAAGTTGTGTGTTTGTAGTCACGAAGTATTGTACTTTTCTGTTCATCTTGTGTGACTACGTTTTTAAGAACCAAATTTCTTTAATATGATTCGAGGGGGAAAAAATAACTGATTTGATAGTCTCAATGCAGTTTCTTATCGTAGAAATTCCGAAACTATCAGGAAATTGCAGATATTGGTCTGCAGTCCCATCTGGTGTGTGGAATTACCGAAGTTTCCTTCCCATCCGTATCCCGTCCTATACGTCTCTAATTTAAGAAAATGAAATAAGGCCGAAGGAATTTTTTATGAAGAAACGGATAGAACAAGGATATTGGTAATTTTAGTGAACCAAAAAAAGAGGGGGGTTGGACCCGTTGAATCCCCCTTAAATACGCCCATGGTTATACACATTATGTCCTTGTAATAATTATACATAAACTAAGTATAGATATGTACTGTGCAACTAATGTAATCTTCTCATTGTATTGTCTGTTATCTGCACAAAAATATTTGATCATAATTTGCGCAACAGAAATGGAATACAAACTGAAATTGCTTTATGGAAAAGAAAGTTAAATAGGCTTTATAAATAAAGTGAAGAATGTGAAAATTTCTATTTTGCACTACATAGGTTACGGTAAATATCGATAAATATAAGTTTAAAAAATATTTTGGAGTGTCTGGTCAGCAACCAATTTTATAAGCAATATTTTTCGCATGGCCTGAGAACACACGCAGCTGAACCCTTTCATTTATCTTGCACGTGAGCAGCACGGATATTTCATAGGAGAATGATCATTACAAAGCATAGCTTTCCTTCTCCTATTGCTCCGATTTGTAAAACTGCTGCACGTGTTCGCTCACCGTGGGCTACCCATCCGGAACTGGACGCTCGAAGCAGACGACAAACGAGCTCTCCCCAAGGAGTGACATAGTAACATGGCGGCGGCGTGTTTTCAGCGCAACGATAGCCTCGCAACTTTGGAAGTCTCGTTTCTGCCTTAAACTGGACGCAGAGAAACGCGAGAACTTGCAGGGGTCATTTTTCCAGGGTGTAGTTTTTAAAATTGTTGTAAAAAAAAATTGAGTGGAAATGTCCATTGATTTCCTCCATGCGGTAGTTGGATCAGCTTCTTTGGTATACGCCAATGTTATTATTCTCCTTATTCATTAATATCAGCGGAGCGGAGGAGGAAGTTTTTATGAAATATTTTGCAAATCGACAATAGTTTGAATTGGTGTTTTAAGTCCACTTTATGCACAGTAAGGCTAATCGGGACTGGACCTACAGTTTAAAGTGGGATCCGAACCACTTGTGCCTCCACCGGGTATCGAACCCGGGACCCCTTGATTACAAGGCAGTGACGCTACCACTGCGCCATGGGGGAGGTCTCCAAATCGACAATAGTATTGATATTGTAGATCGGTATTTCTATGTTTTGAGTGATTTTGTCAGATTATCGAATGCTGAATTACATATTGCACAAAAACATCGTTCTTCTCGTGATTGGCTGGATAATTTCCGAAATATTTGAAATTTGTAAAAATCCGTGTTTAAAAAATAATGAAATATAACTCTGTCATGGCCTCATTTTCAGTGAAAGGTGATCAAAATTTGGGTTGCCAGTAAGCATCATTATGTACGCAAAAACGGGTGCGAGTATTTGGTAGGGGTGGTATATCACTTCTGGACGCAAGACTAAAGTGCACACCCATGAAGTCAGACCACGAGCCGCCACTGGCGTCAGCAGGAGCTGGAATGCGGAATGGTGCGAGTGCAAGATGTGGTAAGGGTGTGACGTAAGGCTGGTTTACATTGGTCGAGTAAGCGGGAGAGTTTTACTGGGACGAGTAACTGGCTTGTCTGCTGGACTCGACCATTATGTGCCGAGTAGCTGTTTACACACTTTCTAGCAAAGTGGTATAGTGTCTGCAGCTGTTTGCTGCTCTTTTGACAATATGAACACGTCGACGTCGTTGGCGATTTTAAAAAAAAGCTGTAAAACAGTTCACTCACTTTTTTTTTACGAGAAATGAATACAGTAATGCACGAGAACAAGTCTAGAAAGACAACTAACTTCCTTGATTCTTCTATTTTCAATTGTTCTTGGTTGTACGTAGAACGTAAATTCTTTATTTTCAATTTTACTTCTCCTACGCCTCTACAAACTTCATGTTGTCGGACTTGGATCAACTCCTTCTTATGGTTGATTTTTTAAAAAATACAATTACGATTAATATGCTAAACCACAACACTCTTACCACCGCACAGACTCCATACTCTCGTCAGAAAGCGTTTACATTGATCGAGTGGTCTGTCGAGTTTACGCGCGAGTGAAAAAAATCGATGGGAGAGGAAGCAACTCGATCGAGTCGCTGTCCCCCGTGGACAGCCACTCGACTGTCCTGACTACTGGAGCGAGTACTGGCTCCACTGCTCTCCCCACTTGTTTACACGGGGAGAGTAGCTCGCTTAACCCTACTCTCTCCAGCTACTCTGCCGTCTTCTCGACCAATGTAAACCAGGCTGTAGAGTGGTGAATGATCTTAGTTTTGGTGGAAAAGGAAGAACTAGGGTAGAGCAGTTGAATTAGAGCCGGCAACGGAAGAGCATCCTTTCAGGAGAAGGTCCTCACTCATCCCAGGTAAATTATACCAACAGAATAAATGGGTAAAAGATTTGATACCTTCATGTGTAACGGTCGGATTGACCATTACTGGTTTTGGTAATATGATAATTAATTGCTGGCCAGCTACAAGGTGTAGGGTTAAGTAATATGTTTCCATGAGTGTACTTTTATGTTATTATTGCATGTAAGTGTATGTTCTTATTGGATTGCGCTTTGCTGGATGTTAGATTCCCCTGTTTTTTACCTCTCCGGTTGGAGGAGCTAGCTGTCTTTCAAAAGACCGTTGCAGTGGAATTTTCCAACGCTACGGGGTCCACGTCCACGGACGTTTGCCCCGGCTATAAAAAAGGCCAGTGGGCTTTAGCAAAAAAAAAAAACAAAAAAAAACAGTGTTTCCCCATTGATCGACGAAAGAGGAACGTCTCTTCAAGTTCAGTCCACTTATGGTGGCTAGACTGGATATAATAATGTAGCATTTGGTTAAGCCAACCCCTGTTGCTGTCCCAAGTCCCCTTTTAGAACGAGCTTTGAATATGTGGATATTTCCGCATTGAATAATTGATGCCCAAAAGAATGAGTTAAGGCGTAAGGGAACGCATTTGTAATGAACGGAATATCATTTAAGCTGAGGATAGGCCCTCAGAGATAGTTATGCTAACTCTGCGGTAAAGGAAGTGCCGATGGTTATGCCATAGGTGCGCAATTATATTGATTTAGAGATTTGGTAATTTGGTCTATGCAGACACACATGGAAACGCTATGTAAAATATGTATATATATAACTACGTATAATAAACCAATATATCCTACTAGAATGTCATGATTTAAAGAACTACGGTACTGTCCAATTAACAAGTTGTATTTTCGCTTTCTGTACATGTGTAAACGAACCAGGGACATAAAAATATAAATTATTGTGTGAACCCCCCCCCCTTTTGTAATTCCGGCGCAAATATAATCTGCTCGCTTGGCACCCAGGGTGAGGTGAAAGGAGAGATTGAGGGATTAAAGTAGGAGGTAATCCAGAGGGCCGGATAGAAACGAGGGATAGGGGGGCCGAACTTTCACACATGTTAAAAGCCTGATTTTAAGATGTTTTATTTTAGCGCCATCATCGGGAAATGTCTGAACTACAGATTATTTACCTCCTCGGGAAAGATTGGATACTTCATCTTAAAAGCGAGATTTTAATACGTATATTTGATTTCAGCGCCATCATCGGGAAGTAGCAGAACTACAAATCATGTATGCCACCTTCCTTTGGAGGTATGTATCCTTACCCAGAGGGAGGTAAATAATCTATAGTTAAGCCATTTCCCGATGATGGCGCTGGAATAAAATATATGGCAATCATGCTTCTAACATGGAGGCAGGCACGTATCCAGGAATTCCTTTCGGGGGGGGCTCAACACCATTTTTTTAAGGGGTATAGTAAGAACCTCACAATTGTATGTTTAAGACCAGTGGTGGCAATTGGGTTCCAAAACGGGGGGGGGGGGGGGTGCGGAGGGCGTTGCAAGGAAAGTTTACTTTCTCCTGGTAGCCAAGGCTTAACATTAAAAGGCCATAATTTTGAAGCAGAAAAATAAAAAATGGGGAGCAACATCCCTTAAATCGTTGCCACTGTAAGGCTATCATTTTAATCAGAACGTGAAATCGGAACATTTTTTACCACTCGACTCCTCTGTTTCCATGCATTAATAATGTGTGCCGGATCCATCTCAGTATGTGTGTTTGTCTATTTCTTCTCATCAGGTATAAAAACATCTATGGTATCTTTGAGTGTTTCTACGAAGCTGTTACACATGCACGGGATGGACAATCCACTCGACAACGCGAGATTCAAATTGTGGGTTGCGAACTGGACGCAGACAACTCTCGAATATTTCTCTCTGATTCGAGCCTGAACACCACTAACGTGTCTTGTCCTCCCATTTTTTCAGCTCTTATAAAAGCCGAAACCCACCAAATTGTTCAGATTCAGGCCTTAGCACTCACAAGTGTTCAAAAATGCCTGTCACAGCTTCCGCTGTCTTGTTATATATCGGCACGAAACAAAGGAAGTCTTCTCGAATACAGGTGGATCACGAAACAATTAATGCATAATGAAAACCCTTCCGTTCCCAACACATCTAATGTTTCGTCTCCCAGTATGATCAAATGCTTACTCATTTATCTCCAGTGACGTGCCCAAGGGAGGGTTGGTGAGGTAATAACCCCATTTGACCCACTATTCCCCCTCTCCCTTCCGAAAATCCTGGGCACGCCTCTCTTTATCTCGGACATTTTTTAAAATCAACTCACCAGAAGTTTTTATCATCGTATTGGAGATTGAAGTAAGATGCGTTCTTCCTTCAGGTTTGGATATGATCCTTTAGGGTGCTGTCGTCTGCCTGCCTTCACACCTAACCTTAACAAGGCCCTAATTTTCCACCCTTGTGACTTGGATTTTCAAGACTTAGGAAGGTTTCAGACCGAAGGGACACGCGATACATGTCGATTGGAATGGGCCAATCAACAGCAACGTTTCATACCGTAGCGACACAAAAGGCCGCACAAACCTAATCTTCAGGCGACACGGTGTGAAATCTTCCTTATTAGGCCACTGTCATTGTCACCTTGAAGTAGTAGCTCTTGTTGACCATAGAAAAAAATTATCCTCAACCGGTGATAATGCTCCTCAGTTTTCTTCTCTCTCCTATATTTTCTGTGCTTGTTCACTATACAGGCAACACCTTACGATTTGATATACACAGGACATGTACTATGTAGACATTTTAACGAAAAATCGGTTGAAGTCAAGGATGACTAGGTGGCTCAGTTGGTAGAGCCCTGATTTGGGTACTGGTAGAGCCTGCAATTTCCTCCAAAAATGTCTACATATGCAACATCTTCTTGCTTTCACATCTCAACATTCATAAAATTTTCGGCTGTCTCTTTATGGTAGTTAAGTGTTTGAATGTGTTTCGAACCCAGTAGGCTTAAACAAAAGTATTTTTTTATATCATGAAATTCTCAGACTGCATATACGAAATTTAGTTCTGGCAAAACTAAATCATCACTCAAAACTTTGATTTTCAGTTGATCTATGCAGTTTATTTCCGTTTAATATCCGGTACTGATGAAATATTCACTTTAGAGAGAGAGAGAGAGAAAGAGAGAGAGGCCTTGATCTCTTCAGCCCTCGAACCGAGCTAGCACTACTCTGAGGCCCCGGAAGTTCTGCTGTCGTCAATGCCTTCATTTTCGAATCACTATATCTTATAAAGCAACCAGAGGACGCTGACTGATCTGATCACCAATTGACTGTATGAATTGTCACACTTACCTCTGAAATCTCATTAACCGATTCTTTGTACAGATCAATCGAAAAATTGAATCGGCGTATTTATATTCTCATTATATTGTAGAACGTTACGCAGATAAAACGATTCGTTAATATCACCAGTAATTGACTCCTTCCCTCATTCAAGAACGTACCCTCTCCCGCCTTCCAGAGATTAGAAATTACAATGAATCGCCCTACGTGTCGCTCTACCTTTGTTGTGCAGCTTCCAAATGCTGACAAGTCTATACATAGTCCTCAAGTGCGCTGAGACAACACCGAAAGCGCAAGAAAAGTGTACGTGCAATATTACCAACAACAGGGTTATAGAACATTCTCTGTCTTGCCTCGATACTTGTCTATCTCCTTAAATCATCGTCACATTATTCAAAAAGCCAAAAATCTAAGTTTATCTAGTGTAAAATAAAAAAAAAACCTGGGGGGGGGGCTCGAGCCACATCAACCCCACCTTGGATACGTGCTATTAACAATAACAGGGTTATAGAACATTCTCCATCTTGTCTCGATAATTATTTCTCCCAAATTATCATGACATTATTCAAGAAGCCAAAATCCTAATTTTATCTAGTGTAAACAGAAAAAATCCTGAAGGGGGCTCAAGCCTCCTGATTCCCACCTTGGATACGTGCTATTAATGATAACAGGGGTATAAAACATGCTCCGTCTTGCCTCGATAATTATCTCTCTCCTTACATTATTTTCACATTATTTAAGAAGCCAAAAACCTAATTTTATCTAACGTAAAGTGAAAAATTTCCTGGGGAAAGGGTCGAGCCCCCTGTGCCCCATCTTGGATACATGCTATTATCAATAACAGGGTTACGGAACATTCTCCGTCTTGCCTCGATAATTATTTCTTTCCTTAAATTATTGTCACATTATTTTATTTCACACCACAAGAAACAAAAAAAACTCATTTTATCTAGTGTAAACCTAAAACTTTCGGGGGGGGCTCGAGCCCCCTAAGCCCCCCCTCTGGATACGTGCCTGCATGGAGGAATCCAATCTTTCCCCAAAGGAGGTAAATAATCTGTAGTTCAGACATTTCCCGATGATGGCGCTGAAATCAAATATATTAAAATCACGCTTTTAACATGGAGATTTCAAATCTTTTCCCAAGGGATGTAAGTAATGTGTAGTTCAGCAATCTCACGATGATGACGCTGAAATCAAGTGTAATTAAATCACGGTTTTAATATGGAGGTTCCAATCTTTTCCAAAAGGAGGTAAATAATATGTAGTTCAACAATTTCCCAGTGATGGCGCTGGAATGAAATATATTAAAATTATGATCTTAAAATTGAGGTATCCAATCATTTCCTATGGGAGGAAAATCTGTAGTTCAGCCATTTCCAGATGACGGCGCTAGAATCGAATGTTTTAAAATCACGCTTTGGGATCCAATCTTTGTCTAAGGGAGGTAAATAATCTGTAGTTAAACCACAGACAAATGCGGTTAACTATTTCCCGATGATAGCACTGAAATCAAATAATTATATTATAATCATGTATCCAAGGGATGTAAGTAATGTGTAGTTCAGCCATTTCACGGTGTTGGCGCTGGAATCAGCTTTATCAAGGAGGAGAAAAGTTCCACCTCACTTTAGGTTTACTTTTTTGAAGTAAATGGTGTAATAATACTGCCTTGCTCCGTTTCTCTATCAATATTTCATTTAAAATGGAGATATCCAATCTTTTCCCAATGGAGGTAAATAGTATGTAGTTTAACATATTGAAATCACGCTTTTCTAAGCGCCGACTTAGGGGGTCCAAGACACTTTCTGTTTTCCCCTCCCAAAATTCATCATACATAAAAAAATATTTGTCAAAAAGCCCCACTGCCCAAAAAAATATTTATGTGAAGTTTGCAGCCTCTGCACGCTTTTAAGATGGAGATATCCAATCTTTCACCAAGGAAGGTAAATAATCTGTAGTTCAACTTTATAAAATCTATTTATTGCCCTTGCTTTGTCGATGTCATAGCAACAAAAGTTACATAAACTAAAGAAAATTTCGCAATATATTAGAAGAAGGTGGTTGAGAACAGCATTGTCTTATCTCTCGTTTGCCTTGGAAAATAAGCCCAAAGGTTCATTCCAGCATTAAAGTTATAAATCTAGGTGATATTAAAAAAGAGATTGGCAGGGAGAACAATTTGGACCCAAGTTGATTCACTGGTCAACATGAAATTTGTTACAAGGAATGTGAATGGCATTCTATGCTAAGTTGATGGTGCTGAATTCGAAAATGAAATCAGTTTTTTCCTATCGGGCTCAGTTTTCTTGTTACACACTAACCTGTACCTAATGCAATTCATGAAAATTCTGCCTATTGGACTGTGGTTTAACCTATATTTACTCTCAGATATTGTTGAATAACAGTCATTATATGACCATAGAATGACCAGCACGTTCCTAAGGCCAGGGACCTTCCTCCAATTGCAACAAACCAAATCGTGAATAAGAGAGAGTCATGGCAACACTGTCGATGAGTCATGTCCGAACACGTAGAATCGTAGTGTTGCTTGTTGTCACGTGCGTCTCAGCATTGTGAGTTCTGACGGAGTGGGAAGTGACTGCCTTTGATTAGGTTGTGATTCGAAGTTTCAGAAGTCGTGTGTAGTGTTAGTGCTTAAGAAAATGTATCGTAAATAGCCACAATTCATTTTGTTATATATGTGGAGAGTTTACATTTACATCACAAAAGCGACGAATTACCCCTCTTATAAAGAAGTGCTAGGAACTTTATTTTGGGTGTAAAGTTGGGGACCAAGAGAAAACATGGGCCCCTACATATGCTGTTTGACCTGTGTTACACTTTTGACAAGTTGGTTAAAAGGATCACGTCACATGTCGTTTGCTGTTCCCATGCTTTGGAGGGAACCATCAGATCACACAACAGACTGTTATTTATGCCTGACCAAAATAGCTGAAATCACGTCGAAAACAAGGAACACTGTGCAGTACCCAAATTTACTATCAGCCACGAGACCTGTATGTCACAATGAAGAATTGCCGGTACCAAAGCCTCTTGAGAATGTGACTGAGTGAAGATGATTGTCGTGACCAACATGGGGAAGAAAGTGCAAGAGGTGAAGAAACTGCTGACCCAACATTTAAAGTGTCTGGTTCATCAATGGAGCCACACTTATTGTCACAAGGGGATCTGAACGATCTTACGCAGGATTTAAATTTGTCGACTGAAAGGTTGGAATCTCCTCGCTTGCGATACGAAAGTGTTTTTTTTTTCGTGACTGCCATACTATTTTCTCAGAATATTTCTCCCACGAAGGAGACATGTTTTTTTGTAATGACATCTCATCCGTTATGGATTGTCTTGGCCATGAATACAGTTCACGATTGGCGTCTTTTCATCGATTCCAGCAAAGTTAGTATGAAAGCTGTACTTCTCCATAATGGAAACAAATTCCCATCAGTACCAATTGCTCATGCTGTTAACATGAAGGAGACGTATGAGAACTTGAAACAGCTTCTGACAAATATCCAATATGAGAAATACGTACAAATGGATTATATGCGGAGATCTGAAGGTAATTGCAATTCTGCTTGGCATGCAGCTTGGGTACACAAAGCATTGCTGCTTCTCATGCGAGTGGGACAGCAGAGACAGAAAAAAATCACTATTCTGGGAAAAATGGCCTCTTCGCAGTGAATTAGTGCCTGGACAGAAGAATGTGGCGAACACTCGTCTTGTTGACCCCAAAAATGTGTAACTCCCTCCTCTGCACATAAAATTGGGACTAATTAAAAACTTTGTGAAAGCCATGGACAGAACTTCACATGGATTCATATACTTGCAACAGAAATTCCCAAGAATCAGCGATGCCAAAATTAAAGAAGGAATATTTGTAGGGCCTGAAATAAGGGAATTGATGAATGACGAGAATTTCATTCAACAATTAACAGATGTTGAAAAAATGGCATGGTTGTCTTTTACAAGTGTATGTAAAAACTTTTTAGGCAACCATAAAGCAGAGACGTATCGCGATATTGTACATGGACTAATTAGATCATACCAACGTATGGGATGCAACATGTCTCTAAAATTACATTTCTTGAATGATCACCTGGACTTCTTCCCAACTAACCTTGGTGCCGTTAGTGACGAACACGGTGAATGGTTTCACCAAGACATTGCTCTAATGGAAAAGCGGTATCAAGGTAAATGGAGTGCCACAATGCTGTCCAACTACTGCTGTACCTTTGTGAAGAGATGTTCCTGAGGAAAAGTTTGGTAGGAAATTGGGAAGGAAATATTTTTAGATATGTTTATACACTTTCATGTTACTCATTTACTTCATTCCTTTGTATACTGACACAGATTTATTACCTTTTACGTTTTGTAGCACTTTTGTGAAAGCAAGTCCTTTCGACCAATACATAAAGAACATAGGCTGAGGTAGGAAAATACAAAAAACATTTTTACAGGAAATCGGAGCCCGATGGAGAAATTCTGAAATTAGATCTGCATTCAGAGGCTCAGCAACTTCTAGAAACAGCTTGTTTTGTTCTTGTAACATTCACAAATATTTTTTTTGTAGACCAGTGTTATTATTGAAAATATTCATGAAGCAGGCGCAGTTTCTACTGTAAGGGATCAACTTGCATTCATTTTATTACTAAGGTGAAGAGAGCAATCTGGAATAACTCTCTGTTTTTGTGTTGACGCCAT
This sequence comes from Lepisma saccharinum, assembly GCF_977018435.1. Taxonomy (NCBI): domain Eukaryota; kingdom Metazoa; phylum Arthropoda; class Insecta; order Zygentoma; family Lepismatidae; genus Lepisma; species Lepisma saccharinum. Next base: position 16,384,788 of record NC_139230.1, on the reverse strand, counting down.
TTTCAGGAGCATTTAAACTATTTTATTTCTGATTTGTGTGTAAAACAGCCTTAAAATACACTGTTTTAAATTTTTTTGTAAGTAAATCAGCTCTATGGTGTCCATATTAAAAGAAAACAAAGAGAGATTGACCGAGATACTTCAAGCTTATGTGCGACTTTTTTGTCTTGATTCAGGAACTAATTTGTTCTCAATCTTAATTCTACCCTGAATTAGTTGAAATAAAAACCATCTATGAAACAAGACTGAACTGTATCGAAAGCAATAAAAATTGAGGTATGCAGTAGATCTACTATTTACTGTATTATTTTGGTTTAGCTGAACATAAACATTGAATGTGTATGAATTGTCCTTATTATATGGATAGACGCGCAAAATCATCGGTTGAGGAGAAAAGTTCCACCTCACTTTAGGTTTACTTTTTTGAAGTAAATGGTGTAATAATACTACCTTGCTCCGTTTCTCTATCAATATTTCATTTAAAATGCTTTTCTGTAATAGTTTTTCAACAACACGTGAATAATGTGTGATGACAGTTGTTACTAATACGCAGTCATTAAATTTACGAATTACAAAAGTTATGCATGGTTGCCGATTTAAATCATAAAATAGGTATGGTTAAGAACGTGTGCGCTGGAGGCTGGTTGTTTGTATATTTATAAAAGGACAAAGCCTAGTACCCACAATCAAGTGATCCCACAAACCTACGATTCACTCCTGGCAACTTATGTTAAATAGGTAAAATTTGAAGGTTTTTTTTTTTCACTACTCTATAGACAATGAGTTATACAGGGTGGTCCGAATACCTTGTTTCCCCTGCAGAACAATATACAGGTCAGTATACCTTCCACCATTTTCTTGACATAAATAATTTGTCTTCATTTTCTGTGTGATATTATTGTCTGTCTTTGTTGGGCCTCCTTTCAGTGAAGGCAGAGAACAAATTTAATTAGTCCCACTGTGATAACCACCTGCGGGTAACAGGACATTCAGAGCACCCTGTACTTCAAAATCAACTTAGTTGAAAGAAATTAGAAGCCAGCTCGGTGACCGAATGCGTTAAGTGGTAGACTTTCCAAATTCTCGAGTTCAAATTCCGGCCATGGTTTGTGTGTGTGTGCCCCTTCATCAATTTTACCTCATCCTCATCGTCACGATTCGCCATAAGTTACAAAATAGCGATGCAAAGTAACAAAAATTACAATGCAAAAATTATTAAAAATGTAGATCAAAATGCAAATTGAAAGACTTCTTGAGTTCAATTAACAAGCACAAATGTGTAATCGAGTGCGCACGATCCATCCGCGCATACATATAATATGAAGAAGGACTGTTCCTCGACCTGGACTCAAATTCGGGTCTCTGGCATACCGTGCCGCTTTTCTACAAATTAAGCAGCAGTTTCCCCTGTCATTATTTTCTGTATTAAATACAGGTTCATAGAATTGTTTCTTTTTTCATTCAGTATAAACACATGAAAAAACACAAGTATAAACTGGCATCGTAGCGCACTATGATAACCGCTCACTCACGGTTGTCAACCCAACTTAGCTATGTAGCCAGCCCTGACTTCGCCTGATTTCTCGCTCTTGCTGTTTTACCTATTGATGTCATCCGTGTTTCCAAGGCAACAGATCCCGTTGCGGTTGATTGATTGATTCATTATTCACCTTAGGGATTACAATGATCCATGGTTTCGTCAACAGCACTGACAGACGATTCCACACAGGTAAAACGGCGACAACGAGAAATCAAGCGAAGTCAGGGCTAGCTCAGCAGGCAGGACCCAGGTTTGAGTCCATGGTCGAGCCTGCATTTTCGCTGGAATTTCTACATTCCTGGTTGTGTCAAATCGTAAGGTAAATACTGCTGTGTGTGTGTGTGTCCAGATTATTATTATCAGTAAATTGTTGTAATAATTTCAAGTTGATCCTATCAGCAGTTGCTATGAAATACTAAGCCAACCCCAATATTCTTATCTATTACATGGCACTGGCGTTTCTGATAAACAAGAATTTCACCTTTTTCTTGTTTGCTTCCAACTAGTATGGTAACATACCGTTATTGTTCTTCGGGGACAAGGACAAGGCACTAAAGGAAAGTGAGTAATTTAATTATTTTTGTTTTGCTGGAAACCACGATAGCAAGATATCACGATGCACAATGTTCGAATTGGTTCTAAATTTTATGATCAACATTTTTTGTCAATAACCATCCCGATTCTGGAAGTATTCTTAAGATTTGTTAATATCATATGGGTACGTCATGTCAAATCACGGATCATTTGCTTCCACCCCTTCCAGTTTTACCAAAATTGCAACATTTATTCCCTCAGGTCCCCTGAGCATGCATGTAATCTTTTTGCGAGAAACATCCATACATTTTCGACTTGCGGCATTTTTAAATGTCAGGTTTATGGAAAACTCGTTACGCTTTTCGTAGATTTTCCCTGCTTCCAGTCGATATACAGACCTGCAAGAACACTCATTTTGTAACTCCTAAACTATTGCATATTATGTAAGGGTAAAAACACTAAAATTTAGGGCATTTCAACTTATTTTTCAATGTTTCCTAACTGATTGCATCAATGCATTCTAAGAGTTTGGTGAAAGTAATTTTACTTTTAACTGAGAATTTTGTGAAATATTTATGCACAAACAGCAACTCTACTGTAGTCCATTCTGCGTTACAGTGGGCCGATTTTTTTTCTTTCTTTCGAATTTCAAAAGTATGTTGGACTAAAAGTTGCATTACGTGATAATTCTTTGGCATTAAAAAATTGATCGCTAAATTGATTTTTCACTCAGAATAAGTATGCAACTGAGTTAACACCTAAAGTGGTGTAACACCAGTTCGGTGCTTGGTATAGTTTGATAGCAAATGGTGTAACTAGACACCACAGATTGTGCTAAACCATGCGAACACCAAGGAATGTTCTGATGTCTCTTTTGCTGGCAACTCGGTTGCATAATGTTTTGAGTGTAGTATCAAAATATTTCCGTGAGTGTTAGTAGTTGAATCTTTTCACTTAATAGACAAGGATGATGTGGCATGCACCATAAAAAAATTGACAACATTGACGTAAGCCTATGTTTGTGATAACGAAACGCTTTTGCAACAAATTTTAAACTTTGACGATACCATCTCCCTGGTTATCAGCTGGGTAATTCCTGAACCGATTCCAACTTTAGAGAGACGTCACTCTCTTCAACGGCCTAGTGAAAGCTTCAAATATCAAATCAGATGCGAATTTACCGATGTGCTCACAGCACCGTGTGCGACGGGCTCCCATATCAATGGATCCCTGTAAATTGTAAACGATAAATGAAAAATGGAGATGCAAAAAGTGTTGAGATGGTCAATCAATTAAGAACTTGTAGAGCTTTTCAGGAGCTGGGATTCTTCAAAGAAGCAACTGTCATATGTTTACTGCATCCTGTGGTGAATAAAGTGTGGCATGTGAAGTTTTCAGTAAATGCTTGTCCTTTACACAAATTCTTGAATAGACTTGTAAGAAATGGCGCATGTGAAAATAGCGTACGTGTAAAGTTCACTAGTCTTCATTTTGGCCATCGTGGAGATGGTGCGTTCAGCAAAACTCGAACTGCTTCAGCCGACCTCAGGGGCGGAATGGTTAACACAGCGCGCTACAACACCGGGGATTCCGGGTTCAAATCCCGGCCAGGGGATTGACCAAAAGTGACAGAAAAGCGACGCTAAATAATGAAACTCAAATGGAACTGCTTCACCCTCCTCCAATTATTGTGACGTTGAGTGAGCCCATAGGAATAAAAAATTCCTACCCCAGATGCAATCTACTTTTCCCCTCACTTTATTCCCTCTTTGTAGTGGCGTGCCCAGGAACCTCGAAAGGGAGGGTTTACGTACACTTTTTTTTAGCACTCGGTGCTCATTTTGACATATTTTCCTGCCTTTGACGTTCTTTTGTTTTGTAGGGACACTGGGCCATAGGCGGATTATGACACACAACCTTGGGCACGCCACTGCCTCTTTCCACCACCTTTTTTCTATTCAATTTGTGTCTGTTTCCCTTTCTCATTTCTCTCCCATGCTCTCTTCTTTGAAAATATATGTTGTGAATTAAATATCGTTACGAGTTACCCCTCCAGGGAAAGATTTGACAGCGACAACCCCCTAAAAAGTGGATTTAACAAAAAATTAGAAATTTCACAAACAAAATTTGATTTGAGCCAGAGTATTTTACGTTCATTACTATAAGGGCGTTGCAGGAACATGATAACCTCAAACTGGAGGAGTGTTTTTGGGAGGAGGTAACACTGTCATGGGTGAAAATTACCTCGTTTGCCTCCCCTCCCCCGGAAAAAAAATACCTTGATTGTATCTACCGAGGAAAAATCTTGCAGACGTCCATGGTTACTTGTTAAAAGTGTATATTAAGTTCCAATTTCTTCTTGCACCATCATCGGAAAATAGCCCCTGTCCAGTTCGCCACACTTTTTGACACCAGGCGTAGTGCAGGTGTATCCCGGTGTCAGGCTGGTGCACAGAAATTACTTTCAACCAAGTAGACGAAAATCGGTGTTCAAGTTCAGCTGCTGCTTTAAACGTTCATTTGATTAGTTAGCACGTACCACGTGACCATACGCCGCTTCAGAACGTAGTGCAAACTATGCAGACACCAAATCAACGAAGTAGATTAGTCGGTGTTGTTGCACCGTATAATCAATTAAACTCATGAGTCCAGAGAGAGACAAAAAGTGCAGCGAACTAGACGGGACTAACATGTGGACTGCGGATTATTCACTCCCTTTGGGGACCTCCCAGATGGCGCAGTGGTAGCCAAGGTCGTCGCCTTGTAATGAAGAGGTCCCGGGTTCGATGCCCGTGGAAGGAAGGCACATAGTGGTTCGAATCCCACTTGAAACTGTAGATCCAGTCCCGATTAGCCGTACTGTGCATAAATAAAGACACAAACTCAATCAATCAATACTCCCTTTGGGGAAAGATTGGATATCTACGTGTTAAGAGGGTGAAATAAACTTCATTTGCTTCTTTCGCCACAATCACGAAATAACTGAATTACGGCTTGGGAAAAAAGATCGATAACTAACCGTTAAGTGCGTGAATTTTGTTTAATTTCTCCTAGCGTCATCACAGAGAACCAATTGAACTATCGACCTTTGCGGAAAGATTGGATAGCTACGTGTTACAAACGTGAATTCAATTTCGCTTACTCCTATCAACATGTTACATCATGTTATGCTAATTGATCAGTCGTGATCTCTTGTCTCTTTCGACAACATCCAGAGTTAATTCGAGACTGGGGCAGTGGCGGCTACTGGTCTACGATTTGATTTGCTTTTTGTTATTTAGCGTCGCCTTTCTGCCACTTTTGACTAATCGCGAAGATGAGGATGAGTGATGATATGATGAAATTGATGAATTGACACACACAAAGAACACCCATGCTCAGGCCAGGATTCGAGCCTGGGACTATACCCTCCTGATATATGTGACACTAATTACTTGTCAAAATAGCGCTGCAATAGAGCATGAACTGAAGCAGGTATTTTTGTTTTAATTCAACTTCTCTTTGTTTTTTGGATTTGTGTTTTCTTTGTTGTTTCAGAAACGCCTTACACATCTCTAGAAGTCTACACCTTGATCCCTCCAGTTTTCCACATCAAAACTTTCACTTAAAATTATCTTAATACTGATGACTGAGGTGCAGTGGAGAATACTCTGCTATACCCCTACTGATAAAAAGATTTAACTTTCTCTGGTGTTCCAGATCTATGTAATGAAAATATACAATTACTTGAACTTTCGAGTTTTTATCATTACTCACTCTGTAGCATTGTTCATTGTATTGCACGTACACGGGAAGAGACCGAATGAGGATATGTTGTGATGCTTTTTTTACAAAACAATGTCTTGATTATTCTTCGTGGAATTAGACTATTTCCTTTTATCGAAACGCTTCAGTGCCGAGATTGCACTTCAATGCTATCCAAATACAAGACTTCGTAGAGTGAGAACAGAATAGCTGCATCCAGGATATTGATTGTAGTTTCCTTTTCATCAGAGCCAATCGAAATACGATATGATTTAAGTGAAATGTAGATTACTTTGTTGGAACTTCGTGTTAATCAATCGAAATTATTCTGTGTTGACAGTACTCTTACGGAGCATGTTACATGCAGTTGCATTATTCATTTATTCTAATGTTTTGTGGTAACAATGCACAGCTCTTCGATAAGAACTGTTTTGGTTGTTAAACTTCTTGCGCCCCACATAAATACGGACGGGTTAAAGTTACAGTGGTGTAAGTAACTTTTTTTATTTAAAAAAAAGCCGTAGACACAGAAACCAGATCTATAGAAGTCAATCTGTTAACAGAAAACGTGAAGTTAATCAGAGATTCATTCAACTGTCAACAGATGACAGTTTAAGGTCTAGTGATAAAGGAAACATCTGTTGTGTTGATCAGCAAAGTGCTTTGAGTCAGACTGTTTTTTTCTTTTTAAGAAAGTCACTTACACCACTGTAACTTTAAGCCGTTCATATATTAACTAACTCTCTGGCACTGCTTAACCCGAAGGTTCAATGCCGCATCAACATGCGTTTTCCATTTCTCTCTATTCTAGGCAAAATGAATACACTCTTGAGTCTTGACCACCCTTAGCAATTTCCTTCAGGCCATCTTTTGCCATCAGGCTACCTAACAAGGAACCTGTAAATATTCTATCCTCTCTTCCGAGGACGAAGTCTATTGCATATAAATATATTAGAGAAATTTTTCTTTGGCCATGGATATACAGGGTGACTGGTAATTAGATGAATTCCCTGAAAGGGGTTAAAGTAGAGACAATTTGCAATAAATTTGACCATATGATACCCCGTCCGAAAATTAGTAGTTTTCGAGATAATCGAATTTCAATTGTTTTTTAAAAAATGACAATTTTCCACATAAAAAGAGGAATTGAGAAAAAAACTGCTCATTGTATGGAACTTATTTCTCCGTTTTCTGATAGCTAACAAATAAGTGGTTCGTTGAAAAAAAGTTTTTCCCAAATAACAATCACATGTAAGTAACGGGTGGGTCTAAACTTACAAGTGATGATAAAAAAATGCACTCTTAGTTTACTTGGCAACGTATTAATAACAAAAATGGTATGACACGAAGCGTACAAATTACTTAAATTACTTCCTTGTGACATCTGCTATCCAACAAGGTACAAATGTTGCTAACATACAGATTTGTGTACAAGAAATAATACTTCATTCATCTTGATGTGAATGGAATCAATGAACTATACAATTAAAGAACATTACACGTCTTGCTCAAAGTGGGCACCTCCGTTACGAATGCAGGCACGCAGGTTTTTACGGACATTTGGTCTCTTAACTCGTGATGTGATGGTGTCCTTGATGTGTTGACCAGGTGTTAAGATCCTCTCCCTGAGCTCTTCTTGCGAGTTTACCGGTGTCTTGTCATGTGGCTCCAAATGTAAAAGTCGCAAGGCTTCAAATCGGGGGATCGAGCCGGCCATGGAATCGGGCCGCCTCGGCAATCCATTTCTCTGGGTAATTTTCATCCAGTCACTGTCGCACTCCCAGGCAGAAGTATTGATGGGCGTAATCAACAATCATTTGATCGAGCCATTTTTCCTGCCCCAAATCTTAAATGGTATCACTTATGAACATTTCTTGAGGAACGGGATGGCAATGTTGTTGGAGGATGTGCCTCTAGCTACAAGACGTGACATGATTTATCAGCATAATGACTGCCCAGCTCGATCCCCCGATCGATTTGGCGCCTTGCGACTTTTACATTTGGAGCCACATGAAAGACTTAGTTTACAAGACAGCAGTAAACTCGCAAGAAAAGCTCAGGGAGAGAATCTTAACAGCTGGTCAACACATCAAGGACACCATCACATCACGAGTTAAGAGACCAAATGTCCGTAAAAACCTGCGTGCCTGCATTCGTAACGGAGGTGCCCACTTTGAGCAAGACGTATAATGTTCTTTAATTGTATTGTTCATTGATTCCATTCACATGAAGGTGAATGAAGTATTATTTCTTGTACACAAATCTGTATGTTAGCAACATTTGTACCTTGTTGGATAGCAGATGTCACAAAGAAGTAATTTAAGTAATTTGTACGCTTCGTGTCATACCATTTTTGTTATTAATACGTTGCCAAGTAAACTAAGAGTGCATTTTTTATCATCACTTGTAAGTTTAGACCCACCCGTTACTTACATGTGATTGTTATTTGGGAAAAACTTTTTTTCAACGATCCACTTATTTGTTAGCTATCAGAAAACGGAGAAATAAGTTCCATACAATGAGCAGTTTTTTTCTCAATTCCTCTTTTTATGTGGAAAATTGTCATTTTTTAAAAAACAATTGAAATTCGATTATCTCGAAAACTACTAATTTTCGGACGGGGTATCATATGGTCAAATTTATTGCAAATTGTCTCTACTTTAACCCCTTTCAGGGAATACATCTAATTACCAGTCACCCTGTATATTCATTGTAATCAACAGAATGCAACAAGCAAATAACACCCTGCTGTCACTGGTGAGTAACTCTTTATTTGTTTGACAGAATTTTGAATATAAATATTTTCTACTGTTAGCCACATATTTCCGTTGTTTTTAGAGCGAAAAAAAATAATATTTTTTTAGCACCTAAAAATCCGCTGCCTATTGATAAGGGGCAGTCATAAAGAACGCTAATGCCCATGACCCCTGGCGTCGTAGCGTGATGTGATAACTGATAACCACTCCTCCACGGAGGTCGACGTATTCTACCATTGCCATTAAGATATGTAATGAAGGTTATGTGATCGCGTCCTTGCCAAATTAGGTTAACAATGCGCGAAAGGTACAGTGTGCTTTCTTCAAGCTTAGTCTTGAGTGGAAACATGTGGAGGCAAAAGTATGCGACAGTGCTAAGAGCAATATGTTCGCAGTCTCAAAATAAACCCTCAAACTCCCTGACGTTAGACCATGATTATGAGATCAGAGAATACTCCCAAACTTCTTCCAGCGTTAATTGTTACATTTTTATTATTTCCTTGAAAACATTCTGCTTTGCATGATCGTTAAAACTTATTTCCCACACTAACGTTTTAAGGTCATTTCTATTTGTAAAGTAACACTCCATTGTGATCGATAAAGAAAATATCTACAGATACTGCATTTATCTTTTTTAGATACCATTTCTAGTACGTGTGAATATATTATCCTTAGCGTTTCTCTTTCCGAGACGGTGATACACAGGTCAACGTTGTCACGTGTTAACTAGAATTTGACCTCAAACCTTGTTCTACACTACTGATCTAATTTTTCATTAGGTAAGTATCTGTACGTACACATGAATGATTTATTTATTTTACGTCGCTTTTCCGCCACTTTTGTTTAATAGTCCTGTCCCTAGCCATTGTTCTGTAGGAACGTCTGAGTATAGAGATTTTTTTCACCAATGCTTAGTAAGTGTTTTAAGAAGTATTTTTGACTTGGGTGGACATCCGGTACCTGGTACGTTTTCCCGCTATGACGTCATCAAAGATCGCGGCCGCTCGATCACAAAACTGCCCATATCTCTGTTAATACTTGACCGACGTTCATGGAAATTGAGTTAGTATGCTATAATTTCTATTTATAAGGTGAATGAAAATAATTGGTAAACCGTTTTGTCTTTGGTTTATTGTTTTTCTTTCGCATAAAAAAATCCATTGATACTTCCATTTAATATACACTATGTGGAAGAAAGTCATTGGACACCTCGGTTTCAACTCTGAAACGAACTCCTCATGGAAAAGGTAGTACAGACGGGTGTATATATACGGCAGCAGGAGGCTTCTCAGATCGTTCGCTGATAAAATGATGGACAGGAAAGAGCTCAGCATGTTTCAAAGAGGGATCATAGTGGGCTGCTCCATAGGAGGCATGAGTATACGTAGCATAGCTGATGCCCGATAGGTCCCTAAATCAACTGTAGTCTTTGTCATCAAGAAGTGGAAGGAAAAGGGACACTGCAGCACTGCACCACGAAGTGGAAGACCCACGAAATTGGACGGCCGGGACAGGAGAGTGCTGAAGAGGGAGATTCGGAAAAACAGGACCAGTCTGATGCATTCGATTGCAGAAGAGTTTCAAAGTGCGACCAATTTGACTGTTTCGACCAAGACACTTCGCAAGAAGGCCCATGCGATCGGTTATCATGGTCGAGCCGCTGCCTACAAACCTCTGATAAATAACAACAATAAACGGCAGAGACTACGCTGGTGTAAAGAGCGGAGAAACTGGACGGTGGAGCAATGGCGGAAGGTGCTATGGAGCGATGAATCATGCTTCACACTGTTTCGATCAGATGGGAGAGTGTGGGTATGGCGATTACCCGGAGAACGTCTGTTACTCGAGTGTGTAGTGCGTACAGTGAAATATGGTGTTGGCGGCATCATGTTCTGGGGTTGTTTCAGCTGGCATGGTGTGGGTCCACTGGTACCGGTGTATGTCCACATGACGTCTGCGTCCTACCGAGATATTCTCGACAACCCCATGCTCCCCACGTTGTGGCGTTTCTATGGAAACGAAGAATATGTGTTCCAGGACGATAATGCGACTTTTCATGCTTCCAGGGCTGCCATGGAGTGGTATGCAGAAAATAATGTCACCCGACTCGATTGGCCTGCTCAGAGCCCTGACCTCAACCCTATCGACCATCTATGGGACGAACTGGAGCGCCGATTGAGCTAGCGATCGCCTGGCAATTCTACACTTCTATGGTTGGTGACTGTACTGCAGGAGAAATGGTGGAATATCCCACTCGGTGTACTACACGACCTTGTGGCCAGCTTACCACGACGAGTGGCTGCTGTTATCGCTGCCAAAGGCGGACCGACCTCCTATTGATTGCAAGAAATATGATGGTATCCGCTGACATTTGGTGTCCAATGACTTTCTTCCACATAGTGTATATTGCAATAAATTCAATATTACTGTTGAGTTCGTTTTTAAGTCCACTTTATGCACAGAAAGGCTTATCGAGACTGCATCTACGTTTAAAGTGGGATCCGAACCACAATATGGCTTCACTGGGAATCGAACTCGGGACCTCTTGATTAAAAGGCGACGATTGTATGATTTGGTTTATTTTACTTCGCTTTTCTGCCACTCTTGGCTAATCACGAAGATGAGGATGAATGGCGAAATGATGATAATGATGAAGAGAACTCACAAAAAACACCCATGCCCAGTACGGGATTCGATCCCAGGACTCCTAGCGCCGTAAACGTGCTGTGCTAATAGGCGACGACATGAAAGTGTCTCAATATTCATAATGCACTGATGCCATGAATAAAGTGGTTTTAAACTACCATTAAAATAAATATTTACCAAGAGTGATTATATTGCAGTTTCATATTTTATCTAATATGGGTTTTTACAAGCTGAATCCGTCCCCTGACACTGCCACACCTACAAAAGGAGCAAAAGGTTAATTCATGTTCCCTACAAATGCATGGAGATTTAGCATATTTTAAACAATTATGTGGCCCAACAAAGTCGTCCGGATATTTCTTTAAATTCGTTCTTGAACATAACCATCTTCTATCAGTTGAAATCCAAATCCACAAGGGTCTATGCGAACAACCACGTCAGAGATGTGGGCAGTTTTGTGATCAAGCGGCCGCGATCTTTGATGACGTCATAGCGGGAAACTACTAAGCATTGATGAAAAAAAATCTCTATACTCATACTTTCTTACAGAACCATAGCCAGGTCCTGGACTATAATGACGAGATGAGGATGAGTGATGAACTGATGAAGGAACACTCACAAAGAACACCCATGTTTTAGACCGGAATTCGAACCCAGCCTCCTGGCATCGTAGCGCCCTCTGCTAACCACTCCACCACGGAGACCAGCAAAAATGTTTTTCCTTAAAGCAAGAAATCTGTTTTACAATCCTGCAAGAAAACCTACAGTAATACTAACTTTACAAAAAAAAAATGGAACAAGACTTAGAACATGACAATGCTCATAGCCTCCGGAAAAAATGTTTTGTAGTTTTTGCAAGTATTATCTGGAGAAATACACAGCTTAGACTCAGACATGATGCAAACTATCCTTACACAAATACAAAATAATATTTTGGGAACCGGGAAGAAATGCACACATACTGGCTTCAATTCTACAAATTGAAGTTGCGTTTACGGCTCCAGACAATCACAAAATGCCTCTCCGATATCAATTAGTGTTTTGTTTCGTGAAAATATATAAACATAATTATTATGAATAAACCCAAATTTTGTAATTTATATATGACAAAGAGGAGATGTAGGTAAGAAATTGTCAAGGTGAAGGGGTCTTGAGAATTATGTCCTCGGTTTTAACCATCTCTTCTCAACAAAAAGTTAGTCTAGCATGTGAAAAGATGCAAAATATCTCAACGAACAATAAAAATGAATGGAACACTGGTTTCTCTTACGAGAACGCTACTGAATTTTGGGACATATTTATTGATTAGTTCTTGTGGAATTTAGAGAAGAGATGTATTTTTGAAGTCAGTGATGGGTGAAGGTAATTTCGTGTAATCTGATCAATTGTGTAATATAATCCAGGATATTTCTTTATACTATGATCCATGGAAACCATTCAATTTAAAAAAAAACGTACGAAAACATATCTAATGAACGACAAAAGCGAAAATCATAATATATGTTAGATGTATTTTTCCAGACGTCAACCCAAACGTTAGCAACAATCTTATCTATTTATGTACATCTAAAATCAGGTACGTGCCCAGAAAACACACACAACAGTCGCAGCGCAGTTTGGGCGGAAACGGTAACTAAACCCATCTCCTTAGATCGTCGCGATTAAGCAAAAATAGGAAAGAAAGTAACGTTACATAAATATCGCCTCGGAAATTCTGTGGAGGCACATAGTGGTTCGGACCCCACTTTAAAACTGGAGGTTCAGTTCCGATTAGCCTTTTCTGTGCAGAGAAATTGTGTGAGTGTACGAAAGCTGAAGTTGCATATTATATATATTATAACGAACTGTAATCAGGATGATAATGTATGGACACACGGTTTGTATATATACGAGTGCATTTCATATTTCATCTAGTCGCACGTAAGTTATCGTCTGCAATCAAGAGACCCAACTTAAACTGACCTGATTATGGCCTCTGCGTTTAGATTGTGTTTACCAACGTCCACTTCCTTTTCAAGTGAAACAGAATGACGCATTCCTTTTCTTGAATTATTGTTGGAAATTCTAATCAGGTGTAAGTTAGCTCTTCATACTAAAAGATATCAGTTTGTCTTGCCAAATAATGGTTGTTCTAATTGAATTTTACAAATTATTCTCCGAAGTCCGGTTTGATAAGAAATCTTTCAATGATTTCCTACCAATAGTGACTCGAATCATATCTTATTGACAAACTCATTATTAAAATCTTCATATGATTGATTAGAAACGGCAGTTTGAGGAGAGGGGTCAAAAGGGGGGAAAATATTGTAAAGTGTTTCGTAACTGGGTAGGAAATTGCTTTCGAATATGCTGAACAAAAGGTGCTAATTTTTTAAAATTCAGACATTTGTCTTTCTAGCTTCAGTGTGTTCCAATTTTTTAATACAAATTTGTAAAAAGAATAACATAGTTTGATTTTTCCTCAATCCAGTTAGATTCAGATCAAGAGGTTCTGGATTCAAATTTCACTTTATTGTCCAGTCCCGACTTAAACAAAGTGGATTTAAACTCTGAATTTTCTCTTTCGCTGTTTCATCGATTCACCATTCATCATCATCGTCGCAATTGACCTAGAGGCTAGAGAGGTAGACAAGTTACACTAAATAACAAAACACAAACTAAAACATGGCGGATGCAAGTTCCGTCTCTTTGCCTGTGATCGAAGAGAAAAATAGAAGCTGTAACGTAGCTCGTCGACAGCGGGTAAGTTAATTGTGTTAATTTTTCCTGTTAACACAGCGCTGTGCTGAGACGTACTTGCAGAAAAGCTGGCTCATACCCGATTTCTTTCTGTGTTACTAGGTAAGGCTATGGTCACGAAACATGTAGCACTTAGCGCTTAAGAAGCGACTCATTTTCCCCTTTTGATAGAGTTCTCTGCCAATTTTCATGAACTGGATTCAATATATCATATTTCAAATGTATGGAGACCTAGCTATCAAATATAACACGTAATCTAGTCGCTCTCTGAACAATTTTATTAATCAAATTATTTTTTCTTACGTCACTTTTCTTCCACTTTTGGCTAGTTGCGACGATGAGGATGATTAGAGGAAACTGATGAAGGGACACTCGCAAAGAAATGTGTAGGCCAGGACTCGAATCCGGAAACTCCCATGCGAGACCTTAGGTCGACAACGCATTTGGTAGGATGTTGGACAACAACAATAAGATATGCATTCTCTCGGCCAGTAAGGCGGGATCAAATTACGTTTTTCAGTTGCTTGGATCGATGTATCAAATGAAGTTTAAAATAGGATCAACCGCTGTACCTTCGGCTATGACCTCCTTGATAATGATTCTGTGCCCCTCTAAAAACAAAATGCTTTCATGTCGCTTCGGCGACAGAGGGTTGAATGGTTGACTCTCAATCTCGCCTTCGAAAATTTAAGGTTCGAATCCAGATTTGGACATGGATTTCCTTTTGTGAGTGTCCCTTCGGCAGTTTCATCTAATCATTATTGAACTGAAAATTTGAATACAAAATACTTTCACTCTCATGTCTTCCAAGCAAAGTATCATAGCCACCTTCGATTTTCATTCTTCTTCCTTACAAGAAAATTTCCATATTGTCATATAGATTTTCTGTTGTTTCAATAGGAAAATTATAAAACTGGTGCCCAAAAACCTTTAAAAGAGGTCAATTATCGAAAATTGACGCCAATAAGAGTGAAAGGAATGTTTTGATTATGTATTGAACCCCCTTCCTCCCGTTATTCATCCGCATGTCCAAGAGTGGGAAACCATGATTATGCATGATGCTTATGTATATATTAATGATATATACTAATGAATTCGACGATTTCCGCGTCCTCTTCACAAGCATCTAATTTTCGAATACAGAACCATTCTCTTCGCAGTCAGGTTTCACATCTGAGATTCCCTTTCGGAATCATGAATGTTCAACCATTCACAAATAGAATCTTGTCACTTTTTAATATATCCCACGTAGAACATGAAATGTCCCAACTTCTCTTACTTAAACATCCAAGACTTTCCTAAGAACAGAGCCCATCTCATAATAGTATTCAAACTCTCTACAATTTATTAAAAATGCTCCATTCTTCCATCTCTTCAAACGACTTTCACAACGGCGTGCATGAAGCATCTGAAGACTGTAATATTGTTTTCATTATTGTAATTTGTTACACTTGTTATATGTGCATCATTTTGTGTTATTTTTCATTGTTGATATTCTAATACAAAATGGAATTACTCTTTATTCAGGATTTGAAATCTAAATGAATGAATTGACATTTCATGATGGCTACTCTGTCAAACTTGTGAATAGGGCCTCGACGATGGCGTAGTAGTAACGTCGTCGCCTTGTAATTAAGGGGTCCCGGGTTCGATACCTGGTGGAGGCACATGGCACAGTGGTTTGGATTCCACTTTAAACTGTAGGTCCAGTCCCGATTAGCCTTCCTGTGTATAAAGTGGACTTAAAGCAACAAATCAATGAATCAAACTTGCGAATAGTAGAAACTAACTTTATTATGAAAAATACACATCCAATTCAAAGGATATGTTCAAAATCTCACTTGTTCTGACTTAATTTGGAATAGAATATAAAGACGTGAACTGATATGATTGTATATGAGCTGTTTGGCCATCCACATATTATATTGCATTTTTTTTAATTCGATCCACCATATTTAATAATACACACACCACGGTACTTTGTCATGTTTTATGGTATATGTATATGTATATGTTTCTGATATTCTTACATATCTCTTTCTACCTAAAAGGAAAAGTAACATGAACAAATATAGGCTTACTAATTAATTTTTAAATATATATATATTAAATGGATATGGATATACATATAGATCAAATAAAATGTATCCAATGCATGCGTATCTCATCTCTCTCTTTATCTTTTGTTTCAGGTCTGAAATATTTGTGGCATATATTTACAAGAAATATGGCGAAGGCATGCTTACCGAAGCTAAAAGGCTTTTTGAGGAGGAACTTGCTCACCATACTGACAGTGGCTGGTGTGGTGGTAGGCATTGCACTAGGCTTTGGTCTTAGAGCGTCAAGGGATGAACCATGGCCTGCAAGGGAGATTATGTACGTTCAGTATGTGGGCGATATTTTCCTTCGAATGCTTCAATCTCTCATACTTCCCCTGATCGTGTCCTCTATGGTATCTGCAATTGGTTCTCTCGACTTGAGTTTGTCCGGTAAGATTGGTGGTCGAGCTATCGTTTACTACTTCGGAACTACGATTTGTGCAGTCATTTTAGGAATAGCACTGGTTTCAGGTATACATCCAGGAGAAACTCTTGATAGCAATACAGATGCTGGCGAATCACCTGTTACGAGGAATATTACAACTGAAGATTCTTTAATGGACTTACTCAGGTATGTTTAGCATTTAGTGCAACCAATTCCTGCTTTAGTTATGGCGAAGATAGACGTTTTAGATATTTTGTATAGCTATCCTGTGTCCGGAAGGGGGGGGGGGGCGTGGCCCCCATCCTGGAAAATGAAAGTCAACTAAAAATTATATATTTGACACATATAATTTCATTTCAGCCACAATAATATGTGTTAATTAATGAACGAACATGATAAATTCAAATTTAAGCAATGTTTTTTTGAGGGAACAACATTATTATTTGGGAAAATGTGGCTTTTTGGCTCCCCCTGGAAAAAAATACCATCCTTTCCCCTCCCTGGAAAAAATCCTGCGGACGTCCATGTCTGTACTTGATGAATTCACAAAGTAAGTGTGAATTACATATTTAATTATGAATTTACATGAATCTTAATTTCATAATTTTCCCATGTCAATAGATAAAATACTCCGATCGAGCTGCAATCAGAAAATATGAATTTGTTTCATTCACAGATAATGTAATATATCCTCCTAAAATCTCAAAGGATATTTTAAAATCCTTAAAATTCGTCTAATTTTGCAAGCTTTACATAGATTTGCGAAGACAAATGATGCCATTGTTCTATACATTAAAGGTTTCTTTATCCGCAACGTGTGTTTATTAGTTCCTGTTGTAGAGTTAGTTATTCTTTATTGTCCAGTGGTATAGTCAGTCGAAATTAGGGATGGCCAGATCCGGATCCTAGCGGATCCGAAGTCCGGATCCGGTTGGTTCCGGATCCTAAGGATCCGGATCCTAAAATTTTTCGGATCCGGAATTTTCAGATCCGGATCCGGTACTTTCGGATCCGGATCCGTTTTGCCAACCAACATGCGCTTCTTTGGAAAGAAAGAATGTGCTTATAACATATTGTTACCTGTGCTAATATATATATATATATATATATATATATATATATATATATATATATACATACACACACAAACACACACACACACACACACACACACACATATATATATATATATATATATATATATAATATATATATATATAGAGAGAGAGAGAGAGAGAGAGAGAGAGAGAGAGAGAGAGAGTGTGCGCGCGCGTGCGCGATTTGTAATTAATTAATACACTTACAAGGGAGGTCTAAGTCTCCCCCTCCGATTTCCATGAAACTTTGCAGGTGTATTGAAGTGGGAATCTGACCCCGAAACCACGTAAATATGGCATAGGAAGAAACAGGGGGCATAGGGCCTCTCTATACACCTGTCAAATTTCATGGGAATCGGAGGGGGGAACAGGGGTCAGATCTCTACTTCAATTAGTCCTCATCTTGACAATTGAGTGGGTTTTGCCCTGTAAAACAGTTTTTTAGCTGAAACAAAAAAAAACACGTATTTCTTCCTTTGGGCCCCACTATACACCTGCCAAGTTTCATGGAAATCGGAGGGGGACACATAGGTCAAATACCCACTTAAATTTGTCCTCATATTGACATTTGAGGGGGGTTGCCCCCTAAAACAGTTTTTTAGCCGAAACAAAAAAAACACGCATTTCTTCATTTGGGCCCGTTTATACACACACCTGCCAAGTATCATGGAAATCGGAGGCGGACACAGGGGTCAGATCCTCACTTCAATTTGTCCTCATCTTGACATTTGAAGGGGTTTTGCCCCCTAAAACCGTTTTTTAGCTGAAACAAAAAAACACGTATTTCTTCCATTGGGCCCCACTATACACCTGCCAAGTTTCATGGAAATCGGAGGAGGACACTTAGATAACCTCCCTTGTTAGTCTTACACTTTGTAATTATATAACACTGCATATATTTTAATGTTTTATTTTAATTTGTAAAACTGTAACTGTAGAACATTTCTATCTTGTTATATGTGTTAAAGGTAAAATTTCCATTTTCCGTTATGAAACTTCCATTGGGTCAAGTACAATGTTCAAGTACATTTTCTTGTTCGGTTAGATCGCAATTACTTTATGACGATGTGTTCTGAAATCAATGGGCCACTGGTCATTCGATACTAAGTAATTTGTCAATCACGAGTCGCCGAACTTGCTACGAAATCATCTGCCTGCCTGGAAGATGGACGTATTCAGTGGCTGTGGGAATGTTCTTTGTCGTTGGCAGCCTCTGTAAATCGTGTCACTATATTTTGGAATAGGTCTAATAAATATGAAAAATGAATTTTTATAAGTAGGACGACGTTCACAAAGAGAAAACTAAATATATGCTTACAGGCCGAAACCAAGTGTTAGGTAATAATCAAAATCTAATTATTGATAACATCTCGTTTGAACCAGTTTCCAAATTCAAATACTTAGGAGTAATATTAACAAATGAAAATTATATTAAAGAGGAAATAAAAAGTAGGCTTAATTCAGGAAATGCATGTTACTTCTCTCTTCATAAACTTTTGTCTTCTCGTTTAATATCTAAGAAACTAAAAGTTAAAATATACAAAACAGTAATTTTGCCTGTAGTATTATATGGATGTGAAACTTGGTCCCTTACATTGAAAGAGGAACATAAATTGAGAGTATTTGAAAATAAGATCCTTAGGAAAATCTTTGGACCTAAAAGGGATGAGGAGACAGGTGAGTGGAGAAGGTTACTTAATTTAGAAGTACATAATTTGTATTCATGTCCAGATATTATTAGAATAATTAAATCAAGAAGACTTAGGAGGGCCGGCCATGTGGCACGAATGGGAGAGGAAAGAGGAGTTTACAGGATTCTTGTTGGGAAACCTGATGGTAAGAGACCTGTAGGAAGGCCAAGACGAAGATGGAGCGACAACGTTAAAATGGACCTAAGGGAAATCGGTAGGGATGGAAAAGAGTGTATAGAACTTGCTCAAGATAGGGAAAGATGGAAGGTCTGTGTTGCTGCAGCCATGAACCTTCGGGTTTAAGAAGGCTAGGGAGTTAGTTAGTTAGTTAGGACGACGTTCAATATCTAAAGAAGCGTTATGTTTCTTTTCTGTTTGTTAGTTCCTCATTGGAGTACCGACAATTGCATGAGAGTTAGAGAAGTTCTCTTATTGGTTTTATCGTTATATATATTCCTAACTAACTAATTCTCCAGCATTCTTAAACCCGAAGGTTTATGGCTGCAGCAACACAAGCCTTCCTATCCTTATCACTGCAAATCTTCGAGAGGGAGAAATATGAAGTTACAGAATCAAGGAGTACACAAACTACCTAATTCCTAAATGCTAAACGATGGAAATATTAAAATTGGCCTCCCAGCCCCATACTCTAGCGATAGAATTGCTGCCATATCAAGGGGTTCCAGGTTCGATCCCTGGTGGAGGTAACATTTCATTAAGTCATTTAGATTCCACTAGAAGGGGCTTCCCCTATGGAGTAATGGCAACGTCGTCGACTTGTAATACCCGGTGGAGGCATATTGCACAGTGGTTTAAACTGTAGGTCCAGTCCCGATCAACCTTTCTCTGCATAAAGTGGACTTAAAAAAAGAATCCATCTTTGAAGCACATCTAAAACTATTGATCCAATTCTGTGCAGTATTTATGCACAACATATTCTGAAATAAAATTAAAATCTTCATCAGTTATTTTCACTTATAAAAATGCCCAGTTCAAGAGTTGCAACTATATTCATTGTTTTTACGACAATGTACTTGTCTCGTAGTGGAGGTGAATTTGTAGTGAAAATATGTTTGTTCCTTGAGAGTAGTACCTTCCAAGTGGACGGTATTTCTCTCATCCTTTCCATTTTTAGCCCTAAGTTCTGAATTCCAGTCATTGAACAAGAAAATGTAAGATATTTCATCATGGCAGAGAAAATGTTATCATTAACATACTTTCTATTGAAGGGTGGTATTGCTTATTTGATGCCTTCTTTATAAAGTTAGTGCTGCTTATCTGAAGCACGAAAAGCTACAATCTTTCGCCGCTCCCTACTGTTGTGATTTCAACAGTTTAGAGTTATGGCACACTGAGGCAGGAAGGAACTCAAAATGAAGACTCTTCAGCAGCTGCTCGTAATGGTTGAAATATATAAAATTGCATTTTACGAACTTTAAAAGCTTTGTGTTATTGAAATGTGCACACCCCCATCAACAGATGCTTACGGCTAATCAAGTGTTGCTTTCGTAATCGAAATCGTAATAAGAGGTTGATTGTTATATATTGTTATATATATATTCTGTCCTTTGAGAAAAAGCTTTTTAAATCTTTGGATTCAAACAAGGTTGTAGCTGCTCATAAAAATAGACGTATCTTTTCGTAGTTTCTTGCTGTGGTTACTTTCTTATTTTATAAAAAAAGAACTCACATTCTTTACATAGAAAGTATGTTACATGTAGTATTTATACATATGTCCAGCGAGTTGATAATGAGTGTATTTCTTATAGTGTATTTTGTTTACTGCTCATATGAATAGTAATTGATTGATTTAGTTTATTTTACTTCGCGTTTTGTGCCTCTTGGCTAATTTGCGAAGATGGGGATGAGTGATGAAATGATGAAATTGATGAATGGACATTCACAAACAACCAAGCCCGAGCGGGATTCGAACCCAGGACATATGAATAGTAAGTAAGTATGTGATATTATTCCTCTCGATACTGGCTTAGGAAAATAAAACAATAATTTCATTTTATTTGACATAAAAGATTCGTGCCTGCGGAACAAAATGCAACTTAACATCTCGGTGATTTGTCCATGGATCTGACTGTAAAGCATGTCACTGGTAAAATTATACCGTAGTAAAGTATTACGTAATTATCCCTTTTAGCCGATATTTAGCCCCCGAGAATTTGACTCCGAAATCTGGGGTTCGAGTCGCCGGGTTCGAGTCCCGGTCATGGTTTTAGTGTTCCTTTGTGAGTGTTCCTTCATGAATTTCTCCATTCATTCTCATCGTCCGTTTATCCTAAAGAGGCAGAAAATGACGTAACATGAGAGACATAAATTATTTTGGGGAGGCAGAAATAAGTCCTTAGATGTGTCCTTAATAATTATTAATTAGATTATAATCTAACATGTCATAACATCATATATTCACACGTACATCACCGATAAATTAACAGTTAAATTTAACATTTCCTTTCAGAAATATGTTCCCGCCAAACCTCATTCAAGCTACAATTTCGCATGTAAGTACACTCTTTCTCTTTGGAGAGTAGTATTTCGAAATGTCCTTTCCCTTTGTGCATCGTCGAAATTATTATTTTTAAATTTATAATAAGTTTTTATTAATAATGTACAAGTAACAACAAAACTTTAATTCCAGATGCACATTCGTATAACAGTATTTATAAAAATCTAAACATGTTCATGATTTAAAGTATTGGTACAGTTTGTGTCAAAATCCAGATTAAAATACAAGAATATTGTACGATATTGACTCATATTAGATTGCATGACGTTGCTGTACTCATTTCAAGTTTTCTCATAACAATGGTAATTAAAGTGTAACTGCCACATGAAAGGAGCTAATATATTCAGAACTCTTTTCTTGTTATAAAAGTTAAATTTATATCACGTTCATCCTGAAGCTTCTTCAGTATTGGATATTGAGTTTCTATTGTCAAATAATATTTTTACTTATTTGAAAGCTTCGACAAGTTGCAGTTGATACAGATATTGTTTAGTGTCATAAAATTTAGTTTTGTTTAGATGAGTTCTTTATGAAAAGATATGATTTTTTGTAGTAAAAGATTAACCAATTTCTAAAAGTAACTTATTTCTATTTTAACTTCCAGTATCAAACAGCACTAGAAAAACCAAATGAAAATGAGACAGGTAAGAGATTTTTCTCACAAGAATTTGTTGCTTGTGTGTGTGTGTGTGTGTGTGTGTGTGTGTGTGTTGGTTCATATTAAATCTATTTATCTTGTTATGTAATGAATTACAAGTTTAACTAACAGTGAGTCTTTGATGTTATACTTGATTCATGTTGATCAGAGTGACAAACTGAATGTGTAATCTAATATTGTCAGGGCATTTTGGAAAATATGATGCAAGTTTAAAACAGCATGGTACACTTGAAATTAAGAATTAGTAACTTTCAACTTTCAAGTAAGAAAAATTACAGTAGTGGTAGTGTGAATGGTATGAAACAATGGAAATAAAATTGTTAAAATGATTGATTGGTTTGATTTGGTGTTTTAAGTCCACTTTATGCACAGTAAGGCTAATCGGGACTGGACCTACAATTTAAAGTGCGATCCGAACCACTATGTGCCTCCACCGGGTATCGAACCCGGGACCCCTTAATTACAAGGCAACGACGCTACCACTGCGCCATCGGGTAGGCCCAAATGTTAAAATGAGTGTCATGTTTTCAAATAAATATTTTTAATTTTTTGTTTATTGCCACACATGTCATGTAGTGCAGAGACGGATATATTGAGTTCTATGTTATTTACTTCTTAATATACAACAGTTTCGATATATAATACCTGAATAATATCAACAAAGTTTGTTGTTACAGTGTCAATATTGGTAGCATTATATTCTACTTCGACTGTCTGTAGAACCAATGTGTTTTTTTCTTATTTTTATCGATTTTATTGTTGTTTGGCAAATGAAGGTTGTTTAGGATTACAAAAAAAATACTTGAGTATCTTACACCATCAACATTACTCGAACATCTCCATCCATTATATGGTGCTTTAATCCTTCCAGTTCCTTAAAATGGACAGAACTAACCAATTTAACCACTCTCGAGGAAAGAAAACACGGGCAATTTTTTAATCATTAAGCTTAATATAGCTGCTCTACTTTCAGACATATTAAAATGGGATATTAAAGGCAAGTACGAAGATGGAACCAACATGCTAGGAATGATAATATTTGCAGCTGTCATGGGAGTGACTCTCGGGAAAATGGGGGAAAAGGGACGTCCGCTTCTTGGTGTGTTCACATGCCTGAGTGAAGCAATGATGATAATTACTGGATGGGTCATATGGTATGTATTTCCATGATTATATACATATTATTTTAGACATGAAACTTTCACTGATTCGGTTATTTTATTCTCTCATTACATTGTGTATTCGAATTTTTTAAAGTACCGTGTTATTTGTATCATTGTAAAATGCATATTTCTTTGAGTAACTGGTATGCAAGTACCCACTAAAAGCCAAAGAGAGAATTTTGGTCCCTTAGCCTGGTGTAGATATTTATTTAATTATTACACGGAACTTGCCTGAAAAATATCATTTTAACACTGTAGATATAATTTTGTTGATAAGAAGAACAATCCAAACCTTTAACCTCTTCAAAAAAATGTAGGATTGTTTTCATTTGTAGAAAATCAAGTGAGCGAGAAAGGGTGAAGGTTTACGACGGGTAAGACAAAGATCAATACTCTTTTCAAATATATTCTAATTTTAAATTTAAAATGTGTTGTTCTGTTCTTTTAAGAACCAGCAACTTGCTTACATATGTGCAGTGCCGGATCCACAAGCCGCAAAACCCCGCAGTGCGGGGGGCCCCGGGGACAAGTAAGCCTTTGGGGGGGCCTCAGCCATTTACATAGTAGAGGGTTCGTATTTGCGTATGTAAAAAATAAACGTAGTTACTCAGGGGTACAGAAACGAATACAATATATACAGGTAAAAGTAAAGTTAAAGTTTCGTATGCATATAGCACCGTGCCATGAAGGCACATTTAGGGTATGTGGGGGTAGGACCCCACATATTTTCCATATAGGACGTCTTGGAAGTGATGTGATCAGCACCACGCTCCGCCCGCCTTTACCACCAATCGGGTACCATTTGATTTGAGGCTGGGTAGGTCCTGGAGTCCCTTTATACGGGGACAAAGCCGGAAAAATTCCGACCTTAAATAGCCCACCCCGGGTCTCCCTCATGGCAGTCAGACTAGAATCAAATCAGGCTAGAATTTCACTAGAAATGCAGTGGTGAAGTTTTCTTCAACCTATCTTTAATCAGGAAAATGTTATGACTGGATGATTGTAACACATGTATAATTTTCCAGGTGTGAGAAAACAGTGTCATATATATATAAAACATCACCACGGGCGCCGAAACCATGGGGCCAGGGGAGCCCGGGCCTCTCCAGTTCTCGTCCTCCCGCCCCTTATAGGGGGCCGAATGTATAACTTTCAACATATTATACATAACTTTTGCACACAGAAACTTCGCACACAACAGGTGGGAAATTAAGCAGGATTCTGCTCTGAAATGGGCAGAATCAATAATGTGGGACTATCACCCAGTTTGAGTCTCTTTCTTGGGCTTGTGCGTTTTACTATTTCAGTATTTCCTTTTGCAAACCGACAATGAAGTAAAGAAAACGCATGGTATATTATGAACGAATATGTGCGAGAATAGAGGAAGAAGCGTGCGAAAACTGTAGTCTTGAGGCTCTTGAATGAGCCAGTTTATTGCAAAATAGGCACCTTTGTTTTCCTTCGGAAATGTCAAGCAAAAGTTGAAGATATTCCGTTTTCAATATGCCACTGTTTTATATAATCAGGATTAGTATTTTTTTTTTTTTACGTGTACCTGTAAACATGTGTGTGCTACTTCATACGGCATTGATGTGACTGAAAGTTGCAGTGCTACATATTTATACCAATGCTTAACCATAGTTCAAAGCACGTGTATGTGTGTGTGTGTGGGGGGGGACTGCTTAAGGCCCGAACGACCCAAGCGATTGCCCGGGGCACCGCCCTCGACGGCACCAGACCGGGGCGTCCCGATTTAGAGCCGAATCCTTGTTTTTTATTACATAAATGTGCATATTTGTTTTGTAAAGAGTTGGATTTCTGTAGAGAAAAATTAATGGAAGTTACTTCTCAATGACAAATATATATTGCAAAATCATGTAGCAATATATATTAAGAGACTACTGTTATTTTGATATCAACCTACAATATACGCGTTCTTTGACATTAAGGCATTGAAAAAACAAGGCTATTATTTATCGTCTTTAAAACCGTAAATATACAACAGGGTCATGTCCTTTATTGGCAGAAGGTGGTAAGTAGTAGGATCAGGGTAGAAAGTTGATGAGGGGTGAGACAGGGTGGACAGTTGGGGTGCCAAAAATCGACCTCGCCTGGGTGAAAATTTTATTTTGGGCCTTCTTTCTTTTATGTAAATATGTGTGAAGATATTAAACTCCTATAAAGGAATGTAGGAATAAGTATTATAAACCGAATATGATAATCACATTTTCAATCAAAACTTTACCCACCCCCCACCCCCGCCGCACACGAAAATAAATCAGTATTTATGCTTTACTTTACATTGGGCACCCCAAAATCTCTGAAGAAATCGGCACTTATGCACATCACCCCCTTCCCATTTAAAAGTTTTGAGTTGAATTCAGTATGGCGGTGTGTTCAAATCCGCCGCTTGGAAGACACCAATGTGGTTCCCCCTAAGCCTAACCTGTTTCTATCATGACTAATTGTACCCAACCTAACTCCTTTACTTTTTATAGGAGGTGTTAAGGGACTTTTGAATCACCCTGTAGCCCTTGCATGTGACTTTTTCAACATGAGATCAAGAATTACACAAACACACACACACACACACACACACACACACACACACACACACACACACACACACCCCACACACACACACACACACACACACACACACACACATATATATATATATATATATATATATATATATATATATATATATACAGGGTGTCGCAAAACTCTTTCAACAACGCTTGGGTGCTGGTAGATATCATAAAAACAAGTAACTTTTCCCTATAAAGTTTACCTCGAAAGCGCTTAGTTTCTGCGCTATAAGGGCTTAGAATCTATCCTGTACGTATGCAACCCAACACAGCAAACGCTTGCTCTGACATAACTACCGGGGGCGCGTGGCAGGGTTGCCACTAGCATTCCTCGTTAAGAGAGACGACTTGAAAACAACAACTTGGGAGTCTTGCCTGAGCAAAATCCAAAACATTAATGTACTTGCGATGTTGTAAGAAGCATTGACAGTACTTTTAAACTGACAAGACAAATAATGGGCAGACTGAAATTCAAGATTACTCATTCTAAAATATCTCCATAATTGATTGATTGATTTGGTTTATTTTAATTCGGTTTTCTGCAACCTTTGGCTAATCGCGAAGATGAGGATGATATGATGAAATAACAAATGACACCAATGTCTAGGCCAGGATTTAAACCCGAGATACCTGACGCCGTAGCGAGCTGTGTTAACCACATCACCACGGAGTATTTCGTGTATCATGCGTTATCAACAATTGCAAGGGAGACGTGAGATATGGGAAATCCACGAACGAACAAATGTAAACATAATGTGTTTGCTGCCTCGTTTCGAACACGCAGAGCCGCCCCCGTGCCGGAGTGGTTAGCACATCGCGCTACGACGCCAAGGGTTCCGGGTTCGAATCCTGGCCTGGGCATGGATGTTTGTGAGTGTCCATTCATCAATTTCATCACATCATCACTCATCCCCATCTTTGCAAATTAGCCAAAAGTGGCACAAAAAGCGAAGTAAAATGAAGCAAATCAATCAATCAATGGATGAATCAATCATTAAATTAAAAGAGCATTGCAATTATTTCCTTATGAGACGAACACGATTAGCAATAACGCTAGCACAGATAGGAATAACTTTCTCATAAATAAATTATAATAACATTACAGTCTGCGTGTTCGAGACGAGGCAGCAAACACATCATGTTTACATTTGTTCGTTCGTGGATTTCCCATATCTCACGTCTCCCTTTCAATTGTTGATATCGCATGATACACGAAACACTCCGTGGTGATGTGGTTAGCACAGCTCGCTACGGCGTCAGGTATCTCGGGTTTAAATCATGGCCTAGACATTGGTTTTGATTTCTTTTTTCTTCCCCTTTAATTTGAATTTAAAATTGTGGGTGCGTCAGCACTAAGGCTATTTTGCACCCGTCACATTATACGGGGTCCAGCCCCTTATCGTTACAAAAAACAACTCTATCGTTGCACAACTAAAATTATAAAATATTAAAATGTTCTGACTTTCGTTAAAAGCTGACGCTGTAAAGGGGCACTCAGCACACATAAGGACAAAAGAACAGGACAATACAAACAAAATTATACTGGCCATGGGGCCAGTCGCCAGAGCCTCGTTAGTCTTAAGTCCAGGGTGCACTAACGTTTAAGTGAGGTTGACATTTGGGTGTACTACGTGGAAGGTCACCCCTTACACCCCGCCTAGACATTGGTGTCATTTGTTATTTCATCATATCATCCTCATCTTCGCGATTAGCCAAAGGTTGCAGAAAAGTGAATTAAAATAAACCAAATCAATCAATCAATTATGGAGATATTTTAGAATGAGTAATCTTGAATTTCAGTCTACCCATTATTTGTCTTGTCAGCTTATAAATACTGTCAATGCTTCTTACAACATCGCAAGTATCATTAATGTTTTGGATTTTGCTCAGGCAAGACTCCCAAGTTGTTGTTTTCAAGTCGTCTCTCTTAACGAGGAACGCTAGTGGCAACCCTGCCACGCGCCCCTGGTAGTTATGTCAGAGCAAGCGTTTGCTGTGTTGGGTTGCATACGTACAGGATAAATTTTAAGCGCTTATAGCGCAGAAACTAAGCGCTTTCGAGGTAAACTTACTTTATAGGGAAAAGTTACTTGTTTTTATGATATCTACCAGCACCCAAGCGTTGTTGAAAGAGTTTTGCGACCGCCTGTATATATATATATATATATATATATATATATATATATATATATATATATATATAATGTGTGTATGTGTGAAGGTAGATAGGTAGAGGGGGGGCCTTTTGTAATATTTTGCGGGTAAGCCCAAGATTTGTAGATCCGGCACTGCATATGTGCTTCTGTAGCTGAGTGCAGCCAATTTTATATTAATGATGATCTGTTAAGCCATGTTGTCTTGTAATTTCATCATCCTCATCTTCGCAAAATTAGCCAAAAGTGTCACAAAAAGCAAAGTAAGGACCTGAATATGTGCATCGATAAATACAGGGTGGGCACAAAGTCGTTTTCCCCAAAACAAGTAATTTTAATTTATTGGGGAAAGCGGCTTTGTGCTTACCCTGTATATTCACAGTTGTGTATATAATACATTTTTACTAGTGCGAATAGTTAAACCTTGCCGTTCGTAATAGAATCCTAAAGGTTTAAAAAATATATCTTGCGACTCATGACTAGGGTATAGTTATCTAGTTAGGCTAATCAGGAATGGGAATGGAGCTAGAACCCAAAGGATGAAGTTTATTCTGCTAGTAGCCATGTTTCTGTTAAAAAAAAATCCTGCATAAGTACAGCTTGAATTTAAAATGTAAACCTTAGTAAAGCTAAATATATGCTGATATTGCCAAAGTGCAATCTGATAAGCAACTGGATTGGTAGTAGGGGAAGGGGTGGGAAATGAAACGTCGGCAATATTTTCCTGGGGGTAGAAGAAGTTGTGAGAAACTGATGGTAATACGATTAATCTATCATCAGCTCTGGGGGAGACCGCATTGCCTAAGGATCTATGGCTGCAGTCGATTTACGAATTGCCGGATTTGGAAGAAAATTTAAGCCGATATGTTTGGCTGACTCGACTGGGCCCGTCATGGCTTGAAAGGATGGAGCTGGTGGTGAGGGCATTGCTGGGGAGGCGTTATCAGCGCGTGGTAGCCTCCCCTGCTGCTATAAGGAATCTAGTGGACACCAGTTGGGAGATTGTCCTGCTGAGCGCAGACATGTTGGGCTCCTATCGGACCCGGGAGGGCCTGTGGTACAGTCATGGAAAAAAGTTCTTCCCCATAAGGCTTTAATAGGAGCAAGTAATGCAGGAGGGTAGGCAACACATATTGCACCCTTCGATGATCGGGTGATTTTGCCTGTCTTAACACCGAGAAATGTGTTCCACGCGAAGGTCAACATGACAGGAAAGTAAAGAGGGTCACGTGACTATTGGTTACGTGGAGTGTTGTGCTTCTCCACGTCCCCAGTTCTTGATCCACATTGCAGAAAAAGTAGAGCTGCATGCAATATATGAAAATAGGTTGTTTTCAACTACAAGCTTAATTATGATTTTCCCAATTGTAAATCTATCAGACGTGTCTCCCGATTTAGTCGGGACAGTCTTTTACTTTGAATTCCTGTTTTTTCATAGGCGTAACTTGACGGGAGCAGAAAGGGCATTTGTAACCCCCCCAAAAAAATCAGGTTTCTTAAAGCTGCTAAAACAGGAATTAAATACTATGATTTGACGCGTCCAAAAAAAGTATTATATTGAAAGATTGTTCCCAAATACGTAGATAGCAATTTAATACTTTGAAAGTGTCTCAGATTTGTTTATTATGTCACATCTTAGTGTGGCACAGGTCTACTACAAAAGTGGAATTTCGTAACAGAAATATGAACCCACTCCTTTTATTTCGTAGCCGATTTCATCTTGAAACTGAAATTAAGAATATTAGTTAACAAGGTAAAAAGGTAAAGTGTTCCCCTGTGCATAGCACAACGCCATGAAGGCGTATAGGGGGTGTGGGGGTAACGCCCCACACTTTCTTGATTCGTTCGTGAGTGGGGGTGATGTGATCAGCATCACGCCGCCCCATACTTTCTTGATTCGTTCGTGAGTGGGGGGTGATGTGATCAGCATCACGCCCCTGATCGCCTTTACCCCCAGGGTTTCCCCCAGGTATCCACGTCATTCGACGCTGGGTGGGCGCCGGGGCCGCTTCCAACGTTAGAAAAGTTCCCGGGCTTGAACCGGCCGGGGATCGAACCCGGGGCCTATAGCATGGTAGTCAGACGCGTTACCAACTGAGTCACCGGCACAGATAGACTAATCTGAACTGCATACAGTTTAAAGTGGGATCCGAACCACTATGTGCGATCACCTGGTATCGTACCCGAGACCCCTTGATTACAAGGCCTTACCACTACGCGATCAGTGAGGCGCACACAATCTTTGTATTGCGACCTTTTTAAACCTATATGTATCATATAAGAGGTTGTTTAACGTTGCTATGCCTCTATGGATTATATATAGCCAGTATTCGAGCACATAGCGTCAGGTTTCATAGAATATAAGCTTCTCTTGCATGTTTATGGTTTCCTGTCTGCAGTAGAAAAACTGGCAGGTTCCCGTAGCTTTTCTTTCAATAGTCTTCCAATGGTTGCATATCATATCACTCAAATTTGATTCATTCGTTGCGAACACAATCTCACCCTGACGTCATTCCTCCCGCTTTCCTTACAACCCTTGGCGAGGAGGGAGGAGAAAGGAAAGAGGGGGAGGAAACACTGCTTTTCAGGCGCGGTGATTCCGTGCCCAGGGTAAGCTCCTTCTTGTGAGAGTCCACCGGTCGCACTCTCAACCTTGAGAGCCTTTGCCGTTCCCTCCGCTCAACTAGGGAAAACATACCCGGTAGAGTGCGAAGAACAGGAAAACTGAATAACATGGGCAAACCAATTCTACGCTAATTTTCACTTTACATTTGCTTCTGTCTTGCTGATTTCTGTTACTTGAACATAAATTTATCAAAAGGGAAAAGCTTAAATATTGAAGATGAAGCAAACTGAATTAAAATTCAAGGTTTAAGCAATTAAAGCACCTATTTGCTGACTCCCCCCATCCTTGTATTTACAAAAATAGTGATTGTTTCTCCTCTCTAATCTTCAAAAGCAGCGAGAATACTTATCTCACGGAACTGAATATTTTTTTAAAGGGAAACCCCCCTCCCCGAAATCCTACAAATATCTAATTTAAAAAGTGTATAGTGGTAATTCATTTTACTTCATTAGCAGGATTAAACACTTTGCTTAATACGTTGTAATAATCTGAGATTCATCTTCAGGACTTCTAACCCCACTGTTTCAAATTTATGTGGCGGCTGATAATAAGGGATGATCCCCATCCCGAAATAAAATTCTGACTCTGACCTGCAATGATTCGAACTTTTAAAAACCTGTCAATTCGAGCTCGGAAAGGGATTTTTTTTATTATTCATAGGGAATTTCATTCTGAGCCAGGAACACAACAACAGAAGTTTGGCGCGTGAAACTGAATGCGTGTAGTCGTTGGCTTCGTGCTGTGCTTCGTGTTTATTATTTATTTAGGTGTTAGTGTTTGTCGTGATAGTGCTGTGTTAAAGGGTAATGGATGTGATACAAGATTTGCTGGTGAAACCTTTTGGAACAAGATCTTTTCAGGAGAAGTTGCAAATTGTTAATACAGGTAGGCCAGTGTCATCGCTTGAACTTATTTCTACACACAAAGACAAAATCGGGAATATGTGAGGCATTTTCGCAAGCAAATTATGACAAAACACCATGGTTGACAGGAAGTATAAGTGTTAATAAGCTTTGCATTTTTGTTCGCCGTGCTTACTTTTCGGGGCTGAAAAGAATGTATGGACGCGTGACTGTAATATTTGCAACACTTGTGCCAAACATGAAAAATCCAAAAGTCACATAACTTCCTTTGTTAAGCTGCAATCTTTCGCCCAGACACGTATTGACGTGCAACTGGACAAACAGCGTGCTTTGGATGTAGTACAGCACAAGTAATCGGGTCCTGGAGTAAGTTGAATTTTGCACTTAAATTAATATTGCGGGTTTTTATTTCACTAGTGCACGTCTTTCATTTTTATATTTCACAGGCTGTTTTTTTATAGCTTTATAATACTGTCTTGTTTTATTATTTGAAATTCTACGCGTATAGTAAACTGCAATAACGAGAATTAATTGATTGTGATCGTAGCAATAAGACAAACATTCCGACACAATATTCCTAAATCCAATATGGAGCGTGACATAAATTGCACGGAAACTTTTGGAGTTTGAGGATCAAAAGGTCGGAGATTACCCACTCGTTAGAACCAGCATACGCCACTGTCTACGTGCAATGACGGGACCAAAACATACGTCAGATAGCTGTGTTCCTCCTTATTTCGTACGCCATTGATAACTGGAACACGTGACCTCATCTTTGGTAGAGCACAAGCCTGCTTGCTTGCCACCACCCTTTAGTTCAGTGACCTTCGCCCGTAGTCAGCAAGAGTGAATGACTCACCAGATACTTGTTGTCTGTAAGGCTACACAAGAATAGATATTTCGTTAGTGGCTGTAAGTATTGTTTCATCTGCAGTTATATCAGTTAACATTTCAATAGTTTCCTAATGGTTACGTTAGTGATAAACATGTAAATTAGTTCTCGAGAGTGAACGTTTTATCTATTTGAACGGGGGATTTTTATAGAGCCTGCATGTATTATTATTATTTTTTTTAACAAGAAGAAATTCGAAGACGCAAAAAGAGTTGTATAAGAGTAGTTAACAAAAGGTAAAAAGAAGAAGAAAACGAAAATGTAAATGCTGAAATAAATTATGGTAGAGATCGAGTGAATAACATTTTGTCATGGGGCCTCCTCGATGGAGTAGTGATAACGTCGTCGCCTTGTAATCAGTGGATCCCGGGTTTGATACACGATGGATGCACATAGTGGTTAGTATCCCACTTTAAACTGAAGGTCGAGTCCAGATTAGCATATCTGTGCACCAAACCAAAACTAAGAAAGAAATTGTCACAGTGTAAGAAAATTTCATGTTCAACCAGATACGAAACAAAAGGGAATAATATATTGCAGGTTGGAGTTCACATCTGTAGCATCTAACCAGCACAATTATGAATCGCAACATATCGTATCAGATCCATTTTTATTATACATGTATGATAATATAAGAGAAGTAGAGGAAAGAGAAAACCAAGCGAAACACGGACGCCTTCTCCAGAATTTCAAATCTCGTTACATAAGGTTCTGGGTTGGAGTCCCGAACAGGCATGACTTTCTTGTTCTTGCCCTTTTATCTGCTTCATTTCATCATAATTCATCGTTATGGTTTACCTGCAGGGGAAGAATAATGACAATAATTGCCAATACAAAGCCAATGACAAACAGAACAACTCGATTACGGAGGTGCCAAGAAGAAACGAGACTTGACAGTTTCTCCGCCTCTCGGTTTGTCGAATTGAAAATTGCTCTCCCGTTAAATATAGAAATCGAAAATGTATGTGAATGAATATACATGTATTTTATATATTCCGGTTTTGTAGGAGATTTCGTGAGAGATGAAATAAGTACTCTTCCATCGTATTTATTTTTATAATTTTTATTCCCTGTTCGATGATCGCGACGATAAGGACGAGTGACCATTACATGAAATTGATGACGAAATAGTCAAACACCCCCGACAAGGACGGTACTCAAACCCGATAACTTTGGCGACGATATCGAATGTCAATCACTTAATGAGCTTGACCACCGAGCCTGCTTAATGTTGTTTCTCTCAGGAAATTCGTAATAACTGTCAATATCCCACATTCACTATCATTTTCTTCATAATTTATCTTATTGTTGTGATTAACCTGAATTCAAAGAATTAGTTGAAAGGCAAAAATGCAAGATTGAATGTCTCTGATGTTACTTCGTGCCGAATAATATGACGTGGTATTATGATATGAATTTATTAATCATATAATATGCCTATTCATTCCATTGATTGATCCCAATTGAGCACACAAAATATGCTATAATGTCCACTCCATGGAGGAGTGGTTAGCACAGCGCCCTACGATGCCATGGGTCCCTGGTTAGAATCTCGACTTGGGCGTGGGTGTCCTTGGTAAGTGTCCCTTCATCAATTTCATCATAGCATCACTCATCTTCATCGTCGCTATTTGCCAAAAGTGAAAGAATAGCAAATCTAAATAACAAACATCCAATCAAATCGAACATCTCTACCGATTTAATTCTATACGGTACAGAATTCCCACTTTATTACTGCATCTTAAGTCATTTTACAGCATCTCAATTGTTTTCCGATTCGAAAACATTTGGAATGATGTTTTGTGCAGTTGATTGTGCATTGTTTCGTTGTTTGGATTGTTTAATTAACGTCGCATTAATTAGTTTTAGACCAATCGTGACGGGGGAAGCAAGAGCACAAAGAAAGCGAAAAAGACAAGGAAGAGACCACGGCTTTCTTTAAAGATAGCATCCCGTGAATACAACTCAAGTGACTGCAGAATATTATGAATAAAATTTATTTCGCTTTTTCCTTTTATTTCTGTTTCAGTTATTTTACTTCGCTTTTCTTCTACCACTCGCGTTACTCGTGTCGGTGAGGAAGAATTATAAACTCGTGAAATGGACGATGGTACAAAAACATATATATGCCTCTCCCACGGTTCGAAACTGTCAGTACAAAATATTGTCTTATATTTAAAATTTACGGGCAAATATGGTTTGTCAGGTAGCAATTTTCGCTTATCTCTTTCTCAAGGGGTTCCATTGCCTCTCTGATGTCGTAGTAGTAACGTCTTCGCCATGTAATGAAAGGCTTCCGAATTCAATACCAAGTAGAGAGGCATTTGGTTCGAATCCCATTTTAATCTGTAGGTCCAGTGCATGAACTAGACTTAAACAATTAACGTGTGGCATGTGGTCTGTGATGAGAACCATCATTTAAGCGAACCTTCTTGACAATGACTCTAATATCACTTGATAGAATAGTATTTCCTTACGAGTAGCTCTTGTCAAGAAACCAGTTCCTGAAATTTTCTTCTGGAGGCATCGTAGCACCCAGCTGTTTGTTGTGGTTGGGGCACGAGTCATGTGACTCATGCTATCAAAGCTCAATCCTTCCCGAGAAGTCAGAATCACCAGGCAAACTTAAGCGAATATTTTGTTATTTGGGTTGCATAAACAACAGGCTTTAAGACGTTACGAAATTCTACGTCCCGTGGCCCAGGTATTTTTTTCTCAGACTGTACACCAGAGCCCGCCAGGAGCTGTACCGAAACGCGGAGGAGTTCCTGTGGCTGCTGGAACTGTACCACAGCTGCTAGCAGTGTACGTTGTTTAACTATTAAAATCCCCAATTGAGGTAAGTTTTTAATTTTGTTAAGCAAATAAGAGGAAAATGGAGGTGGGAGAGAAAAGAAAATTAATAATAACAAACACACTGCAGTTTCTCCTATTATAACATTCGTGGTGATCCCATGCTGTTATAGTTTGGGAAGGCTAACGGCGCCGTGGCGATTTAGCCGCACGTCGTTGTGCCGATCGCCGTGCCTGGCCTTGGGCATGTTGCTATGAGTCCCGTTCAGTTCAATTGCTTAAAGCGCCGAAAATGGCCTTTTAATGAAAATTTCTTAATTTACACAGCTAAAATTTCCATTCAGCATACTACTAAAATGCTAAGATAATTAAATTACTGTCATACAAAAACAAGCAAGGAAATTTATCCTAAATTTAACAAAATGCGAGTCGTTTTCAAAAAAATACTTAAAAATAAACCTAGTTTTTATGAAAGAAAGAAAAAAGCGAGAGTAACTCGAGGAATACTCTTTCTTGTTGTTACTTGAATAGAAATCCCAGTCGTGATTAGTCTAGGTACATAAAGTGCGAGATATATGGCAAGGTTTATCTATTTTAGTACTATAGAAGCAAATATATACATAGCATAAGACAGACCCGTACCCAGTATATTTTAGAGGGGGGGGGGCAGACCCATAGGCGAATTTTCATAAATGTTCTCTCATATTATACACTGTGTGTGTGTGAATGTATGTATATATGTATATATATACCACCTGAAATAGCGAAGAAACCAGAAACAGTAGCGATGTCAGGTTTGCGGGAAACAATAATATCAAATGGGGCTCGTAAATCGGAGGTATCGACAAATGGGGCATCTGGAGCAAAGTCATATTTTTTTAAATGGAATGATATACAATAGCATGCATAATATAAAAGAGCACACGCAGAGAAACACAACGCCGTTGGTCTCATGCATCTACTGCACATAGGAACGAATATATGGCCATGTGAAAATATGTAAACAAACTAACAAGTGGCCCACTTGACCGTCAGTACCACGGCATGTACAAGTATGAGATGTCAGAAGCCATTAGACAAGATAAAGACAGAATGTGTTAAAGGAAGAAAAAATACAGTAGACATCGTCAGCACCATGTATTTGACAGTGTTACAGCATAATGAAAATGACCATGACAGTATGTCGAAGAACCACTGCGTAAGAAGCGAAAACCTGTCAAAGTGTGTGTTCAAAGTGGTGGCCGTCAGCTGCGATACAGGCAACGAGGCGCCCACGCAAAGATCGTTGCACAGAATGTAGCATCTCGTAGGGAATGTCCCTACAGGCCGCAGTAATGCGGTGTTGCATATCCTCTGGAGTTGTTGGCACATCCCGGTAGACAACGTCCTTCAGCTTTCCCCACAGGAAAAAGTGTAACGGTGTCAAATCTGGGGAACGAGCCGGCCATTTGACAGGCCCTCCACGTCCAATCCAACGATTTGGAAATGTATTTTCCACACATGCTGTAGCGCGTCTTGCACTGTGAGCTGGGCACCCGTCATGTTGGTACCACATGTCCCTCCTTGTCTGAAGTGGTATGTCCTCTAATAGTACAGGCAGTTCATGTTGTAAAAACTGTATGTATCGGTCAGCATTCAGTGTCCCTTGTATAAAGGGCCAATGAGATGTTCACCCACTATACCACACCACACGTTCACACTCCATGGGCGCTGGCGTTCCACTTGGAGAAGCCAATGTGGATTTGTCACCGACCAATAGTGCATGTTCCTTAGGTTGACATTTCCATGATTGGTAAAAGTTGCCTCGTCAGTGAAGAGGATACGTGACAAATCGGGTGTGTCGTGTCGTAACATCCATGTGCAAAACCGAACACGGACCACAAAATCATTCCCGTGAAGTTCCTGATGGAGGGAGATATGATATGGGTGAAACTTGTGTGTGTCCAGAATGCGCAATACACTTCGCTGACTCATCCCAGCATCCATGGCAATTTCACGGGAGCTAACGTGCGGATTCACAGCAACAGCGGCGAGAACATTTGTTGCACCTGCCTCACCTGTAGATGGCTTGTTCCGCACACGTGCTCGTGGTGTTACACTTCCGGTGTATCTTAATTTAATAAATAACTTACTAAACAGACGTCGAGATGGCTGTCGTCTGTCCGAATATCTCTCTGCGTACACACGGTAGGCTTCTGAGGCATTCTCTCGGCATTCCCCATAAATCAGGATCATGTCCGCTTTTTCTATGTTTGTGAACACCATAATCTTCGCTCTTACCACTACGACTGCTTGCTATGAATTAACTCAGGCACCTGAGAAGTCTTACATGCCGTGGTACTGACGGTCAAGTGGGCCACTTGTTAGATTGTTTACATATTTTCACATGGCCATGTCTTCGTTCCTATGTGCAGTAGATGCATGAGACCAACGGCGTTGTGTTTCTCTGCGTGTGCTCTTTTATATTATGCATGTTATTGTATATCATTCCATTTAAAAAAAATATGACTTTGCTCCAGATGCCCCATTTGTCGATATTTTTCGACCCACCCCATACCTCCGATTTACGAGCCCCATTTGATATTATTGTTTCCCGCAAACCTGACATCGCTACTGTTTCTGGTTTCTTCGCTATTTCAGGTGGTACTTTTAGGTGCCTCACGCGGTTTATATATATATATATATATATATATACATATATAAACCCACAGCGCTACAGCCCTTGAAGGGCCTTGGCTTACCTACCGACTGCTGGTCTCCCTCCCACACTGTTCCTCCGTCACCTGTTATAGCGTGGAGGTCTCAGACCAGTATTGGGGTGACGGGTGATCAGCCCGACGAACCCCCAGCCGTTGTTGTAGGTCTTCTTGACCAGGTTACGCTCACTCAGTCGGAGCTTCCCAATTTCCTCACGATGGTGGGTTTAGAGGCCAGCATAGTCTGCATTTTACCTACCCACTGCCCGCTTGCCCGTGAGGACAGGTATACCTGCTAGCCTGCCCACGGCAACGAGTCGACTTGCGTCTTTACCCGGGTTCTTCGTCTTCCAGGCGCTCTGCGCTTACAAGGTAACTGGGCATTCAACAAGACCCGGGCGCCTGCAAAACCTGCTGGAAGGAAACAGCCGTCCGGCAGCGTGTCGCTCCAGGTGTTTCATCACCACGTGGACAGCTTCAGCCAGTGTTGCCTACTTACGTAGCTCGTAAATCCTACGAGGTCCTAGGAGGAGCTCTCTCCTCCAAGGAGAATTTATATACTTAGCGATTTCAGTTCAGCGTAAGCAGTTTTTATCTTATTGCCACGCAGTATTACAGCTTCATTTATTTAAATGAATGATCGAGCAAACAAAAATCTCCTCACTGAAAACTAATTGCTTTTCATTGCATGGTGCCTTAACCAGGCACGCAGTGGCGCAACCAGAGGGGGTAGGGTGCATTGCTCACAACCTTGGACGGAAATTAAGTCTAGCGGAAGGGTCAGGGTGGGGGTCAAACATTAAAGTACAAGAAAAAACAGACTAGCAGAATTTAAGAGTAGCAGGGCTAAAGGGTACTCAAGATGGAATTAATTTTCATATTTTTCTTGCATTTTCCTTCCAGACGGCCAAGGGCACCTGCAGAGAGGGAATGGAGGGGTAATTGCAACCCCTTGATTTCAAATTTTATGAAAGTAGAAATATATTATAAAATATTATCCAGTCTCATCAAGTTCAATGCCGTAGCAAAGGAGTAGCGGGAGTCGGCCCTGAGCGCCGAACGATCTAAGTGAGAAAAGTTTTAAAACAGAGAATGCTATGGCGGTCCGTGATATTATTTGCTATTAATGTTGGTTTGTTTTGATTTGATTTGATTTAGTTTATTTTACTTCGCGTTTTGTGCCTCTTGGCTAATTTGCGAAGATGGGGATGAGTGATGAAATGATGAAATTGATGAATGGACATTCACAAACAACCAAGCCCGACCGGGATTCGAACCCGGGACCCTTGGCGTCGCAGCGCGATGTGCTAACCACTCGGCCACAGGGTCGGGCAATGTTGGTTTGTTACGAGTTGGATGAATTGATTATGTAATACGTCGCTCCATGTGAAAAGAAAATATTGTAGATGGAAATTTTACATGCCATATGTCTGTACATTCGGAATGCATTTATCATGCACTTTCTTTCTTTCAAAAACAGTTTGTGTGCTTGTTTTCCATTATTAGCTAATGTGAAATTGACGTGTTGAAAAAAAATATTTCTAATCCTCTGTTTCAACACAAATGCGCGTGAGAACCGACTTCTACCCCCTTTTTGCGTGATTTATGAGGATTATAATGCCTTTCATGCTACTTTATTACTATTATTGTGATTGTTCTTGTTGGCACGTTTATCCAAGTACTTGGCCCTACCCCCCAAACGAGGGTAACGGCAATGGCCCTGGCTGGCTACGGCCCTGGTGTTCGCAGTAGAACAGTGTGTTGTTCGACTCGCGACCTCAGCGTCGAACGTGACATGTTTCAGTCCTGTCCTATATCACTATATATACGTATATTGGTTGTTTACGACATATACTTATGGACCTTGTGCCACGGAAAACCTATTTCAATGTGTGTGTGGGGGGGTAGCAACATTCGTAAATCTCATTTCATTGGTGATGTGGCTTACGAAGCTTCGAGTTCCCTTTTTTAAGTAGTGAAAATCTATTGCAGTTGGCAACACTGCAGAACGGCGTGGGCCAGGTGCAGTTTCTACTAGAAGCAACTACGTCATGCAGAGGGAGGGGTCTGCAGTTGATGGAAAGAACGAACTGAGACCTACTAGGTATCGTAAGACTGCGGGTACCCGGCGGGTCTACAATGCCTGCCAGGAACGATCTGTGCAGGTGAGCATACAAGCTGCTCAAGCGAGGGTGTTGCGCAGGTTGCATGGCATTTCAGGAGCGATGTCTCGCGAACGGGTCTGCTCCAGGTCTTGTGCAGGCCTTTAGGTGGGTTGCCACCGGCCCTATACATAGGTAGGCCGAATAAATTCCGACCAGAGCCGGATTTTAACCTACGCATATATATATATATATATATATATATATATATATATATATATATATATATATATATATATATATATAATATTATGTGTGTGTGTGTGTTGGGGGGTGGTGGTGTATAGGAGAAGGTGGGTAGAGAAATTTGCTCATTTTGTTACGAAATGTTGAAGAACAGCATTTTCTAACCTATATGTATGCAGCCACCTGACAAATATTTGCTCTTGACACTAACATTTGTTTCTGTCAGAGAGCGAAAAAGAAAAGTGTATGATACGGGTAGACTACATGTGTGCATAATGAAAACAATTCAAATAGCCTTCGAAAAGCAACACATGTGTGTGGGGTTGATAGATGAGGGTTCACACCCACTTTGCAAAGTCCCTGACTTTTCCAGGTATTTCACATAACTGTGTAATGATTTAACATGCTAAAAAATAAGAGTTACACTTCAACTTTGTAAGTTAACCAAATGAATCACGTTTGTTGAACATTTTGGAAAATAAATTAAAAATAAAATGAAAGAAC
Source organism: Lepisma saccharinum (assembly GCF_977018435.1). NCBI lineage: Eukaryota > Metazoa > Arthropoda > Insecta > Zygentoma > Lepismatidae > Lepisma > Lepisma saccharinum. The sequence goes on along the minus strand of NC_139230.1, from coordinate 16,343,752 downwards.
CTTTTCATAAGCAATATTATCCAAAAAGGAAGATTGTTGGGAAGATAAAACGAAACGTGTTTCCGGTTACAAATTCTGCCAAGCAAACATCATATAATTCCCCTGACTTTTCCAGGTTTTGAAAGCTTTTTTAAAAAATCATTTGTTTCAAATGACCTCAGTCCTGGCCTTGTTTTTCTGACTCCCCCAGTTGTCCAGGACTTGGGAGTCAGTGCGAATCCTGTAAATACATCTGAAGGGAACGGCTAAGTGACTTCACCCTGGCAGTGTGTCTGCTGGCATAATATTGTTTCTATGGCGTATTTTCGCTTTTAGAATCTTATTAGACAGTAAAAATAAATGCCAGTCTCAACCAAGAAGCTATTAAATGGGGTTGCATACATGTGGGATAGAAAATGCCATTTTGAACGGCTCGTAGCATCGACATTTTTGGCCTTGATGTCCACTGCATACTGCGAAGGTTGTCTGTTGTACACACCACTGTCCATTTATGTTCAAGACAATTACAAGTAGAAAAGAAGAAATGTTGCAGTAAAACAAATTCCGATTGACAGAATTTCGTAATTAATAATGTACTTAATTTCTTGAATGTTTTGGACAAATAAGAATATATGTTAAAAGTTCTTCAGGCAAATTTTTGACCCAAAAATCTAGCAACGATTCTGCTGTGAAGTGGATTCTCCTATTTAATATTAATTAACCCTAAGCCATTCAGTCGCAGAATGGACATCAGTTGCAGAAGTTTTTTTATCCTTGGGCTCGGTGGTGGCGAAAAGGTACTGTATCACAGACCTTGCGGTGTGGGTGGAGAGCTAAATGCCCCTTATATGGTTGGTTTTGTATTGGAGTCATTGAGGAACCTTTCTTCCATAATGTAAAGAGTATAGAAAATTCCCCTCTATTCTAATTATGTGAAACATTAGTGACACTGTAATAGAGAAAACCATTCAACAATCAAGGGGTTCCTATTTGTCGAGTGTCAAACAACTGTTTTTGACTAATAAAAAGTTCAGACAATTTTAAAAATGTACACAATATTCTACAGAAAGTCCTACATAACCAGTACAATGTCTGTAGTGGCACAGAGTCTTTCTTCCCTTATAGCAAGTAGTGTCCGAGCCGAGACGAAAAAGTCGGGACATGGATTAAATGGAATGGACTATTCCGACTAAATCGGAACGTCTGATAGCTTTACATCAATGGTTATAGAACTAAGATAGCCCAATATTGCAGACTGCAGACTTCTAGAACCTGCCTCTGTCCAGAAACAACCTATTCATTTGTGCAAGGACAAAATCGAAATTCATGCAAAATTTGAAAAACCATCAACGTAATTTTTGTAGGTATTTATAAGTTCAAATTATTTTCTTATGGATAGAGGGGGGGCATGGTCCCCCCTTGGGTACGGGCCTGGCATAAGACTATTTCCATCTCTTAACTGCTTACAAATGTTTAGGCTTAAGAGTTTCTAACTTGGTTAACAGTTATGTTTTTATAGGTAATTTAAATGTCTAATGGCTTTTCCATGTAAAACTGGCGCCTTGTGTCATTAGTATGCGAACGCCACTGAGTCGATAAAATATGCATGTCTAGAATTTCCCCATGTTAATTTTTACAGTGCTTATAGAGTGCTCGAGACGAGCTCTGAGGCGAAGCGAGGGATGTGAAATCTCGTCAAGTCTCAAGTTTCTAGCAACGCTTGCATTCCGCCGTAGCTTGGAGGGACAGGGTACTTTGTTCCGCGAAGAATAGCTGGCTGGCTAGGCCAAGCTCCTTGCGGTGTTCTGCGAGATTTCGAAATCTATCCAAGAAGAGGAGGGGGGAGAGAAGGGAGGGGGGGTTTCGTTCGGCGGACGGAAGATTTTAAAACCATATTTTATAATGATATTAAATTAAAATAATACTAATTAATAAATATTAAATTAATATTGCATTGCTATTATTACATTAATAGGTATGTACAAAACGATATAAGAATAGAGATGTAAAAGCATATATTCATTATCTAGCGTAGGCCTATAGTTAAAATCGCTAAAATTTGTATGAAAGCAACTGCCCTGGCAAGGAAATCAGTGCCAAATAGATAAAGAATGTTTATTAAATAACAAGAAAGAATAAGAATATTAGATCTAGTTGACAAAAATGAAAGTTTCAGATTAATATCTTTGATACTGTCATTCAAAGTTCGACAGAAATAAATAACCCTCGATTATACAGTTCATTGTTTAGCTAATATTAGTAGTTGGTAAGTCTTTCAGGAGGAGGGGGGGCGGGGCGGACCCTTGGGCCTCGCACCTAAATATGTCCCTGACATTGCGATAGGATATTATAGTCTCAAGCGTCTCCCAATAAAATAATTATGTTGTTGTTATGCACCAAAGGAGTCATTGTACAGTGGGATCCATGAGTATTACCCTGCAAATTGCCCATCACCATGTTCGTTCACATTTTTTTATCCAATAAGAGCTTCAAGAATTAAAATAAAACTCAAAACAAGCTGTTGACAACTTCTGACTAGCATATATAAAAATTCATCGCTTAAAAACACACAGGATGTAAGACATGACAATAGTCATGGAGAATTTACACGGTATTTTTTTGATTTTGATTTGCTTTATTTTACTTCGCTTTTTGTGCCACTTTTGGCACAAACATCCATGCCCAGGCAATTTTCACAGTAATACTCGTGGATCCCACTGTACTACATTAGATTTTATTTAGGCACATACACACACACACACACATCAAATTAATCTATCTATCTATCTATATAAAAATGGATGTATGTGTGTATATATATGTATGTTTGTTTGAAGGCCTTGAGCAATTTCAACTAAACTTGGTACACATATGACTTACAATCTGGAAAGAAATGCTGTGGGAGTAAGACACCCCTGGCACGTCTAGGGGTGGGGGTGGGAAGGGGTGACATGGAAAAATAATCGAAAACGACCGGCATTAGTGTGGAATTCATTAGGTTTCCGGGTCGCTAAGATGAATAGTGACACTCCCAATGCCGTTCAATTTATTAATTCTTGCTCCTGGAGGTGAAACTAAAAATGTTGTTTATAATCAAGTTTTAAGTTAAATTAATATTATAGTGAATTTGTAAAAGATTTTACTTTATAATTTGTATACTGTACTTATACTTTTAAATACCTGTAAATAAAATTAGTTAGAATTCATTATTTTCCTGTCTAATAGAAGATTGGAATAAATAAATACCCGGGCAACGCCGGGTAATCAGCTAGTGTTAAATAAAGCAATTACTATTAAGTTATTAATTTTTGTACTTGGTTAAGTCTTTCGGGAGGGGTTAGGACCCCCTAAATACGTCCTTGCTGGTGTCATAGCGCGCTGTGCTAACTACTCCGCCAGGGAGGTCGGCTCATTCTGTTTGAAAAATATCCATGGGAAGTTCTACACCAGTGGCGGCTCGTGATAAAATTACTTAGTGATTCTGCAAACAATGATAATATAAATTATGAGCAGTGTGGGTATATGACGGAGGGATGAGAAGGAATTCTCCCCCTGGATGCTGCTTCTCACTCCCCAGTTTCATATTTTTAGTTTTGGAGGATCCCGATGGTTCGGACGAAGGTACTGAAATTTTGTATTTCACTGTAAAATTTTACAAGTATTCCAAAAGTAAATATATTGACTGTAAGATCTAAACCAGAATCAGATTTGGTCTTGCAATCCAAGGACGAAACATGCCATTTTAATAAAAAAAATTAAATTTAAAACTTTATAAAACATACCTTTATATTTTATAAAGGAACTGCAGAGATCACAACCACACGCTATTTACAAATCCACCTATTGGTATATCCTCGCTGATTTGACTGACTGATTTGGTTTATTTTAGTTTGCTTTTCTGCCACTTTTGGATAATCGCGAAGACGAATGATGGGAAAATCAGATCGAGTGCGTTTTATATACCCATCAACTTATTGGCAGCATTCAATTGAAGAAATGTAATAATTGTTATTACACATTCATTTCCATTTTGCAGGTTGTCTCCCATAGGAATCTTGTTTCTGGTGACTGCAAAACTTCTCGAAATTGACGATATGAGGGAAGTGATTGGCCAGCTAGGAAAGTATTTTGGCACAGTGCTTTTGGGCCTTGTAATCCATGGTTTTGTTGTTCTTCCATTAATATTTACAATCTTTACCCGAACTCTACCATTCCGATACCTGGCAAACATGTCACAAGCAATTGCGACAGCTTTCGGTACATCATCAAGGTGAGAGCAACTTCTCTTGATTTTACAAGTCTGCTTTTTTTTGCTTTTTTTCAATGAGTTATATTGTATTAAAATAATTTGAAAACCACTAAACTGAAGTGTTACAATTTATTTAGAAGTAAACTTTGAATGTAAAAATTATTTTCAGAAATCGGTAAAAAAAATATGCTCAATTATGTGATTTTTATCCCACGCCTGTGAGGTAGTTTGTAATGAAATTCAGTTGTTTCTGGAAAGTAGCAGTTAACGTAGAACAGTGATCGGCATTAAATGTTTTATACTCTGTCCCGTGAATCTCTGGAGCCAGCGAACTAAAGCAAGATTTGCGCAAATAGTGACTCGAGAGGTCTCGACCAATGAACAGGTGTGAGGGAACGGATTGCGTGGAAGGGAAAGGCGACTGCAGTTACCAGCCTTTGCAGAATCACGTACTGCTTCGCTCCGCCCACTGGTTTTCTCCCTTTCTTTGGTATTATGCGTGGCTTTGTTCCAGAGATTCCCGGGATAGAGTATAAGTTCATCCAACTTGAACAGATTTAACATTTCGGGAGAATTCACACCGAAGCGACACGCGACACATGCCGCTTGGGAACGAGCCAATTAGCAGCAACGTTTCTCACCGTAGTGGCATGACAGGCAGCATAAGCCTGCGTTCGCTTGTGGCTTCTGTGTGAATTCTCTCATAATGTCGCTCACTTTCTAAAAGTAACGTCCCAGAAGTATGTTCCTCTTTGCCTGTCCATAACTTAACAAAATTTACAAAAAACTTCAAATTATAGCTTGTGTATGAATATGTATTATTTTTAAAATTTAACTATTTTCAAAATAATTCAGGTTAAATTTTGTATAGATCCTACATAAGATTTAATTTTTGCATGTGTAGTTCATCTGTAATTAATTAATTTACAATAACGTTGATTATATTATATGTCTCAGAAACCATACAATGAAAATATTTCTAACCTTAATATTTTTTTTAGTTCTGCTTCACTACCAGTAACAATTGCATGCCTCGAGGAGAAAAATAACATAGACGAGAGGGTATCTCGGTTTGTGTTACCTATTGGTTCAACTATCAACATGGATGGAACCGCCCTGTATGAAGCAGTGGCAGCTATTTTTGTAGCACAAGTGCGACAAGTTGATCTATCCTTTGGAAATTTAGTTGCAATTAGGTACGAAATCATACTTCTACTTCATTTCAGTCACATCTACTTGACTAATATTTTCTTTTGTATTTCTTATTAACCCTTTGATCCAATGCTCAGAAAGGAAATTGTTAGGTAGTGGGGGAAATAGTGAGCATCGAAAAGGTTATACGCAAATTTGCTATCTAGGAGAATGGTGTCTCCGTTTCAACGCCCCAACTTCGAGCCCTGCCTTAATCTAAATGAACAGTCACAGACACTTCTGGGTTGTAACGATTCCATTGATAAAAGATTTATTTATTTGTTGTTTTAAGTCCACTCTATGCACAGGAGGGCTAATCGGGACTGGACCTACAGTTTAAAGTGGGATCCGAACCACTGTGTCATGTGCCTCCACCGCATTGATAAAATAGAAAACATGCATAAAGGCGCGTGTATGATTTTCGCCATATACATATTTGCTTTTGCATGTTTAACGTTATATTTCCTTTCTATACTCTCTTCAAAGTCAGAAGAACTTTACACACACAATGTTCATATCAAAACAAAGTGAAAGTGTATTTTGTATTCACTAATCTGTTATTTGTGCGTAATTTGCGGTATTTTAAAAACTGCTCGCAAGAACACTGCCTCAGTAACTATAACTTAAAAAAAAAAAGAATTAGTCTTACAATGCTAACACATTTTTTACAGTCCTTGTAGCTGAATTTCGTTGATTTTTAAAATGATAGTTTGCTAAATTTTATCAGCCGCCGTGTTTAGTTAGAGCTCAACGATAATGACGCTATTTATAGTTTAACATAATATTTATTTTGTATGCATTTATACACAAAATATTTGCTATTATTGTCTACGAAAACATAATTGTGTGTTGTTTAGTGTGTTTACAGTTTAGTTTAGATATTACATTTTATATTTGTATAAACTATGAGCTTTTCACCTTTCAGTACATATATTTGTTCCTGAGCTTTTCCTTTGAAAGTGTACCAAAGTGCCTAACTATACATTATTTTTAATTGTAATTATTTTGTAATTATAATTAATCAAACTTGATTCCTTTAGTAATGTGGAATATAAATTCCATTCGATGCACTGTATGTTTGTAAATAAGGCGCGGGCGGTATAGAGAGACTATATTTCTACAATTGGCCCAACATTCCAGAAAGGTTAGCTACGAGTAAATTTGGTAGCTATAGTTTACAGTAGCCAAAATTAATGGGCACGCTACTCTTTGTAACAAGCACTAAGTTTATCTCACTTATTTTGGTCTTTTTTAAAAAATTGACGTCGCTTTTCTTACACTTCTGACTAATCGCAGCGATGAGGATGAAAGATTATTAGATGCAGTCAACGAAAGGGCACTCGCATAGAAACTCCCATACCCAGGTCAGGACTCGAACCCGACTCAACAATCTCGGTCACCGAAAATACTGTTTACACCACCATTATCTTAACCAAAAAGGGTAAGATAATGAAAGCATGAAAAAACCGAACGGCAGGTAAACAAAATAATTCTATCCTACTCATCAAATTTTGGATACAAAGCAAAGACGTAATGAATTGTGCAGATAATGAATGATACAGAAAATATTTTAGAGGTTGCAATATACGACAAGTATATTTGCCGAAGCCACAGCTAAAAGTATTGTCTTGTAGTAAGTCTATCTTAAATAATTTCAAATGTGTAATTGTCGGTTTTCATCAATGAGTATTATGTGGCACTAATTTGTTTCCCATGTATTGTAGCATTACTGCAACAGCTGCCAGCATAGGAGCTGCTGGAATACCTCAGGCTGGCCTTGTCACATTAGTAATGGTGCTTAACACTGTTGGGTTACCTCCGGAAGATGTGTCTCTTATTATAGCTGTAGATTGGCTGCTGTAAGTATAATAATCTATGTTCGTACTTTCACTTAGAAGATAGAAGGTAAATCCCATTTTACATGATGATGTCATTTCATACAGTTCAGTTTACAATATACTCGATACAATTGCTGGAACCACATTATTAATTAATTTTTAATTAGCACTATTAGGATGAAATTCGTCAATTTAATCTATTTCACAGTTGCAAATAATCAAAAGAAGTGGAAAATCAAAGTAAAATAGCAAAATTTAATACTAATTATTACAATACGGCATGGTCAGTATCAACTGAATCAAGCATTGTGCCGAAAATCGTGTTAAAAACTTTATTTAAAACTTTTATATTAATTTTAAATGTACAAATGCTGATCTTTGAGGGATTGCGCAATGAGGATTCAAAGATCTTGAGTTTGTATCTCTTAAGATATTGGCTCTTTGAAGTTTGGTGAAAAAATTGTGGATTATGCTGGGACTTTTTACATAACAACGAGTTGACTACGTATTTATGTCATTTGAGGGTGTCTGACAAACAGTCTATTTTACTATCCCTAATAATGGTTGGAAACAAACCGTTTTCGAGTTGTATATTCTCACTTATCTCATAAACATAAGCCTGCATACATGTAAAATGCTCACAAATACCAAATGCAAGTGCCCAGTTGCTGAATTTGATGTACAGACCATCCCACAAGTCAGTGCAAGAAATCCTCTAACAAGATAACTGTGACATTAATAGAGGATGGATCAAATGCCATACAAGCCCACGTGCGCGCACAGAACTGCGTGCATGAAAAAGTATTAATTGATTCCCTTCCGGACATATTTCAGTTTTATATGATCTTAATTAATTTAATTTTTACTGTATTAAAAATATACCGTATTTATTCTGTATACACAGAGATCGCTTCCGAACTATGATAAATGTTCTTGGAGATTCAATTGGTGCTGGTATTGTACACCATCTCAGTAAGAAGGAACTGGAAAGGTCAAGTGGTGCACACAAGGAAGATGCCAAAAATGGAGAAGTAATTTCGCCAGACCCTGAACAACCAGAAGGGGATTAGCATCAAGTTGTATAATATACGTTACAGATGCAGGATTTCTATGTTGTCATTATTTTGATTAAAATTATAAATTTTCATACTGCTTCATTATTGCTTGCATATAATTACTAACTACTTATCTGTTTCATGTTACATTCATGAGCATACATACATATTCATTCCAAACTCATTTCACAAGTATGATATTTTTTTTTATTTTTGCGAACAATATATCATTGTCATTGTACGGAAATGCACTACCGTAACTGAAGTAAATTGTAAACAAAATTTCCGTCGAACAAATTGACTAAATTAATGTATAACATATTAATTTTTCATTTCAATATTGTAGACCGATATACGAATTTTGTTTGCCTGATAATGTTATGGTATTATCTTATGAAAAATATGTATATAACATTTATTGTTGGTAATGTATCTTTATCATGTTTACCTGATTTGTTTTCAATTTCGCATCTCAACATTATAATTTTACATTTGTTGTTAAGAATGCATTGAAGCAAAAGGGAAAAAGGTTAGAAGCCACCTAACCTAACATTTTACAATCAATTTACTCTTGATATACCGCATTGGTGGCCATAGACGCCGATTCCATGGGGCTTGGGGGGGCTCGAGCCCCCCCCAATGTTAATGATGTTGGGGCAGAACTCCTCAAATAATTTTGCTTAAGAGGATCTAATTTATTATTTTGCTTCTCTTGTAAAGTTTACTCTGTATTGTGCCACATGAACTTAACTTTAAATACACATTTGAAATGTTCTAGACCATCAACTTTGGGGGGCTGAGACTGCTAAACCATCAACTTGGGGGGGGGGGGAGGCTATGACCCTAGACAGCAAAACACATGACTTATTACTATATACTAAGTATATAATTATGAGTATTGTTAACATTTTTACTAAAAAGAGTTTGTAAATAACAAGGTGATATGACAATTATACCAGACCGGCGTCTCCAACCATGTTTCCTCCTTCCCTTAATTTATTATTTTATTATCGGGATGTAAGTAAGAAAAGGTACTAGCGAGAGGTTTTGTAACAAGGCTCAGACCATTATATGCTCGGAGTGACGCCTCCGTCCTCCAGGTATGTACATACCTGCGCTTTGTCTTCCTCGATGTTTACACACCAAAACCAAAACCAAAACTGATCTCGAAATTTCCTTCCGATCTGAGAAGATCGGTTCGGTTGCTTCGCTATACAAATTCCAATACCTGTCGATTCATATCCGTCTGTCAGGCTGGTACCTTTCCACGGACGAGGCAAGTAATGGAATTTGTAAGGTCTGCATTCCAAACCGACGAGAACATCCTGTCTCCGTAATGTTTCGTTTCAAGTACACCTTCTAATTCTTACCTACAAGTCAACAATATGTTGTTTAGTGAATTTTGGACAATTTGAGGTCGTAAACACAACTTTCAGGCAATATTGATATGTACGATAGTTAGTTATCCTCGAACTCTCTTCCTCTAGTCTAAAGAATAAGGGGAAAATAATTCTAAATTCTTTGAGTTTATTTAACACTGGCTTGCAGTAAAGTACGCAAGGAAAGCTTATGAAAAGTCTGTATTGCAAAAGTGGGAACGGCTATGATCAAATGCATTATTGCTAAAGCACGGCGTGCTATGTGTTTTTTTATAATTACAAAATTAAATTTAAGAAGTAAAATATTGTAGCAAGAACAAAAAAGTTAAACTATTTTCCTGCGATTTGTGTTAGCATTTATGTAAATAATTAAATAAAACTGTCAAATATTGTAAATATTCGTTATTTTTATGTGTACGTCAATACTAAGGTTATTTGCACCTGTCCCATGTCCTTTCTTTACAAGTCTGTTGCGGACATTAAAACACACCCATGCCCTCGCCGGGACTCGAACCCGAGACCTCCGGATCAAAGCGAGTTGAGCCGACCACCCAACACGCTCGGCTACTGAGGCCGGCATGAAACTGTTAGGTTGGCCTCTTAATGTAAATACATAGCCTACATTTAAATAAAAATGTTAATTGCTATCTAAAAAAACAAATGAGCAGACACAAAATACATAAAAAGACTTTGTAACATTTTCTAAAAGTTTTTCATGTTACATATAATTTGCATGAGGAATATAATAGCTGCTTAAAGCTGCTATACGAAGACGTAATTTTTATTTTTAAAAAAGGGAGGGAGTGAGTCATTCATTTATTTATTTCCGTGATCAGAGCCCCCCCAATAATTTTGAGAAGTTGGCGCCCCTGTTGGTGGCTAACTGCATCGAGTGCTCGACTTACGATTTTGTGAACCCTAAAGAAGTAAAAATTGATGAAGGATAAGAAACGTACAGTTTTTATCTTGCTGACCTCTTTGGCAAAAAATAATACGAAATTAGATTCTCGCTGTCGAATGAGTCCTGAGCATTTCATGCTGTTAACCAGTGGTCCCAAGCACTTGGTGGCCACTCCCCATTTGATTGTATGTAAAGTTAAAATTTGCATTAAGTCTCTAATTTATGCTCAGATTCGTTAATCGGGACTGGAACTACAGTTTAAAGTGATACGAACCTTGCAGCCGAGAAGAGGGAAAAGAGGCAATTTGCTCCGGGTCTCCAACGCCAAGGGGAACGGCTGACGCTCTGGGCTTGTTTCTTTGAAAGAAAAAAATGAAACAAATTAGAAAACTTGCGTATTATTAATATTTAGCTGCTGTTTTCATAATCATTTAGGCCAAGTCTTACTGTTTAAAATAGAGAAAATATATACATAATTCAGTGCCTATATGTAGGCACTAAATGATGTAAAATAATTTCCTCTACAATATGCAAAGGGGTTGCTCCCGTCACAGAAGAAAGGGGGACCGAAGAACAAAAAGAGGAAATAATCAATGTCGGGGCTTCCCCTGAGTGTACTGGCACAATATCAAATTGTTAGTTTGCCAAGAGATATATATCTCAAAATTTTCTTTTCTTCTCTAGCCCCAATACTCGACAAACATTCCCTCACTTGGCAATTTCCACTTCAAGTGTTCCTCGCAATACAGTATATGGAGTATGCGTACAAGAAAAATTTGTTGCCTTTGATTTGGTGTTTTAAGTCCACTTTATGCACAGTAGAAGAGTATAAGGGGGGCTTCTGGGCCATTTATTTGATATTTATTTATTTTACCCCGATTTCAGCTAATTTTCTAAGGGGAAAAGATAAAAAAATCCAATTTTTATCATTTTTATAGTGTAAAAAATAATTATGTTTTTTTTTATTAAAAGCTCAACTCATAGGGGGCAAAATTTACTTTTTGAGCCAAAATCGGTATATTTCAAGCAATTATTTATAATCGCATATTTATTACATTTCTAGGGCAAAATTGACTTTTTGAGCCTAAATCATTATATTTCAAGCAAACATTTACAATTATCACATTTTTAAAAAGAAAATAGCACTTGCTGTACAGTACAGTGCAGTGAATCTACAATTGAAAATGTAGATATTTATAAAAAGTTATTACCAGTGGCAGTATATATATAATTATTTCTTCCAAATATACATATTCTGAAATCATGTACGTCTGAAAAAATGTACGTCTGTAATTTTTTTAAAGAAAAGCAAAAAGTTATAATTTATAAAAATATATATGTACCTCAAAGTGTATAATGTTAATAACATTTATAATTAATTTTTTAATTGAGTATAAATTATTTTAATATATTTTTTTAAAAATAAAAATTAAATATATAAAACCAAAAATATTTTTAATTTTTTTTAGAAATATATAAAACAACTTTTTTAAAAAATATATATATAATTATATATATATATATATATATACAAATTATATAAAAAATAAAAAATAAATAAAATGAATAATAACCAAAAACAAGAAATTTTGTATACAAAAATGTATACCACATCAGACATAAATATCGAAGATACAGATATTCCAAACTTTCTAGTAAAATTAGAGCCAAAAATTATAAATGCAATTCAAAATAAACTTGAAATAAGTTCTCTCAAAATATATTTTATTTTATCATCAAATTATAGAAATTCTAAAAACGAAAAAAAAGAATATACACATCGTACCAATGTATTATTTCAATATTATAATGATATTCATTCTTTGCAAGATATTTATAAAAATATTTGTAAAGAACTTAAGAGAAAACATCAAGAATTCCAAGATAGAGGATCTGGATGGTCACTTTGGAAATTAGCAAAATATTACCCCCTTGGGGGTGGATCAAGTTATATTAAATTACCCGACCAGATCAAAAACAAAAAAGCTGTGATAAATATTCAAAATGAAGGTAATAAATGTTTTCTCTGGTGCATCATAGCCTATTTTCATCCAGCACCTCACCATAAATATCGTGTGTCTAATTACAATTACCCTGAATATATAGCAGAGTTTGATACACCTATGTCAGGCATAACATATCCTGTCGATCCAAAAAACAGCACTGCTATCAGTCGATTTGAAAAACAATATGAAGAATACTACAATCGACCAATAACTGTGCTTGTTTTTGGCTATAATAAAAATCATGTTATTAATCCACTCAGACACAAATGGTCGCAGATGGTGCACATGTTATTAGATTATTATATGTTACAGAAAGAAACAAGAAGCATTTTTGCCTCATACAGGATCTATCACGATTGACAGGAAAACAAATAACATTACATAAACAAGGAATAACAATATGTGATTGATGCTTGTCAAAATTTTATGGAAGAGGTAAGAAAACATGTAAAGAGCAATTAAAGGAACATATTAAATATTGATCTCATTACCCTCTTGCAACTTATGATTTTTCAACCAAAAGTGTAAAATTTAGTAATTTTAAAGCATTGCTACCACATCCATATGTAATTTATGGTGATTTCGAAATAATATATGAATTAATAGCAACATGTTTCCCAGATCCAAATGTATCAACTACGACACATACAGCCAAACATAAAGCATGTGGTTTTGCACTAAAATTAATAAATACTTATGAACCGAATAAATCAGAAGAATGTGTTTATCGAGGCGAAGATGCAGCCGAAAAATTCATACAAAAACTTAAAGAGTGGGTACAAAAATATGGTCCAAACTTATATAATGAAAAATCAATGAAGCCTCTTACACCACAACAACAACTGAAACATGATAATACTTTAAGTTGTAAATACTGTAAAAATAATTTTAATTCACATCATCCAAAAGTTCGACATCACAATTATTTTAGTAGAGAATATATTAGTACAATTTGTGAAACATGTAACTTGAAAATACAGAAACCGAATTATATTCCAGTATTGATTCACTATTCAAAAAAAAATGATTCACATTTACTTATGAAATATTTAGATTATGATACAGAGAAAATTAATAGTATACCACAAACAACAAATAGATTTATTACCATAGAAAAAACTATTAGATTAGAAAATGGAAAACCAGTTGTTCTTAGATTCTTGGATTCATATCAGTTTCTTCCAAACAGTTTAGCTACTCTGGTGAGTTATTTAACCAACGAGGAACTTGTTTATACAAAAGAATATTTTGGAGAGGATAAGATAGATTTGTTAAAAAGAAAGGGGGTTTACCCATATGATTACATGGATGATTTTGAAAAATTTGATGACAGACAGTTACCATCGATATATAAATTTAATAACAAACTTCGAAATGAAGTATGTAGCGAGGAAGATTATCAACATGCACAGAGAATTTGGAACATACTAAATTGTACAACAATGGTTGATTATCATGACAATTACTTGATAGATACTCTCCAGTTGGCTCATGTGTTTGAAAATTTTCGAAAAACTATTTTCGGAGAATATGGACTAGATCCTGTATTTATGTACACAACACCAGGTTTATCCTGTCAGGCTATGCTGTTATATACTGAAGTTGAAATTGACCTCATTAACGATATCGACCAATTCATTTTTGTTGAATCTGCTAAACGTGATGGCATAGTTCAGTGTCCTAAAAGATATGCAAAAGCAAACAATAATCATATTATACATCGATATGAATAACTTATATGGTTGTGCTATGATACAATCTCTCCCAATTGGTAATTACAAATGGATGAGCAAGGAAGAACTTGAAAAGAAAGAATTTTTAGATTGGCCTGAAGATTGTCCAGTGGGTGCTTTCTTAAATGTTGATTTGGAATATCCATCTGATCTTCATGAGAAACACCATGGATTAGCTATGGCACCAGTTTCTCAGAATGTCCCAGGTACAGAAGAAACAAAGTTACTGTCATCTTTCGAAACTAAAAAAAAAATTATCATGTTCACTATCGACTGTTGCAATATTACAAAGAGCAAGGTATAAGATTTAGAATCAATCAGGGGTTAAAATTTGCACAAAGTAAATGGCTAAAACCTTATATTGAGAAAAATACAGACAAGCGAAAACGAACAGATTCGAAAGTTGAGCAAAATAATTGTATATATATATGAATAATTCAATATATGGGAAAACTGTACAAGATAATAAGAAGCATGCAGTGTGTAATTTAGAAAATGAACCAAACAGAATTCAAAAACTTGTTGATGATCCTAGATTCAAAGGTTTTACAGAAATTGATGATAGCAATCTAACTCTTATTGAAAGAAGAAATACTAATGTAAAATGTAATATGCCAATAGCTGTGGGTACTGCAATTCTTGAATTGTCTAAATTAGAAATGTATAAATTTCATTACAATGTGATGAAACTGAGATACGGAGATAAAATTGAAATATTATATATGGATACAGATAGTTTTGTATATGAAATAGAAACAGAAGATTTGTACAAAGATTTGCTAGATATGAAAGAACATTTTGATTTTAGTAACTATCCAGAATATCATCTATTAAACAGTGTTGAAAATAAGATGGTTCTTGGGAAAATGAAAGATGAGGCAGCAGGTTCTATAATAACAGAATTTGTTGGTCTAAGACCAAAAATGTATTGTATGAAAATAAATAAGAAAGAAGAAGAAGAAATTAAAAGAGCTAAAGGTGTGAGTCGACCATGTACAAGAGAACTTAAAATGGAAGATTTTAAAGAATGTTTATTTGAAAAGAAAACAAGAAAGATGTCTGCATATCATTTTACTGACAAAATAGATGCTGTCTATATGTCATTAAAAAATAAAATAGCCCTCGATGGCAATGACAATAAATTACAAATATTAGATTGTAACATCCATACTAGAGAATATGGATACAATAACACAAGTAAACATTGTGATAAATGTAAGTTGAGTATGAACAAGAGAACTTACAATGAAAGATTTAAAAAAATATTTATTTAACTAGCAAATCAGCTGGTGTCTATACTACAAAAAATAAAGTAGCTTTTGATAGTAATAATAATAAATTGCAAATATTAGATCACAATGTCCATACTAAAGAATATGGACACTATAAAACAAGTAAACATTGTAATAAATTTTGTATAATATTTTTCTTATTTATTGTAATATTTATTTAAGTTAGGTGGTGGTAGAGTAGCCCTAAGGCTAAATTTTTGCTCTAAAATAAAAATAAATAAAAATATATTGTATTATATTGCATTATATATATATTAGTATTAAATAGTATAAAAATTAAAATTGTTCTATCACTCTTTCATTCTTTACATCATATATGTATGATTTCTCTACAATTAAAATTGCACTGCATATGGTATTTTCCGGTAAAGTTTCATGAAACTCACATATTAACTTAGTGTTTGTTCGATCATTTATAACTACCAATTTTCTTTTTGATGCATTGATTAAAAATATTGGTCTGTGAACTATGAACTCATCTGGATTATAATACATGTCTATGTTACCTTCAGTCACTCTCTTAAAAGCACTAAATGCTTCATATAACTTCAAATAATCTTGTTCTGCAATGTTTAAATTATAATTTTCACGAGGGAACACCTCATTTCTGCCATTCTTCAGATACACATCTTTAACTTTACAATTATCAAACTAATCCTTTTCCTGATTGTCATCTCTCCCTGTGTGAAACAACACAGCTACAAACTCTGGCATGTCGTATTGTAAAGATTGAAACTGATTAGTAATGTCAAATTCAAAGAATTTACCCTCCACTGGCTTCTGAATGCATTGATAAGTATAAAATTGAATCGGAATTTGAGGATTTTTCAAAATGTTGGCTTTGTATTTGAGAGCATAATTCGATTCATATTCAACTATAGGCATTTGCAACTCCATAGACTGGATCACACATTTCGCAGCTTCGGGTAAACTAGCCTCATTAGCTGTTCCATCTGCATTTAAAGCTTTCTATCTCATGATGGCATTATGATCATTGGGTGCTCTCTGAAATATGACACTTAAACCACCTTTCCAAATAATTTCTTTATAATCAGAGAAAAAGCCAAACAGCAATCTCATGGGGAACAGTACTGTGTGACTTTTTGCTTGAATTTTTGTTCCAACTTCAAACCCACCAACTTTATAATATGCACTCTCTGATTTGGACAGTTTCAATGTCCCCACTGTAGTGGATGCAATTCCAGGGCAATCAATCCTGTCAATCACTGTACCATGCTGCCTAATTTCAATTTGAGAGAATAAGAATGGAACAAAATTATCTATAAGTTTTACATAACCATTACTTTGTTTTACAATATCAAATTTTATATTCAGATCTGATCTATGTGGATGAATGAACCCATCCCCCACCGTGGTGTCATACTGTATCTCTTTGTTGGGCTGATTCAAATTTGCAAATGTCCTCCTGTTTGGTGGGAAGGACTGTAATTCATAACTCTCGATATTTTCCATCTTGGTATTTATTTATATATTTTAAATATTACTTTATATTATTGCAGTGCTTTTAGCACCAGCAAAATCGATGATTTAATTTTTCTCATTTGTAATTGTTATCTCTATGTAATTAACTTCATCAATAGAAACAGGGAAATAGACTGGTGGGATTGGGGAATAGAAGATGGGTTCCATAAATTCTGAATTTGGTTTAAATGTAGCAATGATACCTGTTTCTTTATGACTACCAATCGAATTTTCTTCTGCTTTGATAATCATACCTTTGGCAATGTTGCAGTGAATGTTTAATGTCTCAATAGCTAAGAATTTCGGTATAAATTTACCTATGTGTTCTCGAATCCTAGAAGTTCCCCCATGGTAGATAAGTCCACTGTTTCATTGGTAGACACAATCTCCACTCTGTGTGTTACAGAATTTTGAGATAGCAATACAGTGTTTGGAAGTTCAGATTGTAAAGTAGATAAGTTATACTGTCCGGGAGGAATAATAATTTTTTCATTCCCTACTAATATAGTATTGTTGTAGTTAGTTACATTCGGAATCAGATATATACTGTAGAATGCTCTCAGAGCTATGGATTTTGGATAGATAATATCATCGTGAAGATGTAGTTTCAAGACCGAAGTCTCGCTGGAGAGATGAAAAATTCCCATATTTAATATATAATACAGCTTTTTGAAAATCTTTTAATTTGATGTTTGGTATTTTATTCAATATTCTGAGCATCGTAATGCAAACATGGCCACATATAATTTGATCGAAATCTTGAATACGATCGTCGTTGTAATAAACCTTAACATGCTTTAAGTAACGAATTAATTCTGTAGGGGGTACCCCTCCGAAAGAATCGAAAATAAAAGCATTGTTATTTTGTTTATTTGATTTGATTTGATTTGATTTAGTTTATTTTACTTCGCGTTTTGTGCCTCTTGGCTAATTTGCGAAGATGGGGATGAGTGATGAAAGGATGAAATTGATGAATGGACATTCACAATCAACCAAGCCCGACCGGGATTCGAACCCGGGACCCTTGGCGTCGCAGCGCGATGTGCTAACCACTCGGCCACAGGGTCGGGCTATTTTGTTTATAATAGCATATCCAGTGGGTACTAATGTTTTCGGACATGTCCAAATTCACCACACCACATTCTCGTGAGAAAGGGGGACTACCTTTAGGGAGAGAATCAGACATGAAATCCCCCCTGAAGTGTTTAATTTTAAATATTTTAACTAAAGATTCAATGTCTTGGTTCGTGACTGCTTCTTCTTTTTTTAATTTTCTGAGTGCTCTGGACTTCACACCACTGCCTAATTTTTTATCCATAGCAAGATTATGACGCTTCTGCTCTTCTAGTTCTGCCTTATTCTTTTTTGAATCAATTACAGTTTTGGCAATAGCAGCACTGCCCCCAGCTAAACTTCCCACTGTCCCTAAAGCTGCCAGGATGGTTGGAATGATGAATATGAATCCTCCACTATGTGTTTTTTTCTTGTATTTTGCAATCTTTTTAATTGTGGCGTACTGAGTAATAATTTCATTCCATTTCCTTTGGCTATACACTATCTCTTCTTTTCTTGTTGTTTTTTAGTTAAAATTGAATTTATTTTTAAATTTTTAAGATTGTGATATGGGATTTGGTACACAACTCCTTTTGGTTTCATGTTGTTGTTATTATTTATTATTATTTTTCAAGGTATTTATATTATATATGTATTTATATTACAAACCCCACCCTAATTTTTGTTTGGTATTCATAGCAATAGTTGTACCCAATGCTGTTATTCTTTCACCCAAAGAAGCATCTCTTCCAGTTAATCTTCCAAATGCTGCATCTTCTAATTTTTGATCAGCCACATGACGATCAACCAGATCTTTGTGTGTGTTGTATGCAATGTCATGTTCTTTACAAGCTACATCGAGAGGATTAATACAAGTTTTGTCCCCGGACCACAGTATTGGTAACCAGGTACGTGAAATTCGAATGGGAGCTTATTAATAATATCATTCACTAAACCTCGACTCTCTGATATATTATCATTCACTAAACCTCGACTCTCTGATATATTCCAGAATTTAGGAGGTAAAGTATTGATAATTTTAATTAAGTATCCTATACCTTTGGGATCGTTTACAATGAAATTAGCTAGTTTGTCACTGATCATGTTTACAATACCCATTTTCTCATTATGGAAGTTGTTGTTCCTAGCATTTTCTTCCCCTGCTATAATCAGCAATCTATCTATGAGTTTTCTAACATCGTTTACCCACACAAATTCTTTAGGTAAAGTATTGTATTGCTTGATACCACTACCGGTTTTGAGTTGGTTCCAGATGGACTTGATCACATTTTTGTATTTATCACCACTGCTCGATTTCACTCGCTTTTGACTGGCATCATTATTTTTGTACAGAGCATCAGAGTGTGTCAAAATTTCAGAGTAACTTTGATAATCATATTCTGTAAAATTTTTTGGTTGTTTCTTAGTGATGAGCTCCCATAGCCCAACAGTACCAGGATATCTGGACCAGCTGTTTCTCCCACCCAAATTGATTTTTATATTGTCCCCTTCGAATGTTACTCTAGATTTCCCAATTTTCCACACCACACCTTAATTTGTTTCCATGGTCGGATACAATCCAAATACTTAATCTATTTCAAATTTCCCTGTACTCAGGTAATCCCTTGCCAAGGGACCCAACTCAATTTTCTCTAATTTTTCTATAGCTGCTTTAGCAGGTGGTTCCTTGAGTATCAGAGGTGTGTGAATGCTGGATAAAGGGGTAGGTGGAAAGTCTGCATAATTTTTAGCAGTACGAGGTACCAATTCACTTGTGAGATTTTTATTTTGTTTTGTCACACTCTTAATCTCTTTACCAAGACCACTGATCGCATCGATAATTGGTTGGTCTTGACGTTTGTGTTGTTCGTAAAACCCTCGATTTTCTGATCTCCAACCTTTGAAACGTTTGGACAAGTACTCTCGTAATTTCGAATTATCTTCAATTTTGTGTTTCATCTTAAATATTTTTTAATTAATGGTTATTTTATATCGTTTCAACGTTCAAAAAGTCGTTGATTTTATTTCTGAATTTACCATTGTTAGGTTTACGAGTCATGTCGATGGTGACAAATCCAAAATCGTCATTGTTCCAACAAGATGAACAGAATTTTGAAAATTGGTTGTAATTAAAGTCTCCTCCCACATAATCATCGTATACATGTTTCAAATTAGTATGATCTTGACGAAAAAAACAGATTAAGTTTGTATTATCTCGTAGTAACTGTTTGGGAATTAGGAATAAGTTTGAGCTAAATAAAAGCAGTCTATTTCTTTGTGACGACCCTGTGTAAAAAAAAATTCTAATTTCATTCTGATTTTCTAGAATAACATCATCAAACACCACAACAGAATTTTTCAAACATTGGTCGAGAGGTTTTATTGTTGATGCAAATGTAGCTATGCCTAGTCCCTCGTACAGCTTCATGAGTTGTTGGTATTTTTGTTGTTCTAAAGTCTTTGAGAATACATATAAGTGTCTATTTTTCCAATCTAGCCAATTGGGGGCAAGCAAAAAATTATCAACCAGCAAAGTAGTTTTTCCACAACCGGATGGGCCTGCAATGAGGCATCTTATGTTATCGGGTAAAAGCTCTCCATTTTTTATTAGTTTCCACTACATGTGGTAAACCCTGTACCACATTCCATGTTGGTGTCAAAGAATCACCTGGTTTGCTTCTATCCAACTTTTGTCTGGCAGACCTAATCATTTCACATAAAATTTATTATTTTTCTTCTTCAATATTTTTTCGATTAAATATGTATCTCGATATTTTGTTTTACTAAGTTCTTCTTCATAGAATCTCCCTTTCAGTATTTTGTTATGATTATCTTTTATGATATATGTATTTCTATTCCCTGGTAAAACTTGAACCATAATCAATAACTCTGTACTCCAATTTTTAGTGAATCCCTTCTCGAATAACTGTTTATATTTACTGACCCATACCTGATCCCCTATTTTAAACTTTGGCTTCTTGGTAGTGTATGTATATTTTTGACAATAAACAGTAGAAATCAATTGTTGCTCATCAGACTTGGTTACCTCAGCAGGTTTCATGTGAATAGTACTGTGTACTGTGTTGTTGTAATTATGAACTAGCTCGGGTAAAATTTGCACCCACTTATAATTGCCCTGTAGAGTAAATTGTCTCCACATGCGATTTTTAATGTCCTGTTGAATCGTTCCACTATACTAGCTTTCAGATCACTGTATGTAGAATAATGTTTAATATTATGTTGTTGCATTAACTTAGCAAATGATGAATTGTAAAATTCTTTCCCTCTATCTGTCTGTATATATTTTGGTATCCTACCCTCACTAAATATCGACTTAAAAGCCTCGGTAACACAAGTACCAGTCTTAGATTTTAGGGGAACAGCCCATGCATATTTGCTAAAGGTATCAATAACTGTAAGCATATATTTGTAACCATGATTTGTCTTATCCAAATTTTTTAAAGTCCCTGTAGCCATCTCAATCAGATCAGTCTGAAGGAATTCATTCAGACCTTTCGTTACCTCACTCAGTCGCTTGTAGTTGCAACGGGCTGTTTTGTGTAATTCATTAACTATATCTTGTCTTGACATTTAGTTTGAAAAGAAAATATAACACAAAATGGATTATTCTCGGGGTATAATTGTTTCACTTCAAATAATAATTGGTCATTAGCTTGCAAAGGGAAAACAGATAATTCTTGATTCTCATGTATTTTATATTTCTTTCCAGATTCGTCCCAATATGCAACAGGTACCTGTAGTGCTCTGTAGACGCCATCTTTTCTCTGTATGGTGAAATTTGGCACTTCCACATGTTTTCCTTTCTTCACATAGTCAAATTTTAAAAATTTAATTTCGCCATCAAGGAAAAACTCATGAGACTGAGTGTAAGGGTACATTTTGTAAACATTTCCTGCATTAACATAAGTCCTGTGTCCTCGTACATTTGATACACTTTCAAGTCTAACTATCTCAACAGTGAAAAATTCACGTAATTCGAGATCATCTAATCTGCTTAATACCGTTTCTTGATATTCGTTTATGGTGCGTACCACTTCATCGTAGCTGGGTTTGATTTTCACATCGACATACAAATGTTTAAATTGTTCTTTGATATCATGAAGTTGCGAGGTAAAACCTGATAAAGCAGATTCTTGACTTGTTTCGAGGGTACTGATTTGTAGGTTAATGTTAGAAATAATCTCCTGTAAATTTTCTACAAGTTTCAATTTGGAACTTTGGCTTGAAAGATCGTGTACCTGACTTCTAATTACTTCAAACAATGCATAAAGTTCGTTGACTATTTGGTTGGTAGGCAAAGTAGCGATGGTATGTTGAATTACAGCAATTTCCGCTTGAATATTTTTTATGTCCTCTGACTTGAGTATTCTATTTACTGCTCTTTTTACAGATCTTATCTCCTGGGAAGTGGGTAAATTGGATACTGTGTTTTGAAGTGTTGTCAAGGCCTGTTTAACTACATCTAACTCTGTAGCACCTGCTACACTGGTTAAGGCATTTTTAAGTTGCTGTATGTCATCTTTGAATTGAAAAGTATTTTTATTTACTACAGAGCGAGATTCAGCCTTGGGCCGCTCTACCACCTAACTCTGGTGAATAAAAGTTACAATATATACATTTATAATACTGAATAATACTGAAATCAAATAACATAACATGAATGAATACGACATAAATGAAAAACAATAAAATTTAGAGAATACAATGACAGATACATTAACACACACACATACACACGTGTACATACGCAATTTCCAGATCGATACTAAAATAGCATGCACACAGGTTGAAATATTTGTTGTGTCAGATAAGTGTTTGCAAAATACATGGTTTTACGTTACTTCATTCCTGTTGCTTAGCCGTACGAGCTAATGCTCAATTGTTGTCTTTGCAATAAAAATAATACGACTTGTTCTTTGAAGTTTTTGGGTGTTGTAGCAAAAGAAACATAATCGGGAAGAGCATTCCAAACCTTTGCAGACCAGAGGGAGAAGGAGCTTTCGAAACTGACAGCAGAGTGGCGGGGAATGTCTATTTTTCGCCGACCTCTAGTATTGTATGGATGTATCGAATTTCTAAATGTCAGTTTCTCGTGGAGATAGATAGGTGTTTGCAATTTTAATACCTTATATATTGTAGAACACTGATGCAGGAGGCGTCGCCTAGACATGTTAAGGATTTTGTATGTATTGAGCAAGGGTAGGATGTGCTGATTTCTCCTGATCGGGAGAACGTAACGAATGCAAGAATTCTGTATTTTTTGTATTCTGTTCGATATTTTACGTTGTAAATTCGTGCCGTACACCACATCACAGTAATCGAAAATAGGATATATTAGAGTTTCGATGAGATAATTTAGTTCCTCTAGTGAAAAAGTCTCTCCTCCTGTAGAGTGATCTCATTATTGTTAGTGCTTTTGTGCATTACGCTGAGATATACCCTGCCCAGGAAAATTTGGGAGCAAAAGTAAGGCCTAGATGTTTTGGTTTTTAATTTTGATGTTAATTGTATCATAATTTACTTTTTCAAGATAATAGTTAGAGCCTAAAATTGTGTATACGCATTTATTCTGGTTAATTGCGAGCCCATTTGCAGTGAGCCACTTGTTAAGGGTATGTAGATCACTGTTTAGATTATCTATCTTGTTTAACAAATCCGATGATGATGACGATATCATCAACTGCGTATCATCCGCATAACAATGTATATTACAATGGCTGATGGTCTTTGATATATCAGCGACGTATAAGGTGTATAAAAGGGGGCCCAGAATGGAACCTTGCGGGACTCCTCCATTTAATGTTATTGGTGATGATCCGGTGTCGGCAGGGTAAAAAACCCTTTGTCTTCTTTCGTGTAGATATGATTGGAACCAGTTTATTACAGGCTTCCAAAAACTGTAGTATTTCATTTTTGCTAGGAGAAGGTTATGATTGACAAGATCGAAAGCTTTAGAAAGGTCTAATAATACTAGTATAGTTAGTTTCTTATCGTTAATCGAACGTAAAATATTGTCCGTGACAGATAATAATGCCGTCGTTGTACTATGAGAAGTACGGAAACCTGATTGAGAATCAGGTAAGATTTTATATTTTGCAATGTACTCTTTTAATTGTATAGAGACTATCTTTTCTGTGACTTGAAAATATTGATAGAATGCTGACTGGTCTTAAATCGCTTAGAGAGGTTAACGTCTGCTTTTTGGGGAGCGGAATAACTCGAGCTTCTTTCCATGCATTTGGAAATTGGCTGGTTTTCAGAGAAAAATTTATGGTATGCGTGAGTGCCGTAAAGTATGAAGGGAAGGGCCAGTTTAAGCATTTTGCACGTAATGTTGTCCACTCCTGCAGCATTTGATCGAATACTGTACACTGCCTTTTCAACCTCAGAATCTTGAACCTGGCGAAAGGATAATTCTTTTGTATCGTTTTGAAAGCAGTTCTCTAAGAAATACTTGCACTCCTTTGCAATAATGGCGTTGTCTCGAAGAACACTGTCGTAGACATTTGCAAAATGTTTATTAATTTCAAAGGGACTGCTCAGGTGAGGCGGAAGTTCTCCCGCGTTCCGTTTGCTAGCAGGGACGGCGACAGAGGTGGGCACGGGTGGGCAAATGCCCACCCAAAAATTCCTGTGCCCACCCGATTGCCCACCCAATCAAATTCAATAAGTACATATACTTGGAGATATATGAATGATTCGATAAATAATTGTATTTTGGTGTTCATAACATGTATATTTTACTTGTGAATATTATCTATGCTAGAAATGTTCACATATTATCAACCCATAAAAAGCCAATTTTGTCATTAGAAAGTGAAAGTAATTACTAGAGCTATTGAAACAAAAACTGTGATCAAATAAATACTTCCATGATTAAAAGCAGGTAGTAGGCTTAGGAGGCTCAACATTATGCAGGGTATGATCAAGATTAGATCAGAATTTAGGTTGAACTTGATGACTGTAGCCCCGGGCCTCCGCATACATATATAAATTCCGGCCTGGGTATGGTTAAAATAATCTCCAAATAAACAAAGAAAATCATCATCTTAGCGTTACTTCCTCCGGCAACACAATACATTATTTCGACTTTTTAATTATTATTAGAATAATTTAATCAAGAAGACTTAGATGGGCAGGCCATGTGACACGAATGGCAGAGGAAAGAATAGTTTACAGGATTCTTGTTGGGAAACCTGGTGGTAAGAGACCAGTAAGAAGGCCAAGACAAGGATAGAGGGATAGCGTTGAGATGGACCTAAAAGAAATTGGCAAGGATCGGAAATATTAAATTTATCTTGCCCCGAATAGGGACAGATGGAAAGCTTCTGTTGCTGCAGCCATAAACCTTCGGGTTTAAGCATGCTAGAGAGTATAATATAGTTTTAATTAGCTCTGCATTAAAATTCCAGAAGTGTCCCTTTTATATTTCATTATAATTTTTATATACTTGTTATCTTCAAATATCAATATCGTATGAGAAATATCAACTTTATATTAATTCTACTAATAAGAAGGAATCACAATAATCACTACGATACTGAAGTGAATAAATTTTAATAAACCAGTTATGTATGGAAAAAGATACCGAATTATTCAATTGCTAATGAATGGCTTATCCAATTTAGAAATTCTCGTCCCACACATAAATTTTGCCACATGAATCAGCCGAAAATATCAACAGAATCTGTAGATGTAGCTGAAGAAAAGAAAAAAAAGTTATGTCACGAAGTATCCAGAAGACGATTTTGTTAGTTTGTTTTTAAGCCCACTTTTTTGCTCAGATAGGCTACTCGGGACTAAACCTACAGTTTAACGTGTAGTCCGAACCAGTGTGCATTGTGCTTCCACCAGAGGAGGGGGGAGTCGAACACAGGACCTCTTCATTATAATGCGACAGCGTTATGCCATTGGGGAAAAATATACAGAAAGAACTCGCATCAAACGTGGAATTTTATCACCACAGAAGATGCGTCCATTTTAAGAGGGTGCTTGCCTGAGACAAATAGTGAGACTTTCGGAAAACAACGTCATTGTTCACGGAATTAGCTGCCTTGATCCACTAATGAAACGCTGTGCAATTGAAACTACCATCTCACTTTCTAAGAGCTATGGACTAATGAAAATCCATGGAAGAGAGTAGATAAAAAATGTGCATCCCACCGCAACTCTGATTTCTTGACCAAACGACCACAAAAAGTTGAAAAACTCACTTTCTCTCCCCGTTCCGCGCCTCATTTATTGCGCTGACGATGTTTCACGGGCGCAAAAAGGCAGTGATGAGTGAAAGATGAGCTCTCATCCTCTCATCCTTCTCATTTTTCTCATTTTTCTCATTTCTCTCATTCTTCTCTCATCTTCTTATCCTCCTCTTATCTTCTTTTTATCCTCCTCTCATTCTCTTATTCTCTTATTCTCTCATTCTCTTATTTTTTATTTTCTTATTCTCTTATTTTTGAAAGATGAGTGTACCTTATCGTAATTTTCCAAGTCTGGGGCCAAATGTTTATATATTGTGATCTTCGTAAACCTCTCCTCTCATTCTCTTATTCTCTTATTCTCTTATTCTCTTATTTTTGAAGGATGAGTGCATCTTATTGTAATTTTCCAAGTCCGGGACCAAATGTTTATATATCGTGATCTTCGTAAACCTCTTCTCTTATTTTCTCATCTTCTTATTCTCTTATTCTCTTATTCTCTTATTCTCTTATCCTCTCATTTTTTGAAAGATGAGTGCACCTTATCGTAATTTTCCAAGTCCGGGACCAAATGTTTATATATATCGTGACCTTCGTAAACCTCTCTCTCGGGGAGGGAACGATGTACCACACACACACACACACACACACACACACGCGCGCGCGCGCGCGTATGTATTGTGACGCAAACAAACAAACAAAATAATAATTGTTGTTTTTTAGGAGACCTGGCCCCTATAACCTCGCCAGGGTGCGTGGTGCCCAGCCAAAAAAGTAAAGGTTTTCTAATGGCTGCGGTTATAGATTACCGCACCTCTGTAGGGTTTCACGTGTTTTTTTTTTTCCCCAAACTTCCATGAAACCCTACAGAGGACCTCCGTAATGCATGCAACGTGTACTATCGACTCTAGTGTTATTTGATGTTGTGATATTTTTGGATATAGAGTTTTATTGTGAGATATAGATAAAAATAATTATGTTTATTATAATATTTTCTTGATGAAGATGGAGAATATGTGTGTGTTACAAATAAAGTTGCATGCTTTTTTTTCTAGTGTGTGTATGTGTTTTTGATGTTTCGACAGCATCTGAAACGATAAAAAAGAAATTTTATTGTTAATTTTCACGTGTAAAAACAACAACAAATTTTTTGTGCAAATTTTCTGATTGTCTCGTGCTATAGTGCAAAAAAGATATTGTAACTGATAACTAATGAAATTGACATTTGTAACTGATCTGAACTAGTGAAATTCGTATTGTGCTATTGTAACTGACTGTGCTAGTACAAAAAATTTCTTATTTGTGCAAGAAAAGATGTTAAAAACTTGTTAAAACTGCTCTGTGACCCTCTCGTTCTTCACGTCGTAGGCGAAGGACTTCTCTGCAATCAGGATGACACTGCATAGGGTATCCTCGGGCAAGGCATCGTGGAACTCGCAGACGACCTTGATGTTGGTTCGATCGTTGACCACAACCAGGGAGTCGTAACGTACCCAATTTGCGTTACACGGTACGTTCCATTTTGTAGGAGGAAGAGTATGGTTCAACTGCTGGTACCCATGTAACGTAACGAAATGCAATATCTTATAGAGTGACGTTACAAGGAACGTAACAAAATGTATTATGGTAGATATTAACGTTATAAAGGAACGGAACGAAATGAGCACATTGGAACATAACGTAATATGCAATATGGTATATACTACCGTTACAAGGATACAAGGAACGTAGTAACGAAATGCATTGTGGTATATACTAGCGTTACAAAAAAACGTAACGAAATGCAACATGGTAGTAAATAACGGTACATAGGAACGTAATGAATGCAATCCTCCGTAACGGAACGAAGTGAAAGGCAATATGGTTAATTAACGTTACATAGGAATGTAACAAAATGTAAACCACTGTAGCGGAACGGAACAAAATGCAGTTGGGTACATACCATCTGCATAAGGAACGTAAATAAATTCAGTATGTTAGATGTTAACGTTACAAGGAAAGAACAATTCACAAATGTTAGGTAGTAACGTTATAGGCGCGTGACGAATATAATCTATTTAACATCAAGGAAGAAAAAGGAATAGCCCAAGTCTCTTACCTTTCAGTATATCGTATGGGATTAATGTGTAATAGCCGTTAAAAATATGGTTGTTTGTAAAAAAATGAATTTCAACCAGGGTTGATAAAGGGTCAGGAATTTTAAATCAATTCAATTCCGGTTCAGCAGGGAATATTAGCAAGCATAAATGGATCTGGACCGTAAAGAGCCTTTTTATGTTTAAAATATTTCAATTCGTTCCAGGAACCTTTTCTCCGGATCAATTGAAATACGGCACAGGGACCTTCTTTCCGGATCAATTTAAAGACTGTCTAAGTTCCATATTGAAATGAAAGAATACGCAACTTGGACCGAATTAAAACTGTGCGATAAAGAAGGTTCCGGTGTTGTTGCGGAACCCAATAGAACCCATTAGAATTTATGGGTTCGTGGACGTTTAACAATCCTGATTTGAAAATTACATTTTTGGCTCGAAATTGAATACAGCTTCCAACTAGTGTAGAAATGAGTAGTCATAGACGTGCGCACGGGGTGCAAAGGGGGGGGGGCACATGCCCCACCCCCTAATCATTGACGTCTGCCGATATTTTCGACGCAGGGACAAGCAAGGTATTTTTCCATGGGGCATATTAACCAGATAATAGTGTTGCCCCCTCAAGAAACACCACTTGAATTCGAAATTATCGCATTCCTGCATTCCCATTATAATAATTAATGTACATTACTATGACTGGGATCAAATTATACGCGTGAAATATATACTTTTAGCTGACATTCGTTTTCTAAAGGGGAGATGTGGCCATCCTCGCCCCCTTTCAGATTTCCATGCTCCTATATTATTATACTTTAATCCAGAAATTTAGGGTTGAGGAATCTTATCACCGGTTATTAAACGATATTATGCTCTTGAAGAAAATTAAGTATTTTCAAGCAGATGAAAGTTCACAAAGCAACAACGGCGGAAGAAGGTGCAGTGGCGCAACCACAGGGTGCAGGGGAGATTAGCTCTCAAACTTGTACGGAAATCAATTCTAGGGGGTTAGGGGGCAAACATTGAACTATAGAAAGAAAGGTTACAGAATCTAAGAGTAGCAAGACAAAAGGGTACTGAAGATGGATTTAGTTTTCACGTCTGTCGTGCACTATTTCTTCCAGACGGTCAAGAGCACCTGCAAGGAGGCACAGAGGAGCAATTGCCCCCTCTTGATTTCTATCTTTATACAAATATAAATAAAGTTATATAAACTTGGACAGTTGCTGCTGCTTACGGTGTACGTTTTGCCCGTGTAAGGTAATATATAGATGTATTATTAATTTTTGAAACCCCACCGTTCATTTATAAACACACTGTATATGAGTCATTGTGAATTCGAGTCAATTAAAACATTTTGCGTTGTTGGGAGATTATCTATTAGGATAAAATTTGAACATAATGAATCTAAGTAGAGAAAAATCCAACTTGTATATCAAAATTGCCATGTCCAACTGATCTCCGAAAGTAGTGTTTAGCACGTCACATTTCAAGTATATTGTAATAATCTTCAATTAGGCCAAACGTTAACGAACAAAACAACATTTATTTAACTTATAACTTCATGTTATATAAACTACATGAAATACATTTAACAAAGACAAAAGACAAAATACAATCTCTCTCCAATTCGACTTGTTCACAGTATCTCTTCTAAAATTTTTATCTTTTTCTTAACTTCCATCATATATGATTGATTGATTTGAGTCCACTTTATGCACAGTTAGGCTAATCAGGACTGGACCTACAGTTTAAAGTGAAATCCCAATCACTTGTGCCTCCACCGGGTATCTAACCCGGGACCCCTTCATTACAAGGCGATGACGCTACCACTGCGCCATCGGGGAGGCCATTTCAAGTATAGTCCATGATTGTATCTAGTAGTATATGAACGAGATGTGTCCCTCCATTCAAACAATACGTGGCTTGTCCCTATAAGTGTGTCACTTATAAATTAAGTTTCCGAAAGCAGGTATTATGCATGAACAGAACAAAATATACTCGTGAGAAATTACAAAAATTATAAGTAAGTTCGTGGCGGGAGTTATTGACGGTTTTCCCCACAACCTATCCGCTTTAGGTTCCGGGTTCGAGTCCTGGTCTGTAAATATCTTTTTTAGGTGTCTCTTCATTAATTTAATCTAATTATCATCCATCTTCATAGTTTCGATTAATTATAAAAGTCACATAAAAGCGAAGCAAAATAAGAACAAATAAAAATAATTGCAAAATGATTACAATGTCAGAAGTACATTTGAAAAATAAAATGCGGACAGGAGATTCATTTTCAAACAGGTATTTGGGTAGAATTGTGTAGACAGACAGCATGCTCCCGAAAGTTGCCAATCCACGTGTAGCATGACCTTCGATACTGGGGTTGTGCTTTTTCAGGAAAGTTTGCTCGACGCTCCTCAAGCGTCTTATCAAGAATGCCTCGGTGTTTGCAGCATTACTATTTAACTTATTTTCCGTCGGGAAAATCTTTTTTCTCCTATTTAATCTGCGGTTGACTCTACAATACAGCATATTAATCAAGATACAACAACTGAATTACGGCGAAGTAGGTTAGAAACCCTGCGTGCTCAAGAGCAGCTTCGATAAGGCACCTGAATTGTTTCGAGCTGAAGCAGGAAATGGGCGATGTTTATTCCCCAAGGCCATTCTGTAAAACTAATGCCACAAGAAGTTTTCTGTGTGGATTTGTGAGCATGAAATTGTAGGTTAATGATAGTACTACAAGACGTTAAGTGGATTTATTTTTCTGTTTCGTTATTTTATATAGCTTTCCTACCTATATAGTTTGAATAACTAATTAATCATTTCATAAGCAGACAAACACGAAGAAGCCGATCCCGTGGCAAATTGGTTAGCGTAATAAACTGCGAAGTCTAATGTCGGATTAGATTGATTGATTTAGTTTATTTTACTTCGCGTTTTGTGCCTCTAGGCTAATTTGCGAAGATGGGGATGAGTGATGAAATGATGAAATTGATGAATGGACATTCACAAACAACCAAGCCCGACCGGGATTCGAAGTTTCGAACCCGGGAGATGTCGGATTAGAGCCTGGACTAGAAAATATGAATGGGTTGGGTCATTGTCTTTATACCACTTCCATCACCTATCACATCCTTTATCATCGCGATTAACCGAAAGTGGTAGACGCGAAATAAAAATAGAACCTTTGCATGGAAGTCCGAAAGAGAGGCAAGGGGGGGGGGGGGTGCACGACCCACCTGGAAAATGAAAGTCAACCAAAAATTATATATATATCTCACACAATTCCATTTCAGCTGCAATAATATATGTTAATTATTGCATGAACATAACTAGCTAACTAACTAACTCTCTAGCCTTCTTAAACCCGAAGGTTCATGGCTGCAGAACACAGGCCTTCCATCTGTCCCTATCCTGAGCAAGATCTATATACTCTTTTCCATCCCTACCGATTTCCTTTAGGTCTATCTCAACGTTGTCCCTCCATCTTCGTCTTAACCTTCCTAAAGGTCTCTTACCATCAGGTTTCCCAACAAGAATCCTATAAACTCCTCTTTCCTCTCCCATCCGTGCCACATGGCCTGCCCACCTAAGTCTTCTTGATTTATTTATTCTAATTATCTCCTCATCCCTTTTAGGTCCAAATATTTTCCTAAGGATCTTATTTTCAAATAAGATGAATATGATAACTTCAAATTAAAGCAATGTTTTTTGAGGAGACAACACTGTTATGCACCTTGTTTGCCTCCCTCCCCCCGGAAAAACTACCTTGCTTGCCCCTCTTTGGAAAAAATCCTGCAGACGTCCATGAACCTTTAGTATCGACTTCGGACTATAAAGCATTGATTCTTCAATGTATAGAGCGGCAATATACCGCGACAGCCTCTTACAGAGTATTTGCCAGGAAATATCAACACGAGAACAGGGATAGGAATTCCTCTTATTTTAGATTTTCTCAAACTAATTTCAAGTATCTGGTGAAAATTCTTTCTATTTAGTATGCAAATAAAGGTTTTAAATTTGAATGGGCGTATTAATTTTCTGGGTTTTTCCAGAGACGATATGAAGCACTGCGGATACGAAGGGCGAACTCAACAAAGTGCATTGTGAGGGAAATGCGTTTCAAGTTGTCAGGCACAATTCGAGCTCCACAAAAACTTGGTAACTGTAGATCGGAATGTTTCATGCGTGATTTTCAAAGATTTTATGGAGTTTGCACTGTGCCTGGCAACTTGAAACGCATTTCCATCACAATGTACTTTGTTGAGTTCGCCCTTCGTATCCGCAATGCCTCATATTTTCAATTACTTTGAAGCATTTTGGACCATTTTTTATTTTTATAAGCAACTGCATTAATTGATAGAATGATCTTAAACATGAAACTAATTGTTTTTTCCAATGATTGACTGTTTTCTTTGCCTTTCATTACGCTAGGTCACTCAGCCGCTATCTTTGTTGTGAGCCTAGATTAAGTGTGATTGGAGCTTATCCTATATGCTTTCTTCATACAACATGGCTGTCGGCTACATGTTTGACATCTTAACACAACTTCTTTGAAACATCGCTCATGAAATGTATTTCACCTATCGTCCTACGGGAATCAGAGGAACGTAACTACAAAAATTCTGTTTTCAGTTTCGTTAAAAAAAAATCCTCTGAAGAGTATTTGGAGAAAATCGACATTTTCCACTTCTAATTCTTATCTGTAAGGCGGAGTCACGTTTAAGAGTCATATTCCTAAGAATACATTATTTCCTCTCCTATTAATTTGATAAATTAGAGTTAAGTCGCTCTGGTTCTCACACACGCTATCAGCCCCTATTTTCCAAAATTTGGCACGTTAGGTATTACGCCAGATGTGTCATTTGGGTATGATGCATTTTTGTTATATGCCTGTGGAGATTCGAACAGTGTTCTCGGCTTGCGAGCCAGGTTATATCGGCGTCAGCGTCCAACGTTTGGAGCGCATACATTGCTCTAAGCAGGATGCTCTCTACCTTATGATGGGACACTTTTTTACCCATGAAAGTTATTGTCCGTGGCCTGCAAGCAAAGTTCTTGCAACAAACTGCCTCGAGAGAATTATGCGTAGGCTATGTGTGACTTTTCTGTTTCTCAGACCACGTGTGACTACCTACAAATTATGTGAAACAATAACATAAACAACTTCCCATGTGAGTATGAGAAAACACTTGCATTCTAGCCGGGTTCGATTCCTGTGATTCGAATTCCACTTTGAACTGTAGGCCCACTCCCAATTAGCCTATCTGTGCATACAAGTGAACTTAAAACAAGACAAACTTTCATTCTAACCTCAGTCACTTATGGGAGCTGCTTACAAGTAGTAGTGTTGACTGCCATGACTAAAATTTCTGGATCCAAGTTCACTTCCTCTCAACGATTTTATTTGTTGTTTTAAGTCCCCTTTATGCACAGTAAGGCTAATCGGGACTGGACCTACAATTTAAAGTGGGATCCGAACCACTTGTGCCTCCACCGGGTATCGAACCCGGGACCCCTCTCTCGACGATTTGACTGAGTCTGCACTCCTGCGCTACACTCCGCTGTCTATGCAATGTAGTTTTAAAAGTTGTTAACTGAGGTATCCTAGTCACTAATTCCACCGCTGCCACCAGTTAGTCAAGGTATGACTCATCATCAGCCAGGCTCGGGCGAAATGCAACCAGGGAGTCGTAACGTAACGAAATGGAACGGTATTTTCAATTACGGTTTCCGTTACGTTACAACCAGAAACGGAATAACTTTTTTCGTGAACAGAAACGTTACCTCAGGTATATGAACATTACGTTACAGGTGTGCATAACGGTACCGAACCATAACTGATCTCTAAAGGAGTAGGTCTTCACGTGACACTTTAACGTTACATCCATTGCCGGCAACCAGTAACGTTACAGGGTAAGAAAGAGGTTCGTCACGTATTGACTAGTAACTTTAGTGTGTGTGGAAAGTGATAGTAACGTTACAATTAACCAGTAACTTAATTGAGGTCACGGCTGTAAAAACGTTACACTCCTTTTTTCAAAGCAACAACGTTATTTATAGCTGGTATCATACAGACGTTCCGATGTGCAATACCGTGTCCGATGCCGTGTTCCGGAGAGAATAACATAGGTCTCTCGTATAATTGTGCTCGTTACTTTTGTAACGTTACAGTTCTTTTCCTCCACAAAAGTCTGTTTCGAAAAAGTGATACACATATCCGTTACGAATAGCAAATACCGTTATGGAAGGCGTTTTCGAAGAAGCTTCATAATTATGATCGGCAGCATACTAACATTACAGTGCTATGACCCCTCGAAAGTCACTAAGTTATAATACGTATTTTCGTTTTGGATGTCAGTGAAAAAATTAAATTGTAAAACAAAACGTTCGAAAACATCAGTAAACAAGATTCGGCGTGACTAAAGTTCTGGTTATTGGAATTTACTTATTAACTATGTATTTATCACAAATATATTTATTTTCTGCATACTTAATCGCTTTATGTGAATTTGTTCTAATTTGATTATTTATGCTAGATGAATTTTAACATGTACGTTCACTTTATACGATAGCAAAGCAAACGTTTGTTGAGGGAAAACGTTTATATCTATCTATATCTCTCTCTCTCTGTTTACATGTATTACATATTTTTTTTAAAAAAATACAGTTGTTTGGCGATGAGAATGATTCGTGCTTAGACTAGGGGTGGCCAGATCCGGATCCTCGCGGATCCGAAATCCGGATCCGGTTGGTTCCGGATCCTTAGGATCCGGATCCTAAAATTTTTCGGATCCGGATCCGGAATTTTCAGATCCGGATCCGGATCCGGAATTTTCGGATCCGGATCCGGATCCGCGGATCCGGAATTTTCAGATTCGGATCCGGATCCGGATCCAAAACTTTCGGATCCGGTACTTTCAGATCCGGATCAGGTACTTTCGGATCCGGATCCGGTACTTTCAGATCCGGATCAGGTACTTTCGGATCCGGATCCGGTACTTTTGGATCCGGATCCGGATCCGTTTTGCCATCCCACATGCGCTTCTTTGGAAAGTAAGAATGTGCTTATAACATATTGTTACCTGCTAATATACATATATATATAATATACATACACACACATATATATATATATAGTGTGTGTGCTCGCGTGCGCGGTTTGTAATTAATTAATACACTTACTTACTAGGGAGGTCAAAGTCTCCCCCTCCGATTTCCATGAAACTTGGCAGGTGTATAGAGCCCCCCCCTCAAATGTCAAGATGAGGAGAAATTGAAGTCCCCGAAACCACGTAAATATGGCATAGGAAGAAACAGGGGGCATACGGCCTCTCTATACACCTGTCAAATTTCATGGGAATCGGAGGGGGACACAGGGGTCAGATGATTCCCACGGCAATTTGTCCTAATCTTGACATTTGAGGCGGGTTTTGCCCCCTAAAACAGTATTTTAGCCGAAACAAAAAAACACGTATTTCTTCCTTTGGGCCCCTCTATACACCTGCGAAGTTTCATGAAAATCGGAGGGGAACACAGGGGTCAGATCCTTACTTCAATTTGTCCTCATCTTGACATTTGAGGGGATTTTGCCCCCTGAAACAGTTTTTAGCTCAAACAAAAAAACACGTAATTCTTCCTTCGGGCCCCTCTATACACCTGCCACGTTTCATGGAAATCGGAGGGGAACTCAGGGGTCAGATCCCCACTTCAATTTGTCCTCATCTTGACATTTGAGAGGAGGTTGCCCTCTAGAACAAATTTTTTTCCGAAACAAAAAAACACGTATTTCTTCTGCCAAGTTTCATGGAAATCTGAGGGGGACACAGGGGTCAGATCCCCACTTCAATTTGTCCTCATCTTGACAATTCAGTGGGTTTCGCCTTGTAAAACCGTTTTTTAGCTGAAACAAAAAAAAAAACATGTATTTCTTCCTTTGGGCCCCACTATACACCTGCCAAGTTTCATGGAAATCGGAGGGGGACACACAAATCAAATGCCCACTTAAATTTGTCCTCATATTGACATTTGAGGGGGGTTGCCCCCTAAAATCGTTTTTTAGCCGAAACAAAAAAAACACGTATTTCTTCATTTGGGCCCGTTTATACACACACCTACCAAGTATCATGGAAATCGGAGGGGGACACAGGGGTCCGATCCTCACTTCAATTTGTCCTCATCTTGACATTTGAGGGGGTTGTGCCCCCTAAAACCGTTTTTTAGCTGAAACAAAAAAAGCACTTATTTCTTCCATTGGGCCCCACTATACACCTGCCAAGTTTTATGGAAATGGGAGGGACACAGGGGTCAGATCCTCACTTCAATTTGTCCTCATCTTGACATTTGAGGGGGTTTTGCCCCCTAAAACCGTTTTTTATCTGAAACAAAAAAACACGTATTTCTTCCATTGGGCCCCACTATACAGTATACACCTGCCAAGTTTCATGGAAATCGGAAAGACACAGGGGTCAGATCCTCACTTCAATTTGTCCTCATCTTGACATTTGAGGGGGTTTTGCCCCCTAAAACCGTTTTTTAGCTGAAACAAAAAAAAACACGTATTTCTTCATTTGGGCCCGTTTATACACACACCTGCCAAGTATCATGGAAATCGGAGGGGGACACAGGGTCAGATCCTCACTTCAATTTGTCCTCATCTTGACATTTGAGGGGGTTTTGCCCCCTAAAACCGTTTTTTTATCTGAAACAAAAAAACACGTATTTCTTCCATTGGGCCCCACTATACACCTGCCAAGTTTCATGGAAATCGGAAAGACACAGGGGTCAGATCCTCACTTCAATTTGTCCTCATCTTGACATTTGAGGGGGTTTTGCCCCCTAAAACCGTTTTTTAGCTGAAACAAAAAAACACGTTATTCTTCCTTTGGGCCCCACTATACTGCCAAGTTTCATGGAAATCGGAGGGGGACCTTTAGATAACCTCCCTTGTTAGTCTTACACTTTGTAATTATTTAACACTACATATATTATAATGTTTTATTTTAATTTGTAAAACTGTAACTGTAGAACAATTGTATAATTTTTCTATAACATTTCTATCTTGTTATATGTGTTAAAGGTTTCATCCTGGAATGGAATGTCTCACATTTATGTGTGTTTTCATTTCCAATACATTCGAATGAATACATATTCGTTTCAATGGCATTTACAAAATCACTTCGGACATTTGTGCACGAGTGTGTTAGCCGATGCGTAGCAAAGTATTTTAGGAACAACACTTGAAAAAAATTCTTGTAGGACTAAGGTGTGGTAATATTATAATGGGATTGAGATACGAAACTCTTGGATCCGGATCCGGATTTTCGGATCCGGATCCAGATCCGAAACTTTCAGACCCGGATCCGGATCCGCGGATCCGGAACTCTCGGATCCGGATCCAGATCCGAAACTTTCAGACCCGGATCCGGATCCGCGGATCCGGAGCTCTCGGATCCGGATCCGGGATTTTCGGATCCGGATTTCTCGGATCCGGATCCGGAATTTACGGATCCGGATCCAAGTAGATCCGGATTTCTCGGATCCGGATCCAAGCAGATCCGGATCCGGATCCAAACGGATCCGGATTTTTCGGATCCGGATCCGTTTGGCCATCCCTAGCTTAGACTAAGTTGCTGAAGGACGAAACATAAAGGACCAACCATGGTCGAGCCAAAAAATCAACCGTGCCACGCGTTCGTCCACCTAAGCGAGAGGCAAGCTTTCTCCTATCGGAAGACGAAAAATAATTGCTTGCTGCGCGACCTTGAGAAGGCGAACAGAACCGATAGCAGCAGCACCACGCAAAATCGGAAAATCTGAATCCTGAAACTTTGTACACGTGACCTTCGATCACGAAGCATCCGAGTAGACAACGCCTTGGGGCTATATGAAAGGCACTTTTGGCAAGTAGAAAATACGTAGAAACGAAATGTTAGACGTAATTGTTGTACGAAACAAACGACACCGCGTTTGTGCAACTGGTCTGTAGCCAGACAGGGCCATTGGACTCTCAAGAAGGCAAGAATTGTATGGGAAGTGATTCTCAAAACTAAGCGAATAAAAGGACAGTATATTTATCATTTACAAGGGCCCTCATCCGCTTACAATTTTGAAAATTACTTTCAGTAATTCTTGTCTTCTTGGACAGGAGGTGCATTAAACTTTTTGGTGTAGAAACAGACAGAACGCCCGCCTACCTACCACGTTTGAAAGAAGGGCATAGACAGACAAGAAAGTAATTTTCAAGAACGCAAGAACGGCAGTCGACATGGACATTGAGCAACGTGTGACTAAGAAATACAATCGGAACAAAGGACAAGATTATTCAAGAAACAGTAATTTTATAAAACTTCCTATCATTAACTCAGTTCATCCTTTTATCCTCTTTTGTTTGTTATACTTTTGTATTATTCATGTTTTATATCGCTTTTCTGCCACTTGTAGATAATCGCGACGATGAAGATGAATGATGATAATATTAAATCTATGAAGAGATGCTTACCAAAAAAAAAACCAGCCATGCCCACATGTCTACTCGAACTTGAAATGTTTGGTACCGAGTGTATGAGTGGATCACTAAACGACTTCGGCCTTCGAGGCTACGGTTTCAGTTGCAACATGCAGTATAATTACGTTTCTACTACTCTGAATTGACCAAAGCATGTGGTATGTATCCTTCATTTTACTTAAAAAGCCCCCTTGATACATGAGATACTACAAATAATTTCAGGCATACCCTCGAACTCTGATTGCCTGGTATTTTTTTTTAACTAAGTAATGAAGTGACGTTTATATTCATATTAGGCCTACGACTATCTCGAACTAAAAACTCTTGTGAAATACTGTGTATATGTTATCCTTGTGAAGTGAGGAACTTCATATTTTGCTAACAAAATATGTATGAAAAATTATATTTGTAGCTACTACTTGAAGAATTCAAATTATTATTATGATGGAATTTCAACTTACGTATACTCTGCATATAATGTGTTATCGGAGAGGAGTTTTTGTCTCGCAGTCAATATATTTTTAGTTGAGGAACTCGAGAGTAAGTTGGAAATATATAATGACCCACGTTGTGGTGTGCTGTTCGATTAATCAGAATTGGAGTGAGAGAAATCTGTAGTTAACTTCATTCAACACGTCAATTTGTAACTGTGAATGCAAGTTTTCTTTGATTTAGCAGGAAATCAGTCTGCTATTGTTGTAAGTAATAAATGGAAATATATATATTTTCTGCTCGAGTAGGAATCCGCAGCCGTTATCCAATCAATCAGTTTCTGTGTGTGAAACTTCTGTCTAGGAAAGCTACATACAATTTGCTTTTAATAACAGCAGCTTCAAAATAACCTATCCATTCTTGTCTTGCAAGTAATGTTTGATTTGATTTGTTATATTTAACTTTGGTTTTCTGCCACTTTTGGCTAATCGCGAAGACGAGGATGGGTGATGCAATGACAAAATTGATGAAAGGACATCACGAAGAAAATAATGAAAACAATACACAGGCTGGGATCTGAACTCGGGACCTGTGGTGTCGCATTGTTCATGAAATAAAAACATAACATGTATAGTGGCTCAAATTAGTAATCGAATATGTAGCATTTTGCTGCATTTCTTCCCAATATTTCGAAATTAACAACATGTACATAAATATAAACGATAGTGAAATATTTATAGGCATTTATTAAAGCTATATTCCCTGTTACATTTTTTTCTTTTTTAATTTTGGGTGCGTCAGCACTTAGGCTATTTTGCAACCGCCACGTTATACGGGGTCCAGCCCCTTACCATAACAAATAACGTAACTGTAATATCGAATAACTGAAATATTAAAATATTCTGACTTAGGTTAAAAGCTGAGGCTCTAAAGGGGCACTCAGCACACATGACAAAAAACAGAACACACAGAATTATACTGGCCATAGGGTCAGTCGCCAGAGCCTCGTTAGTCTGCAAAGAGCAGTCCAGGGTGTACTACGTGGAATGAAGTTGACGATTGGGTGTACTACGTGGAAGGTCACCCCTTACACCCCTGTTACGGTTTCAAATCTGAGAATAGTTATTTATGTTTTGGTGTGAAAGAAGAGATCACTTTAATATTCAGACAAATCGTGAAAGCCTTCTGTTTCTGTTAAGCTACGTTTCCATTCAGACAAGTTCCAGACTCATGACGTGCAACATGTGCCGGCGCATGTTGCGCGTCATTTAGTGTACTCGTACTGCTTCCAATTCAAAACTACTTCTTCAAAATACGTCCGCAACAACACTGGAGTGCAGGATCGCAGTGTAGCGTTGTGCAGTGCTTTAGAGTAGTCAGTGTTCCTTCTCTTGTATTGTAATAATTTGGTGGTGATTTAACTTGGGTAAAGATGAACAATAAAGCTATGGCGGGTTTGTTGGTTATGGCAGGCGCGTATCATGAATTTCTAAAAAAAGAGGCGAAAACAACCTAGATGGTGGATTAGAAGTTTTCTAGCAAAAAATTAACTCGTTGATGAGAGACTTACGTCTTCAAAGTGGATACGAAAACTTTGTAAGAATGACTGCAAGTGATTTTGCATTGTTATTAAATCTTGTTGGACCACAGATTGTAGTCGCGTCGTCTGTTTCTACTCTAGTTCGTATGCCCCAGGAACTTGCTGCAGGCTGTTTCCATTGTCCGCCGCGCACGTTGTGCGTCTTAATCGTTTGGGGCAATTTTGTCCCCGGCACTTGCGCCGCGGCATGTTGCAGACAGTTTCCATTTCAACAAATGCTTGGCACATGCAGCGTCGCATGCCGCGTGTCATGTTGCGCGGTAAAATTTGTGGTAATAGAAACGAGACTTTACATAGTTCTTTTATCGGTCAACTACAGTGCGGGGAAGAAACAATTCATGCTATTTCCTAACTACGTCTGTTACCAGTAGCTCCATTGCCCTTGACTGAAGTACGAGAAAAATGGGTAACAAAAACAAAAATACAACATTTGACGAACTGCAGCTATTTATTTTTACCTAACCAAAGGGTGCAGGTACAGGGAAATTAAAAATGTTAAGTACATGTAAGAGTACCGTGGGTGACGCAATAAAACAAAATGAAAAGGAAAATGAGGTAGATTCCGTATCTCAGAAAATTCAACCAAGAGAAATAGGAGAACGAAATGAACGAGCTTCAGTATGAAAAATAAAGACCCTTTCCTCACCCCCATCCCCTTCCCAAACCAAGGGCTCCGAAAGCAGCAGTGCAACTTGGAGCAGGCACTGGGACTGCTGTACGTTCAGTAGCGTTTGGTCCGAAAGCGAAATTCCTAGAAAAATGCCACAGTTCGTCCGCGACGGTTTAATGAGTTGCATTTCGCCCGAGCCTGGCTGATGATGAGTCATACCTTGACTAACTGGTGGCAGCGGTGGAATTAGTGACTAGGATACCTCAGTTAACAACTTTTAAAACTACATTGCATAGACAGCGGAGTGTAGCGCAGGAGTGCAGACTCAGTCAAATCGTCGAGAGAGGGGTCCCGGGTTCGATACCCGGTGGAGGCACAAGTGGTTCGGATCCCACTTTAAATTGTAGGTCCAGTC
Organism: Lepisma saccharinum; assembly: GCF_977018435.1. Lineage (NCBI taxonomy): Eukaryota > Metazoa > Arthropoda > Insecta > Zygentoma > Lepismatidae > Lepisma > Lepisma saccharinum. The sequence continues at coordinate 16,301,724 of NC_139230.1, read as the reverse complement.
CCGATTAGCCTTACTGTGCATAAAGGGGACTTAAAACAACAAATAAAATCGTTGAGAGGAAGTGAACTTGGATCCAGAAATTTTAGTCATGGCAGTCAACACTACTACTTCTAAGCAGCTCCCATAAGTGACTGAGGTTAGAATGAAAGTTTGTCTTGTTTTAAGTTCACTTGTATGCACAGATAGGCTAATTGGGAGTGGGCCTACAGTTCAAAGTGGAATTCGAATCACAGGAATCGAACCCGGCTAGAATGCAAGTGTTTTCTCATACTCACATGGGAAGTTGTTTATGTTATTGTTTCACATAATTTGTAGGTAGTCACACGTGGTCTGAGAAACAGAAAAGTCACACATAGCCTACGCATAATTCTCTCGAGGCAGTTTGTTGCAAGAACTTTGCTTGCAGGCCACGGACAATAACTTTCATGGGTAAAAAAGTGTCCCATCATAAGGTAGAGAGCATCCTGCTTAGAGCAATGTATGCGCTCCAAACGTTGGACGCTGACGCCGATATAACCTGGCTCGCAAGCCGAGAACACTGTTCGAATCTCCACAGGCATATAACAAAAATGCATCATACCCAAATGACACATCTGGCGTAATACCTAACGTGCCAAATTTTGGAAAATAGGGGCTGATAGCGTGTGTGAGAACCAGAGCGACTTAACTCTAATTTATCAAATTAATAGGAGAGGAAATAATGTATTCTTAGGAATATGACTCTTAAACGTGACTCCGCCTTACAGATAAGAATTAGAAGTGGAAAATGTCGATTTTCTCCAAATACTCTTCAGAGGATTTTTTTTTAACGAAACTGAAAACAGAATTTTTGTAGTTACGTTCCTCTGATTCCCGTAGGACGATAGGTGAAATACATTTCATGAGCGATGTTTCAAAGAAGTTGTGTTAAGATGTCAAACATGTAGCCGACAGCCATGTTGTATGAAGAAAGCATATAGGATAAGCTCCAATCACACTTAATCTAGGCTCACAACAAAGATAGCGGCTGAGTGACCTAGCGTAATGAAAGGCAAAGAAAACAGTCAATCATTGGAAAAAACAATTAGTTTCATGTTTAAGATCATTCTATCAATTAATGCAGTTGCTTATAAAAATAAAAAATGGTCCAAAATGCTTCAAAGTAATTGAAAATATGAGGCATTGCGGATACGAAGGGCGAACTCAACAAAGTACATTGTGATGGAAATGCGTTTCAAGTTGCCAGGCACAGTGCAAACTCCATAAAATCTTTGAAAATCACGCATGAAACATTCCGATCTACAGTTACCAAGTTTTTGTGGAGCTCGAATTGTGCCTGACAACTTGAAACGCATTTCCCTCACAATGCACTTTGTTGAGTTCGCCCTTCGTATCCGCAGTGCTTCATATCGTCTCTGGAAAAACCCAGAAAATTAATACGCCCATTCAAATTTAAAACCTTTATTTGCATACTAAATAGAAAGAATTTTCACCAGATACTTGAAATTAGTTTGAGAAAATCTAAAATAAGAGGAATTCCTATCCCTGTTCTCGTGTTGATATTTCCTGGCAAATACTCTGTAAGAGGCTGTCGCGGTATATTGCCGCTCTATACATTGAAGAATCAATGCTTTATAGTCCGAAGTCGATACTAAAGGTTCATGGACGTCTGCAGGATTTTTTCCAAAGAGGGGCAAGCAAGGTAGTTTTTCCGGGGGGAGGGAGGCAAACAAGGTGCATAACAGTGTTGTCTCCTCAAAAAACATTGCTTTAATTTGAAGTTATCATATTCATCTTATTTGAAAATAAGATCCTTAGGAAAATATTTGGACCTAAAAGGGATGAGGAGATAATTAGAATAAATAAATCAAGAAGACTTAGGTGGGCAGGCCATGTGGCACGGATGGGAGAGGAAAGAGGAGTTTATAGGATTCTTGTTGGGAAACCTGATGGTAAGAGACCTTTAGGAAGGTTAAGACGAAGATGGAGGGACAACGTTGAGATAGACCTAAAGGAAATCGGTAGGGATGGAAAAGAGTATATAGATCTTGCTCAGGATAGGGACAGATGGAAGGCCTGTGTTCTGCAGCCATGAACCTTCGGGTTTAAGAAGGCTAGAGAGTTAGTTAGTTAGCTAGTTATGTTCATGCAATAATTAACATATATTATTGCAGCTGAAATGGAATTGTGTGAGATATATATATAATTTTTGGTTGACTTTCATTTTCCAGGTGGGTCGTGCACCCCCCCCCCCTTGCCTCTCTTTCGGACTTCCATGCAAAGGTTCTATTTTTATTTCGCGTCTACCACTTTCGGTTAATCGCGATGATAAAGGATGTGATAGGTGATGGAAGTGGTATAAAGACAATGACCCAACCCATTCATATTTTCTAGTCCAGGCTCTAATCCGACATCTCCCGGGTTCGAAACTTCGAATCCCGGTCGGGCTTGGTTGTTTGTGAATGTCCATTCATCAATTTCATCATTTCATCACTCATCCCCATCTTCGCAAATTAGCCTAGAGGCACAAAACGCGAAGTAAAATAAACTAAATCAATCAATCTAATCCGACATTAGACTTCGCAGTTTATTACGCTAACCAATTTGCCACGGGATCGGCTTCTTCGTGTTTGTCTGCTTATGAAATGATTAATTAGTTATTCAAACTATATAGGTAGGAAAGCTATATAAAATAACGAAACAGAAAAATAAATCCACTTAACGTCTTGTAGTACTATCATTAACCTACAATTTCATGCTCACAAATCCACACAGAAAACTTCTTGTGGCATTAGTTTTACAGAATGGCCTTGGGGAATAAACATCGCCCATTTCCTGCTTCAGCTCGAAACAATTCAGGTGCCTTATCGAAGCTGCTCTTGAGCACGCAGGGTTTCTAACCTACTTCGCCGTAATTCAGTTGTTGTATCTTGATTAATATGCTGTATTGTAGAGTCAACCGCAGATTAAATAGGAGAAAAAAGATTTTCCCGACGGAAAATAAGTTAAATAGTAATGCTGCAAACACCGAGGCATTCTTGATAAGACGCTTGAGGAGCGTCGAGCAAACTTTCCTGAAAAAGCACAACCCCAGTATCGAAGGTCATGCTACACGTGGATTGGCAACTTTCGGGAGCATGCTGTCTGTCTACACAATTCTACCCAAATACCTGTTTGAAAATGAATCTCCTGTCCGCATTTTATTTTTCAAATGTACTTCTGACATTGTAATCATTTTGCAATTATTTTTATTTGTTCTTATTTTGCTTCGCTTTTATGTGACTTTTATAATTAATCGAAACTATGAAGATGGATGATAATTAGATTAAATTAATGAAGAGACACCTAAAAAAGATATTTACAGACCAGGACTCGAACCCGGAACCTAAAGCGGATAGGTTGTGGGGAAAACCGTCAATAACTCCCGCCACGAACTTACTTATAATTTTTGTAATTTCTCACGAGTATATTTTGTTCTGTTCATGCATAATACCTGCTTTCGGAAACTTAATTTATAAGTGACACACTTATAGGGACAAGCCACGTATTGTTTGAATGGAGGGACACATCTCGTTCATATACTACTAGATACAATCATGGACTATACTTGAAATGGCCTCCCCGATGGCGCAGTGGTAGCGTCATCGCCTTGTAATGAAGGGGTCCCGGGTTAGATACCCGGTGGAGGCACAAGTGATTGGGATTTCACTTTAAACTGTAGGTCCAGTCCTGATTAGCCTAACTGTGCATAAAGTGGACTCAAATCAATCAATCATATATGATGGAAGTTAAGAAAAAGATAAAAATTTTAGAAGAGATACTGTGAACAAGTCGAATTGGAGAGAGATTGTATTTTGTCTTTTGTCTTTGTTAAATGTATTTCATGTAGTTTATATAACATGAAGTTATAAGTTAAATAAATGTTGTTTTGTTCGTTAACGTTTGGCCTAATTGAAGATTATTACAATATACTTGAAATGTGACGTGCTAAACACTACTTTCGGAGATCAGTTGGACATGGCAATTTTGATATACAAGTTGGATTTTTCTCTACTTAGATTCATTATGTCCAAATTTTATCCTAATAGATAATCTCCCAACAACGCAAAATGTTTTAATTGACTCGAATTCACAATGACTCATATACAGTGTGTTTATAAATGAACGGTGGGGTTTCAAAAATTAATAATACATCTATATATTACCTTACACGGGCAAAACGTACACCGTAAGCAGCAGCAACTGTCCAAGTTTATATAACTTTATTTATATTTGTATAAAGATAGAAATCAAGAGGGGGCAATTGCTCCTCTGTGCCTCCTTGCAGGTGCTCTTGACCGTCTGGAAGAAATAGTGCACGACAGACGTGAAAACTAAATCCATCTTCAGTACCCTTTTGTCTTGCTACTCTTAGATTCTGTAACCTTTCTTTCTATAGTTCAATGTTTGCCCCCTAACCCCCTAGAATTGATTTCCGTACAAGTTTGAGAGCTAATCTCCCCTGCACCCTGTGGTTGCGCCACTGCACCTTCTTCCGCCGTTGTTGCTTTGTGAACTTTCATCTGCTTGAAAATACTTAATTTTCTTCAAGAGCATAATATCGTTTAATAACCGGTGATAAGATTCCTCAACCCTAAATTTCTGGATTAAAGTATAATAATATAGGAGCATGGAAATCTGAAAGGGGGCGAGGATGGCCACATCTCCCCTTTAGAAAACGAATGTCAGCTAAAAGTATATATTTCACGCGTATAATTTGATCCCAGTCATAGTAATGTACATTAATTATTATAATGGGAATGCAGGAATGCGATAATTTCGAATTCAAGTGGTGTTTCTTGAGGGGGCAACACTATTATCTGGTTAATATGCCCCATGGAAAAATACCTTGCTTGTCCCTGCGTCGAAAATATCGGCAGACGTCAATGATTAGGGGGTGGGGCATGTGCCCCCCCCCTTTGCACCCCGTGCGCACGTCTATGACTACTCATTTCTACACTAGTTGGAAGCTGTATTCAATTTCGAGCCAAAAATGTAATTTTCAAATCAGGATTGTTAAACGTCCACGAACCCATAAATTCTAATGGGTTCTATTGGGTTCCGCAACAACACCGGAACCTTCTTTATCGCACAGTTTTAATTCGGTCCAAGTTGCGTATTCTTTCATTTCAATATGGAACTTAGACAGTCTTTAAATTGATCCGGAAAGAAGGTCCCTGTGCCGTATTTCAATTGATCCGGAGAAAAGGTTCCTGGAACGAATTGAAATATTTTAAACATAAAAAGGCTCTTTACGGTCCAGATCCATTTATGCTTGCTAATATTCCCTGCTGAACCGGAATTGAATTGATTTAAAATTCCTGACCCTTTATCAACCCTGGTTGAAATTCATTTTTTTACAAACAACCATATTTTTAACGGCTATTACACATTAATCCCATACGATATACTGAAAGGTAAGAGACTTGGGCTATTCCTTTTTCTTCCTTGATGTTAAATAGATTATATTCGTCACGCGCCTATAACGTTACTACCTAACATTTGTGAATTGTTCTTTCCTTGTAACGTTAACATCTAACATACTGAATTTATTTACGTTCCTTATGCAGATGGTATGTACCCAACTGCATTTTGTTCCGTTCCGCTACAGTGGTTTACATTTTGTTACATTCCTATGTAACGTTAATTGACCATATTGCCTTTCACTTCATTCCGTTACGGAGGATTGCATTCATTACGTTCCTATGTACCGTTATTTACTACCATGTTGCATTTCGTTACGTTTTTTTGTAACGCTAGTATATACCACAATGCATTTCGTTACTACGTTCCTTGTATCCTTGTAACGGTAGTATATACCATATTGCATATTACGTTATGTTCCAATGTGCTCATTTCGTTCCGTTCCTTTATAACGTTAATATCTACCATAATACATTTTGTTACGTTCCTTGTAACGTCACTCTATAAGATATTGCATTTCGTTACGTTACATGGGTACCAGCAGTTGAACCATACTCTTCCTCCTACAAAATGGAACGTACCGTGTAACGCAAATTGGGTACGTTACGACTCCCTGAATGCAACTCATTAAACCGTCGCGGACGAACTGTGGCATTTTTCTAGGAATTTCGCTTTCGGACCAAACGCTACTGAACGCAGGGAGTCGTAACGTAACGAAATGGAACGGTATTTTCAATTACGGTTTCCGTTACGTTACAACCAGAAACAGAATAACTTTTTTCGTGAACAGAAACGTTACCTCAGGTATATAAACATTACGTTACAGGTGTGCATAACGGTACCGAACCATAACTGATCTTTAAAGAAGTAGGTCTTCACGTGACACTTTAACGTTACATCCATTGCCGGCAACCAGTAACGTTACAGGGTAAGAAAGAGGTTCGTCACGTATTGACTAGTAACTTTAGTGTGTGTGGAAAGTGATAGTAACGTTACAATTAACCAGTAACTTAATTGAGGTCACTACTGAAAAAAACGTTACACTCCTTTTTTCAAAGCAACAACGTTATTTATAGCTGGTATCATACAGACGTTCCGATGTGCAATACCGTGTCCGATGCCGTGTTCCGGAGAGAATAACATAGGTCTCTCGTATAATTGTGCTCGTTACTTTTGTAACGTTACAGTTCTTTTCCTCCACAAAAGTCTGTTTCGAAAAAGTGATACACATATCCGTTACGAATAGCAAATACCGTTATCGAAGGCGTTTTCGAAGAAGTCTCATAATTGTTTGATTTTGATTTGCTGTATTTGACTTCGCTTTTTTTTTTGCCACTTTTGGCTAATTCTCGAAGATGGTGATTGGTGATAACAATATGAAATTGATGAATGCACACTCACAAACATCCACGCCCAGGCCGGGATTCGGACCCGGGACCCGTAGCGTTCTCATAATTGTGATCGGCAGCATAGTAACATTACAATATTTTGACACCTTGAAAGTCATTAAGTTATAATACGTATTTTCGTTTTGGATGTCAGTGAAAACATTAAATTGTAAAACAAAACGTTTCATTCGGCGTGACAGAATTCTGGTTATCGGAATTTACTGACTAACTATGTATTTATCACAAATATATTTCTTTTCTGCATACTTAATCACTTTACGTGAATTTGTTCTAATTTGAATATCTATGCAAGATGAATTTTAACATGTGCGTTCACTTTATACAATAGGAAAACAAACGTTTGTTGAAGGAAAACGTTTCTATCTATCTATCTATCTCTCGCTCTCGGTTTACATGTGTTACATCAATTAAAAAAAAATACATTATGTTTTTCGATGAGAATGATTCGTTCTTAGATTAAAATGCTGAAGGACGAAACATAAAGGACCAACCATGGTCGAGCCAAAAAGTCATCCGTGCCACGCGTTCGTCCACATAAGCGAGAGGCAAGCTTTTTCCTATCGGAAGACGAAAAATAATTGCTTGCTGCGCGACCTTGAGAAGGCGAACCGAACTGATAGCAGCAGCACCACGCAAATCGGAAAATCTGAAACTTTGTACACGTGACCTTCGATCACGAAGCATCCGAGTAGACAACGCCCTGAGGCGATATGAAAGGCACTTTTAGCCAGTGGCGGCCGGCGGGTACTGTCAACGTGATCAAGAAATCGAAGAAAAAAAACCTCCGCAATGCCTTGGCCCCCCTCCTTGAGGTTGCCCCACTGGCCAAGATGTATATCCTTGTTTGGTAACGTGGAAAACAGTGTGTTTAAGTAATAACACACTAATACGATTCATCTTCACTCACTAACCTATCTTTAAACACTACAGGACACTTCACTAAAAACACAATTACAAGAGGAAGGGAAAGCAAATCTTCTCACCTTCTCCTCCCCCATGCACACGTATTCCAACTGGACGTTGAAAATATTCTACATTTGATGTAAAAAGAAATTGTCGAAATGCCAAAGGAATTTTTACTTTTATATTTTTAAAAAGTCTGGATGGCCCTCTAGGCGCATCTATCTATTATCAAAATGTTCATTTAACTTCGGAAAAATACTAGGTTCGTTTCTCCAAATGTTGGCAGAAAAGTAGATAGTACCTTTTTCACGAATTACTTCCCCAACGGGTCGTACAAATCCGTCGTATTTAGCGACTTATCTCTGAAGATGGCAACGGTGTCAACACTGAGAAAGTTCCCTCGCTGTGCTAAACGGGCACGGCTGGTGTCTTATGGGCTAACCCCATTGGCTAACACCACCCCCTGCCACCTTCTTCCCGGCTTATGGTGCAAAGGTTACTCGCTGAGACTTCACCAACCCTCTGCACGCGTTTCAACTTGGTTAGGCCAGCTCTTGGGTGGCGCCGACCGCTGCCTCGCCGAGGATACGAAACAGCTGGCGATGCAGTGAGGAGGTTGGGGCGGTTCATATCTAGTCTGTGGTTGGGGCGGTCGTCACGTCAGCTTGACCGATTGAAAGATTCGAATCTCATTGTCTGTAAACTATCAATGTATTAATTTAACAATACTTGGGCTAGGGGCTAGGTATGCATTTCTTCTGAGGGTAGTGCCATGGCACGGCGGCTCTCCCCCTTGAGCCGCCGCTGCTTTTAGCAAGTAGAAAATACGTATAAAGGATGGAATTTGTGTACGAAACAAATGAAACCGCGTTTGCGCAACTGGTCTGTAGCTAGACAGGGCCTTTGGACTCTGAAGTAGGCAACAATTGTATGGAGAGTGATTCTCAAAACTAAGCGAATAAAAGGACAGTACACGTATTTTACAAGGGCCCTCATCTGCTTACAATTTTGAAAATTACTTTCAGTAATTCGTGCCTTTTTGGACAGGAGATGAATTAAACTTTGTGGTGTAGAAACAGACAGAGCGCCTACCACGTTTGAAAGAAGAGCATAGGCAGACATTAAAGTAATTTTCAAGAATGTAAGAACGACAGTCGACATGGACATTGAGCAACGTGTGACTGAGAAATACAATCGGAACAAAGGACAAGATTCTTCAAGAAACAGTAATTTTATAAAACTTCCTATCATTAACTAAGTTCATCCTTTTATCCTCTTTTGTTTCTTCTACTTTTGTATTGTTCTTGTATCGCTTTTCTGCCACTTGTAGATAATCGCGACTATGAACATTAATGATGATCATATTAAATCTATGAAGGGATGGTTACCAAAGAAAACGCTCATGCCCAGGTGTCTACTCGAACTTGAAATGTTTGGTAGAGAGTTTATGAGTGGATCACTCAACGACTTCGGCTTCGAGGATACTGTTTCAGTTGCAACATGCAGTATAATTACGTTTCTACTACTCTCAATTGACCCAAGCATGTGGTATGTGTCCTTCATTTTACTTAAAAAGCCCCCTTGATACATGAGATACTGCAAATAATTTCAGGCATGCCGTCGAATTCACATTGCCTGGCACTTTTTTTAAACTAAGTAATGAAGTGACGTGTATATTCATATTACGACTAGCTCGAACTAAAAACTCTTGTGGAATACTGTGTATATGTTATCCTTGTTGAAGTGAGGAACTTCATATTTTGCTAAGAAAATATGTATGAAAAAATATGTTTGTAGCTACTAGAAGAATTCAAATTATTATGATGGAATTTCAACTTGCGTATACTCTTCATATAACGTGGTATATAGTTATCGCAGACGAGGTCTTGTTTCGCAGTCAATTTATTTTTAGTTGAGGAACTCGAGAGTAAGTTGCAAATATTTAATGACCCACGTTGTGGTGTGCTGTTCGATTAAGCAGAATTGGAGTGAGAGAAATCATTCAACACGTCAATTTGTAACTGTGAATGCAAGTTTTCTTTGATTTAGCGGGAAATCAGTCTGCTATTGTTGTAAGTAATAAATGGAAACATATACATTTTCTGCTCGAGTAGGAATCCACAGGCGTTATCCAATCAATCAGTTTCTGTGTTTGAAACTTCTGTCTAGGAAAGCTACATAAAATTTGCTTTTAATAACAGCAGCTTCAAAATAACCTATCCATTCTTGTCATGCCAAGTAATGTTTGATTTTGATTTGTTATATTTAACTTTGGTTTTCTGCCACTTTTGGCTAATCGCGAAGACGAGGATGGGTGATGAAATTACAAAATTGACGAAAGGACATCACAAAGAAAAATGAAAATGATGCATAGGCTGGGATACGAACTCGGGACCTGTGGCGTCGTATTGCGATGTGCTAACCGCTCCGCCACGGAGGTCTGCAAAGTTGTATTTGACCATTGTACATTGTTAATGAAATAAAAACATTACATATACAGTGGCTCACATTAGTAACCGAAACGTAGCATTTTGTTTCATTTCTTCACAATATTTCACAATTAACAACATGTACATAAATATAATCCATTGTGAAATATTTATACGCATTTATTAAAGCTATATTCCCTGTTACGTTTTTCTTTTTTTTTTTAATTTTGGGTGTTTCAGCACTTAGGCTATTTTGCACCCGCCACGTTATACTGGGTCCAGCCCCTTACCACAACAAATAACATAACTGTAAGGTCGCATAACTGAAATATGAAAATATTCTGACTTAGGTTAAAAGCTGAGGCTGTAAAGGGGCACTCAGCACACATGACAAAAAGCAGGAGAACATACAGAATTATACTGGCCAGTCGCCAGAGACTTGTTAGTCAGCAAAAGGCAGCCCAGGGTGTACTACGTGGAACTGATTTTGACGATTGGGTGTATGTACTGCGTGGAAGGTCACCCCTTACACCCCTGTTACGTTTTCAAATCTGAAATTAGTTATTTATATTTGGGTGTGAAAAAAAAGATCACTTTAATATTCAGACAAATCTTGAAAGCCTTCTGTTACTGTTACATAGTTTTTTACCGGTCAACTACAATGCGGGGAAAGAACAATTCATGCTACTTCCTGACTACATCTGTTATGAGTAACTGCATTGATCCCTGACTGAAGTACGAGAAAAATGGGTAACAAAACAAAAAAACAACATTTGACGAACGACAGCTATTTATATTTGCCGTATCTAACCAAAGGGTGTCGGTACGTGCAAGGAAATTGAAAATGTTAAGTACATGTAAGCGTACCGTGGGTAACGCAATAAAACGTAATGAAAAGCAAAATGAGGTAAATTCCGTATCTCAGAAAATTCAACCAAGATAAATGGGAGAAAGAAATGAAGGAGCTTCGGTATGAAAAATCAAGACCCTTTCCTCACCCCCACCCCCTTCTCAAACCAAGGGCTCTGAAAGCAGCTGTGCAACTTGGAGCAGACATTGGGACTGCTTTACAGACGGGATAAAATGAAATGTACTTCCGTTTTCCTACCAACTCAGAAGCGAGTTGGAAACTCTTCATTGCTCCTGTATAGATAAGAAAGTGGGGGAGGGCAGTAGCAGACAAGGCCACCACGGAAACTTGTTTCCAGCAAGCTTTATGTTGGAGTCTTGGCAGTTTGTGGAAGGATTTTGTGTTCTGCCTTCCCCCCCTCCTCTCTCTCTTTGGATTGAAAAACAGGGTGCGACGATTATGCGATGAAATACGGTAATATATAACGATAAAGCTTTATTTGATTGAAGATGATGATAATAATAATAATAATAATAATAATAACCCGTGACGCAACGGTCCGTGAGGGCCACGTCCTACCTACCGACTGCCGGCTTCACTTCCACCTGCCGAGGTTGGAATTATGGGGTGACGCGTGGTTAACAAGACAAGTCTTCAGCTAATCTGTGGTCTTCAGTCTTTGCAGGTTTCCATGGCCGCGTCACGCTACTAATTTGTAGCTCCTCAATTTCCTCACGACGGTGGATGGCCACCAACCCCATACACAGGCCGAAATCTCAGAACCAGGGGTTCCGGGTTCGAATCCTGGCCTGGCCATGAATGTTTGATCTTTGCAAATTAGCCAAAAGTGGCACAAAAAGCGAAGTATAATAAAAGAAAATCAATCAATAAATTGTTTATTGTTGGTTGACGTGAATTGTTAATATGCCTAAACTATTAAAATACTCTAATATCAGGTTTTCTGTTGCAAATTATTATTTGAATTTTGAGGGCATCCATGACGAAGTGCTTTGCATACTGCTCTATGAAACCGGAGACCCTATGATCGATTGATTGATTGATTTGCTTTATTTTAATTCGCTTCTTGTGCCACTTTTGGCTAAACGCGACGATGAGGATGGTCGATGAAATGATGAAATTAATGAAGGGACACTCACAATGAACACCGAATGAACACAATGCCAAAGCCGGTGTTTAAGCAAGCTGTGCTAACCACTCTACCACGGAGGCCGGAATCCTTCTTAATGTATAGGAGAAATCGTTCTTTGACATCGAACTAAGAACAGTTAATATGCGTCACCTCGGAGTTATTATATTTTAAATTTCGAACAATCAATTGAGATTTATTCTTCACCATTATTTTGTCCACATCAAAACTTCCACACAACAAGATCAATTACACTAAGGACAACAGCATTAGAGTCTATGCTTTAAGGAATGATTAAGCACACAACGATGACGGAAAATAATTCACATGATTAAAGTGATGCATTACATCAGTGAAACATAAATTTTCGGTCATGAAGAAAGATTGAAAAACGCAGGGACACAATAATCGATGTGTTTATTTATTTTATTTCGCTTTTCTTCCACTTTTGGGTAATCACAAAGATAAGTATGAAAGGTGTGTTAAGATGAAATTTGTGAAAGGACAACTACAAACGTAAATGGATAGGACACAGTCCAAACCCCACAGACCATTATACTGACCTTATGTCATGACGCCAGATCCTCGTTAGTGTGCAAAATGCACTCCATGGTCACAATGACGTAAGCATTCGTAGAATTGATTTGTATATCATTCTTTCTTTTTTTCAGAAAAACGCGAGCTAAACTATTGCGCGTTCTGTGATATGTTCATTACTTCTCAGGAACACTCGCGGCCTTCAACCAGTTTTATCCTTAAACAAAATTGCGGGTTAGGATGTTAACAGATACTTCAAAGACAATATCCAAAAAATTACTTGTCACATACGCAGAATGTAAAACATTTTTATTTTCTCGTTTCTTCTACATCCTTGGGGAGTAAAGACGGCTGGAGCGTGGTGCTGGTCATATGACCTCCAAAATGTCCGAACTCGAGAATATGCGACACCCTACTGCCACAAACCCTTAAATGTGCCTTCATGGCACGGTTCTATACGCACGACGAACTTTACCTTACCTTTACTACTACTAAGTACTCATGCCCGGAATTTTTGTATTTTTGATCCCTCATTATGTCTCCATTGCTAACCTGTTTCATTTCCAGTCATGACAGCAATTAGTCGATGCAATAAAAATACGTCAAACTTAAAATGAAACAGGTGTCGGCGCGCGCGCACACACACACACACACACACACAAACACAAACTCAAGGAGAGAGAGAAAGGCGGGGTTGGGGTGGGGGAGGAACACAAAATCCTTCCACAAACTGCCAAGACTCCAACAAGACGCTTTGCCGGAAACAAGTTTGCGTGCTGGCCTTGTCTGCTATTGCCCTCCCCCACTTTCTTATCTATACAGGAGCAATGAAGAGTTTCCAACTCGCTTCTGAGTTGGTAGGAAAACGGAAGTACATTTCATTTGATCCCGTCTGTACATCCGAAATGGTAATCTGGCGGTTAAGAAAGCAACGATGAGTATGAGCGACGAAATGGTGAAACTGATGAAGGGACAATCACAAAGAACACTCCTGCACAGGTCGGGATTCGAAACCGGAACCCCTGGCGTCGTAGCGTGCTGTGCCACTCTACCACGTAATATTTTTTATGTACTCATTTTTAGCTACTTCCTTTGTTCCTTATTTTATTAAGTGTATCCGAATATTAATGTTGCTGCTATGTAAAGTCCAACGTTCATAATTTAATATCTGACTAAATTGTATTTTTTCAAAATTGTTCCACTTTGTATCACACATCTACGATACCGAAGATATTTTTTTAAAAAAAATTGAGCTTCGATGTTGTAGGGAGTTGAATATATGGCAAATATTGTTATTCCTTGGTTGGTGAACAAATCCTAATTTTTTTTTATTGTATTAATTCCCATGATATCTGTTTCTTTGTGAGAGATTAGTGTAAATTTTTAGATTTTTTATGATAAATTTGACAGCCATTTTAGAATGTACCTCAAAATGTAACATTTAGAGCACATTACTCAGGAACACCACTCAATAACAGACGTTACTGTTAGCCTCCTAATATGTAACCTAAAATCAATTCTTGTTTTTCAAACACGCTACTTCCTAAGGTTAAGTTTAGTTCTCTTGTTATAAAATTCTCTTAATAAAATATCAAAAAATGGCAACATCATTGTCATTATCTTGTCTAAGTAATTATTGCATGGCATCTGATAAATTATCAAAAGACGCACGCAAATGCAAATTAATGTACATTAATTACCTTGATGGACGCACGTGTCTGCCTGTGTGTGTATCCAAATCAGCATGTTACTTTCTAATGTTCTGGACAATGAGTTTTTGAAGAATGGAAACCGAATAGTCAATCACTCTACTACCAAATCATCCCGTGTAACAGCATGGAATGTAAATGGAGATGACAAATAGCATCCACATATCTTTTGAACTTGACTCATTTTGTTAGAATCAGTCGTTCCACATGTCTTATCGATACCTCAAAAATACTGAACCCACAATTGTAATATTAAAATGGGCTCCAATAACTATCAAAGTTTAATTTTTGCATGGCTGAGTTGGGGTCATGTAAATTCTTGTCCTCGCTAAAGTACAGTATGCATACGTTGCACAAGACTATATAAAAACAAAGTAAATTTGTTACACACACATAAGTGCGCGCCCGCAATTGCATAGCTGAAAGTCTACTGAACACACACACACATCAACTTTCGAGCACTAACGATGACCATTGCCATAAGCACAATCTCTGGCGTGTGTCCAAACATGCACTTCTATGTTCACTATCTAGTAGTAGCAATTTATGGTAGAAATCAATGGTCACTAAAAGTGCATGTTACAACGTCTGCCCACACCTGGGAGTTAGGAATGGAAGACATCGCCATTATGTTATTAAGTGTCCTGTTCAAAATGTCCTTACTTTTATTTTTAAGAAATTTGCCAGAGAACGAAGCGCGATAGTTTTCAATTACATAGAAAATGATGCACCCCCTCAGAGGAGTAACCACAAATTCTTGTCTGCGGGGGGAGTACTTGGATAAACTATTAATAATAGTAGTAATAATGGCACTATTATTATACGTACACAATTTATATAGCCTATATTAATACATTACATAATGAATTCATTCGCCCCACAACAAACAACAAAAAATATGCCTCTGAAATGTGTGCGCTTCTTCTCCCCCAAACAATTGTTCATACATTTAAGACTCAACTGTTTGTAATAGTCTGACGTACTTACTTCTTGTTACTTCTCCCTCTGGTAATTTACAATGCATTACAGAAAATAAATTGCTAGCGAAGCGATCAAGAAAACTTTTAGATCCAAATTTTTGCAAACTGAAAACAATATTGATTTAATATGGCGCAAAAAAATCATGGAGGCCCATGACATTCTCTTTTACATTTTTTTTTCTATTTACATCGTTCGGCGTCCAGGGCTGACTGCCGCCGTCCCCTATACATCGACCACAAGGAAAAAAACCTTGGGACGAAAAGTCCCCGCGCAGCTTTCCCTTCTTCCCTCCACCTCGGGCCATAAGGAAGCATGGTCCACTCTCCCCCTCCCCTACAAGCGGGAGTATGGTGTACAGGAGTCGTGGGTCTGCGCAGGTTGTTTTGCTCATGGTTCCACTATAGCTAAGGGTTTGAAATTGACAAGACTGTAAGAAAAGCAGATATTGCGAGCGAAACGAGCTAGACAATTTTATATAACTTTATTTACATTTGTATAAAGATATAAATCGAAAGGGGGCAATTGCCCTTCTGTGCCTCCTTGCAGATGCTCTTGACCGTCTGGAAGAAATAATGCACGAAAGACGTGAAAACTAAATCCGTCTTTAGTATCGTTTTGTCCTGCAACTCTTAGATTCTGCAACCTTTCTTTCCATAGTTCAATGTTTGCAACCTTACCCCTTAGAATTGATTTCCGTCCAAGGTTGAGGCCCAATCTCCCACCCCCTGTGGTTGCGCCACTGCACCTTCTTTAGCCGTAGTTGTTTTGTGAACTTTCATTGGCTTAAAAATACTTCATTTTCTTCAAGAGCATAATATAGTTTAATAACCGGCGATAAAATTCCTCTCCCCTAAATTTCTGGATTAAAGTATAATAATATAGGGGCATGGAAATCTGAAAGGGGGGTGCGGATGGCCACCTCTCTCCTTTAGAAAACGAATGTCAGCTAAAAGTATATATTTCACACGTATAATTTGATTCCAGTCATAGTAATTTACATTAATTATTATAATGGGTATGCAGGAATGCGATAATTTCGAATTCAAGTGGTGTTTCTTGAGGGGGCAACACTATTATCGGGGTAATATGCCCCACGGAAAAAAACCTCGCTTCTCCCTCCGTCGAAAATATCTGCAGACGTCCATGATTAGGGCGGGGCATTAACCCCCCCTTTGGACTTCGTGCGCACGCCTATGGCTACTCATTTCTACACTACATGGAAGGTTTATTCAATTTCGAGCCAAAAGTGTAATTTTCAAATCAGGGTTTTTAAACGTCCACGAACCCATCAACTAATGGGTTCTATTGGGTTCCGCAACAATACCGGAACCTGTTCTATCACAGTGTAAATTCGGTCCAAGTTGCGTATTGTTTCATTTCAAATATGGAACTTAGACCGTCTTTAAATTGATCCGGAACGAAGGACCCTGTGCCGTATTTCAATTGATCCAGAAAAAAGGTTCCTGGAACTTATTTAAATACCTTAAACATAAAAAGGCTCTTTACGGTCCAGATCCATTTATGCTTGCTAATATTCCCTGCTGAACCTGAATTGAATTGATTTAAAATTCCTGATCCTTTAACAACCCTGGTGGAAATTCATTAATTTACAAACAACCATATTTTTAACGAAACATTAATCCCACACAATATACTGAGTTATTTTTCGCAATGTTCCAATGAATGGCAAGAGATTTGGGCTATTCCTTTTTCTTCCTTGATGTTTAATAGATTATATTTGTCACGCACCTATAACGTTACTAGCAAACATTTGTGAATTGTTCTTTCCTTGTAACGTTAACATCTACCATACTGAATTTATTTACGTTCCTTATGCAGATGGTATGTACCCAACTGCATTTTGTTCCGTTCCGCTACAGTGGTTTACATTTTGTTACATTCCTATGTAACGTTAATTAACCATACTGCCTTTCACTTCGTTCCGTTACGGAGGATTGCATTCATTACGTTCCTATGTACCGTTATTTACTACCATGTTGCATTTCGTTACGTTTTTTTGTAACGCTAGTATATACCACAATGCATTTCGTTACTACGTTCCTTGTATCCTTGTAACGGTAGTATATACCATATTGCATATTACGTTATGTTCCAATGTGCTCATTTCGTTCCGTTCCTTTATAACGTTAATATCTACCATAATACATTTTGTTACGTTCTCTGTAACGTCAGTCTGTAACATATTGCATTTCGTTACGTTACATGGGTACCAGCAGCTGAACCATACTCTTCCTCCTACAAAATGGAACGTAACGTGTAACGCAAATTGGGTACGTTACGACTCCCTGACTGAACGTACAGCAGTCCCAGTGCCTGCTCCAAGTTGCACTGCTGCTTTCGGAGCCCTTGGTTTGGGAAGGGGATGGGGGTGAGGAAAGGGTCTTTATTTTTCATACTGAAGCTCGTTCATTTCGTTCTCCTATTTCTCTTGGTTGAATTTTCTGAGATACGGAATCTACCTCATTTTCCTTTTCATTTTGTTTTATTGCGTCACCCACGGTACTCTTACATGTACTTAACATTTTTAATTTCCCTGTACCTGCACCCTTTGGTTAGGTAAAAATAAATAGCTGCAGTTCGTCAAATGTTGTATTTTTGTTTTTGTTACCCATTTTTCTCGTACTTCAGTCAAGGGCAATGGAGCTACTGGTAACAGACGTAGTTAGGAAATAGCATGAATTGTTTCTTCCCCGCACTGTAGTTGACCGATAAAAGAACTATGTAAAGTCTCGTTTCTATTACCACAAATTTTACCGCGCAACATGACACGCGGCATGCGACGCTGCATGTGCCAAGCATTTGTTGAAATGGAAACTGTCTGCAACATGCCGCGGCGCAAGTGCCGGGGACAAAATTGCCCCAAACGATTAAGACGCACAACGTGCGCGGCGGACAATGGAAACAGCCTGCAGCAAGTTCCTGGGGCATACGAACTAGAGTAGAAACAGACGACGCGACTACAATCTGTGGTCCAACAAGATTTAATAACAATGCAAAATCACTTGCAGTCATTCTTACAAAGTTTTCGTATCCACTTTGAAGACGTAAGTCTCTCATCAACGAGTTAATTTTTTGCTAGAAAACTTCTAATCCACCATCTAGGTTGTTTTCGCCTCTTTTTTTTAGAAATTCATGATACGCGCCTGCCATAACCAACAAACCCGCCATAGCTTTATTGTTCATCTTTACCCAAGTTAAATCACCACCAAATTATTACAATACAAGAGAAGGAACACTGACTACTCTAAAGCACTGCACAACGCTACACTGCGATCCTGCACTCCAGTGTTGTTGCGGACGTATTTTGAAGAAGTAGTTTTGAATTGGAAGCAGTACGAGTACACTAAATGACGCGCAACATGCGCCGGCACATGTTGCACGTCATGAGTCTGGAACTTGTCTGAATGGAAACGTAGCTTAACAGAAACAGAAGGCTTTCACGATTTGTCTGAATATTAAAGTGATCTCTTCTTTCACACCAAAACATAAATAACTATTCTCAGATTTGAAACCGTAACAGGGGTGTAAGGGGTGACCTTCCACGTAGTACACCCAATCGTCAACTTCATTCCACGTAGTACACCCGGGACTGCTCTTTGCAGACTAACGAGGCTCTGGCGACTGACCCTATGGCCAGTATAATTCTGTGTGTTCTGTTTTTTGTCATGTGTGCTGAGTGCCCCTTTAGAGCCTCAGCTTTTAACCTAAGTCAGAATATTTTAATATTTCAGTTATTCGATATTACAGTTACGTTATTTGTTATGGTAAGGGGCTGGACCCCGTATAACGTGGCGGTTGCAAAATAGCCTAAGTGCTGACGCACCCAAAATTAAAAAAGAAAAAAATGTAACAGGGAATATAGCTTTAATAAATGCCTATAAATATTTCACTATCGTTTATATTTATGTACATGTTGTTAATTTCGAAATATTGGGAAGAAATGCAGCAAAATGCTACATATTCGATTACTAATTTGAGCCACTATACATGTTATGTTTTTATTTCATGAACAATGCGACACCACAGGTCCCGAGTTCAGATCCCAGCCTGTGTATTGTTTTCATTATTTTCTTCGTGATGTCCTTTCATCAATTTTGTCATTGCATCACCCATCCTCGTCTTCGCGATTAGCCAAAAGTGGCAGAAAACCAAAGTTAAATATAACAAATCAAATCAAACATTACTTGCAAGACAAGAATGGATAGGTTATTTTGAAGCTGCTGTTATTAAAAGCAAATTGTATGTAGCTTTCCTAGACAGAAGTTTCACACACAGAAACTGATTGATTGGATAACGGCTGCGGATTCCTACTCGAGCAGAAAATATATATATTTCCATTTATTACTTACAACAATAGCAGACTGATTTCCTGCTAAATCAAAGAAAACTTGCATTCACAGTTACAAATTGACGTGTTGAATGAAGTTAACTACAGATTTCTCTCACTCCAATTCTGATTAATCGAACAGCACACCACAACGTGGGTCATTATATATTTCCAACTTACTCTCGAGTTCCTCAACTAAAAATATATTGACTGCGAGACAAAAACTCCTCTCCGATAACACATTATATGCAGAGTATACGTAAGTTGAAATTCCATCATAATAATAATTTGAATTCTTCAAGTAGTAGCTACAAATATAATTTTTCATACATATTTTGTTAGCAAAATATGAAGTTCCTCACTTCACAAGGATAACATATACACAGTATTTCACAAGAGTTTTTAGTTCGAGATAGTCGTAGGCCTAATATGAATATAAACGTCACTTCATTACTTAGTTAAAAAAAAAATACCAGGCAATCAGAGTTCGAGGGTATGCCTGAAATTATTTGTAGTATCTCATGTATCAAGGGGGCTTTTTAAGTAAAATGAAGGATACATACCACATGCTTTGGTCAATTCAGAGTAGTAGAAACGTAATTATACTGCATGTTGCAACTGAAACCGTAGCCTCGAAGGCCGAAGTCGTTTAGTGATCCACTCATACACTCGGTACCAAACATTTCAAGTTCGAGTAGACATCTGGGCATGGCTGTTTTTTTTTTTGGTAAGCATCTCTTCATAGATTTAATATTATCATCATTCATCTTCATCGTCGCGATTATCTACAAGTGGCAGAAAAGCGATATAAAACATGAATAATACAAAAGTATAACAAACAAAAGAGGATAAAAGGATGAACTGAGTTAATGATAGGAAGTTTTATAAAATTACTGTTTCTTGAATAATCTTGTCCTTTGTTCCGATTGTATTTCTTAGTCACACGTTGCTCAATGTCCATGTCGACTGCCGTTCTTGCGTTCTTGAAAATTACTTTCTTGTCTGTCTATGCCCTTCTTTCAAACGTGGTAGGTAGGCGGGCGTTCTGTCTGTTTCTACACCAAAAAGTTTAATGCACCTCCTGTCCAAGAAGACAAGAATTACTGAAAGTAATTTTCAAAATTGTAAGCGGATGAGGGCCCTTGTAAATGATAAATATACTGTCCTTTTATTCGCTTAGTTTTGAGAATCACTTCCCATACAATTCTTGCCTTCTTGAGAGTCCAATGGCCCTGTCTGGCTACAGACCAGTTGCACAAACGCGGTGTCGTTTGTTTCGTACAACAATTACGTCTAACATTTCGTTTCTACGTATTTTCTACTTGCCAAAAGTGCCTTTCATATAGCCCCAAGGCGTTGTCTACTCGGATGCTTCGTGATCGAAGGTCACGTGTACAAAGTTTCAGGATTCAGATTTTCCGATTTTGCGTGGTGCTGCTGCTATCGGTTCTGTTCGCCTTCTCAAGGTCGCGCAGCAAGCAATTATTTTTCGTCTTCCGATAGGAGAAAGCTTGCCTCTCGCTTAGGTGGACGAACGCGTGGCACGGTTGATTTTTTGGCTCGACCATGGTTGGTCCTTTATGTTTCGTCCTTCAGCAACTTAGTCTAAGCACGAATCATTCTCATCGCCAAACAACTGTATTTTTTTAAAAAAAATATGTAATACATGTAAACAGAGAGAGAGAGAGATATAGATAGATATAAACGTTTTCCCTCAACAAACGTTTGCTTTGCTATCGTATAAAGTGAACGTACATGTTAAAATTCATCTAGCATAAATAATCAAATTAGAACAAATTCACATAAAGCGATTAAGTATGCAGAAAATAAATATATTTGTGATAAATACATAGTTAATAAGTAAATTCCATTAACCAGAACTTTAGTCACGCCGAATCTTGTTTACTGATGTTTTCGAACGTTTTGTTTTACAATTTAATTTTTTCACTGACATCCAAAACGAAAATACGTATTATAACTTAGTGACTTTCGAGGGGTCATAGCACTGTAATGTTAGTATGCTGCCGATCATAATTATGAAGCTTCTTCGAAAACGCCTTCCATAACGGTATTTGCTATTCGTAACGGATATGTGTATCACTTTTTCGAAACAGACTTTTGTGGAGGAAAAGAACTGTAACGTTACAAAAGTAACGAGCACAATTATACGAGAGACCTATGTTATTCTCTCCGGAACACGGCATCGGACACGGTATTGCACATCGGAACGTCTGTATGATACCAGCTATAAATAACGTTGTTGCTTTGAAAAAAGGAGTGTAACGTTTTTACAGCCGTGACCTCAATTAAGTTACTGGTTAATTGTAACGTTACTATCACTTTCCACACACACTAAAGTTACTAGTCAATACGTGACGAACCTCTTTCTTACCCTGTAACGTTACTGGTTGCCGGCAATGGATGTAACGTTAAAGTGTCACGTGAAGACCTACTCCTTTAGAGATCAGTTATGGTTCGGTACCGTTATGCACACCTGTAACGTAATGTTCATATACCTGAGGTAACGTTTCTGTTCACGAAAAAAGTTATTCCGTTTCTGGTTGTAACGTAACGGAAACCGTAATTGAAAATACCGTTCCATTTCGTTACGTTACGACTCCCTGGTTTTATTTCCGAGGCGAACGTTGCAATGTCCAGACCATCGTACAGTTTCATCAGTTGCTGGTATTTGGATTGCTCTAAACTTTTCGAGAACACGTACAGGTGCCTGTTCTTCCAATCTAACCAATTCGGTGCGAGGAGAAAATTGTCCACGAGCAGTGTCGTTTTTCCACACCCCGAAGGTCCTACAATCAGACAGCGGATGCTGTCGGGGAGCAACTTGCCGTTCTTTTTCTTCGTTCCATTTTCCGAATTAGGTAAACGTTTCACAACATTCCACGTACTCATAGAATCACTTCGTTTGAATCGATCCAACTTGTTTCCGGAAGTCCCAGCCATTTCACCAAAAGTTTGTTGCCTCTCTTGCGCAAAACTTTTTCGATAAGGTACGTGTCGGGGTATTTAGTTTTAGAGAGTTCCTCCTCGTAGAAGCGCCCCAATAAAATTTCACCGCCACTGTCTTTTATTATATACGTGTGACGGTTCCCGGGTAGAACTCGAACCACGGTAAAAAGTTCAGTGCTCCAGTTTCGTGTGAAACCCCTGTCGAACGTTCGCTTCAATTTACTGACCCTCACCTGTTCTCCAATTTTGTATTTAGCTTTTTTTGTCGTGGGCGTGTACTTTGGACAGTAAACGCTAGAAATTAAACGTTGCTCGTCAGACTTGGTAACGTCAGCTGGCTTCATGCCTATCGTTCCGTGCCGTGTGTGATTATAGTCGTTAACAAGTTCCGGAAGAATGGTGACCCACTTGTAGCTTCCCTGAAGCGTGAAGCGTGACCACATGCGCGATTTCAGAGTGCGATTGAATCTTTCCACGATGCTGGCCTTGACGTCACTGAAGGTCGAGTAATGTTGAACGCTGTGTTTCCGAATAAACTTTTGGAATACGGCATTGTAAAATTCCTTCCCTTTGTCCGTGTGCAGAAACCGAGGTCGTCTGCCGCCGCTTTCGCGAAAAATTGTCTTGAATGCTTCCGTAACGCACGTTCCTGTTTTCGCCTTCAAAGGTAGAGCCCATGCGAATTTCGAAAATGTGTCTATGACGGTGAGGAGGTACTTGTTGCCCTTGTTCAATTTATGTACGTTTTTTAACTTGCCGCTACTCATTTCGACGAGGTCGCTTTCCCAGAGGTCGTCGATTCCCTTGGTTACCACAGCCAAACGTTTGTAGTTGCGGCGTGCAGGTTTATGCAATTCTTGGACGATGGCTTGCCTTGACATTTTTTTTAGAGATTACGTTTGAAGAGAAGCACCAGCGTGATGGGATTCAAAGAGGGTGGCACCTCGCTCGTGTTTTGAACGATCAGCTTATCGCCGGCACTCACGTCGAAAACGGTAAGGTCTTCGTCTTCCTGTATTTCATATATGTTGCGCGTTTCGTTCCAACGCGCCAGAGGAATGTTTCCTGCTTTCTGGACACCACGATTCGATATCAAAGTCATGGTGGGAACGCTAGCTTTTCTGCCGTGAGACCAGTACGAAAATTCGTTTACCTGAATCGTGCCATCGAGGAGAAACTTGTAGTACGGATGATAAGGATGCAGCATGTACAGTTTGTTACCTTCGACGAACGTGGAGATTCTCTGTTGATTGGGTACGCTGTTGATTTCGATGGCTTGCAGAGAATGCAGTTTAGCGAATTTAGTGTCGATGCTAACGAGGTTGCTGTGAAGCTGACCCAGTGTGTTTTGTACGGGCACCAAATGCTCGACTATGGTATCTGTTACGGTAGAAAATGAGGGTTTGATTTTTACTTCCACGTTCAACTGCTTGTAGCTTTCGTTGAGTTCTTGCAACTTGGCACCGAAAGAGGCCAGCGTCGATTCCTGCGTTGATTCCAGCACTCCAACTTGATCTCTGATGTTGACCACAATGTTCTGAAGGTTCTCGATTTGATTCAATTTCGAGCTCTTCTCGGTAAGATCATTCACGATGATTCGCATCTCTGTAAACTGCGTGTGAAGGTCGACGACGCTCTGCGAAGTGGGCAGCGTCGACACCAGCGAAGCAAGTTCGTCTCGAATCTGTTCCACGTTCGCCGTTTCTGTTTCCAGTCGTTTCAGCATACGTGATATGTTCCTTTTCAAAGCGTGTAATTCTTTGGAGGTGGGGAGATTGGCCACCCTACTCTCGAGATCGCTCAACGAACTTTTGATGTCACTCGAATCTGATAGTGCTGTCACCGCCGTTTTCAATTTTTCCAAATCTTCGCTCGAAGGCACGCTCGTTCGTAACGATTCCAAGTCACCCTGTATGTTGTCCAGTACGTGATGAAAATGAGTAAGATTGGATTCGACGTTCAAATTTTCCAAATATTGGATCTTCTGCTGAACCGTGCTTAACGTGTCCTGAATACTCGTCAACACACTTGCTTCAGCGTGAATATTTTTAATTTCTTCGTTGATCAACTCCAGAGACGCCTGAAGCGTAGCGATGGTGGTTTGAATGTGTTCAAAATCTTGATAAGCCTCCAGTTGAATTTTTATGTTCGCGACACTTTTACCGATGACCTGCAGTTCGTCCGACGATGGTAGGTTCGTCATTGTATCTTCCAAAATCTGCAACTTGGATTTGATTTCTTCCAACGTGCCGGTGAATTCTTCTTGTAATTTGGAAACAACAACCTGCAAGCGTTCTACATCAATATCATTCACGACGGTTTGAAGTTCAGAGAAATTCTTTTCTATTGCGGAAGTTCGCTCTTCGATTTCGAGTTTCAATTTTTCCAAATCTTCATTTTTCGATTGAAATTGCTGTAATTTGGCCAAATCATTTTGAAGCGAATCCATGCTCAACTGTATATTTTGAATGTTGTCGTAAGAAGGTACGTCAACATAATTTTTTATCAGTGTTTTCAGTTCGGAATCGATTTTCAGAATGGGATCGAGACATTGCGTTTGGAGCGTAGCGATCTCAGACTCTAAACTTTTGTTTAAGGTCTCCTGCAAAGCGATCAAATCGGTCCTCAACTTCTTAACTCGAACGTCCAGCATGAGAATCTCTTCTGCATGGTCTACACGCTTGGTGTTGCCGAAAATGTCGTTAGGCATTTTTGGTTAATGGTTATTTATAATAGAATAGACGATTCGTAATTCTACGAAGAGAGGAACGAGTTTGTCGTAATCTCCTAGGAGTTCCACGTAAAGATAATCTCCTGCAGACACATCGTACGACATGTTAGAAAGTACCTTGTCGTGCTTCATTCGAAAAATGTTTTTGCCGGTAGAAATTTTGATTTCGCCTGCGTTTTCCGGATTCACGGTGATTTGAAGTTTCCCGTCGATCGGAATTTCGTAGAAATGTAAATTGTTATTAAAAACATAAAACATCTTGCCCACATCGTCATTCAGTTTCGTCCAAATGCTGTTGAGGTGAATGATCAACAGACCGTTGAGTTTAGGTAACACGGAAGGTAAGACTTCATGATCTGGTATGGTTTCCATAATAATCTGTTTGGGGAAACCAAAGAGATTCATTGTCCTTGTTAGTTATTTAACACGTTGTGCCTTTGCCATTCTTCAAAACAGACGGAGGAAAAGAGGGGGCCCTCGGGCGATGAAAAATAAGAGTTGAATTTAATGAGCCTCGGTTTGGAGCGGGGCTTAACAACATAATAACATAATAACAGCTTGCAAGTTTTCATCGCCCGAGGGCCCCTCTTTTCCTCCGTCTGTTTTTTGAAGAATAACAAAGACACCGCGGACTTCATTGCTATGGGGTTACAGTTAACACACGTCACATTTATCGCTTTTATTGTAGTGGCCCCACTCTCTCGTGTGGATTTTACAATCGAGAACATGTAACTTGTTGTCTGTTGCATCCAATGCTACTTTGGTTACGCGCGTCGTGTACAAATCATGCAATTTACTTGTAATGCGATGATCTGTGCTGAGTTGCCTTTTACTATGAAAAAGGCATTCCTTGTAGTCTTGCATGCTAAATTTGCTGGTACTTATTTTTCCCACACCCTTCGCTTTCTTGATCTCTTTTTCTTCTGCAATCTTTACACAGTACATTTTGGCACGAAGCCCCGCAAATTCGCTGATGTACTTCCCGCCAACTTCATCTTTGTATTTTCCAATCGTCATTTTGTTTTCTGCCGAATGCAAGTGATGGCCTGATGGTAAGTTGCTAAAATCAAACAGATGCTTCATCTTAGTCAGATCATGTTCGAGGCTTGGTGTTTGGATTAGAAAAATGAAGCTATCCGTATCAATGTAACATATTTGGATGTTATCTCCATAAAAGGGTTGAAACTGATCGTAGTACGATTGGTACATGTGCAATTTTGATAGTTCAAGGACGGTGGCACCTATGGCAATCGGCTTGTTGAGCATCACTTGCTTCTTGTTCCTCTCGACAAATACTAGATTCTCGTCGAAAATGGTGAAGTTTTTGAAGTAGGGGGACGCGACGATCTTTTCAAATTTCTTTTCGTCCGTGACCAACATTGCGTCGATGTAATTACGCACGTTCTCCATCGTCTTGCCGTAGATGGCGTTATTGAACAGTTTGTACAGATCCTTGTCTGCAGGCGATGTCGATTGCGCTCTGCGGCGCGTGTTCTCGGTTATGTAGGGTTCCAGCCACCTGCTCTGTCGGAACTTCAATCCTCTATGAACTTTCTTCAACTGCAAGCCGTGACTTATGTAAAATTGGAGGAGTCGGTAGTGCAGAACGTAATTCCGCTTGTTCTCCATGCTTAGTATGAGTTTTGGCTCCGATGATCCTCCAGGTGGCTTCTTTTTGGTGGGGGCCAGGGCCAATCCGTGATGTTTCTCGTGAAGCGTTTCGGGATAATCGAGATCCACTTCTAAGAAACAGCCCCATTCATTATCTTCGCTCCAGTTGAGAAAATCTTCGCAGGAGAGTTCCTCTTCGGTCATCCACGCGTAGTCGCTGATGGGAAGACACTGGGACATGGAGTGGCCGTACAGGTTGTTGACATCCCAGTAGACAATATAGGTGTTGGGCTTCGATGCATCGTAACCAGGCGTATGAGGATTGTTTGCCTGAGCATGGCGTCGGGGACATTGGACGATGCCACCGCGTATCGCACTCTCCATGAAAGCATACTGTTCCTTCTCTGCGATGAGGCCCAGTTCCACGTTGGTGTATTTCATCATCGATTCCCAAGTCAATCCCGGCGTGGTGAAGAAATACGCAGGATCCAACTTGTATATCGCGATGCATCTCTTACGAAACGATTCGAAAATGTCCATCAGAAGTGTCACGTCCAATTTTAGATAAAGATCGTGATAATCGCGAAAAGTTTGGCAATTGAATGCCGTCCACACACTACGAGCGTGTTCGTAGTCCTCTTCGGAACAGACGTCCTCCGTGAGATGAGAATAAAATACCTCCCGGGGTGGAAGTTCCGTCCCGTCAAATTTCTCGAAATCGTTGACGTACTCGTAGGGGTAGACGCCCTTGCGACGCAACAGATTCAAATTCTCATCTCTCCCCGAAAAACACATTTGCTTGGTGGCCACAAGATCTTCGTCGCCAAGTTGAGATGCAAGGCTTGCGAGGCTGGAGGCCAGGAAATTGTAAGAGTCCAGGATTCGCACTTCCACACTTCCTCCTTCTTGGAGAGGGATCCAAATTCTTACCGCAATATACTTCTCACTCGTTCTCGGAATGATGCTGATTCGAGAAGTTATGTTGTAGAGCTCTTTGACGAAGAGATGCGTGTCGTACTTCTCCGTGTAGTGCAGAAACACGGCAACGAAATGCGACTCCTTAATTTTAAGATTGTAATTTTCGGGGGTGAAAGCCTGGTTACACTCCTCGCATCTTGTCGCCGCGTCATGTCTCCGTTGTTGTTCCGTCGTGAGAGCAGGTGGAGAAACGTAAGAGCCTTTCAGGCTGGGTGCAAGTTCTCTCGCGCATTCCGCTATCTTCTTAACAAAATGTTTTGCCGCATCGGGTCCGCAATACAAGATGACATCATTTAATTTTTCTCCGTAGATGGAGAAACTGCAAGGCTCGTGGTGAAAAATTTGGATCGTGCTTGAGGTAGAGGGATCAGGGTCGCAAGACGTCATGGGAACTTGGAAGCTTTCAAAGTCGGCATAAAGGACGACGGGATGGTGGAGAAGAGCCTGGTGTTTCTGAAATTTCATCTTGGTTCCGGGTTCCGGCATGACATCTTCGGGTTCTGCATTCACAGAGCCAAAACACTTGTGCTGTTCTCTCATCTTCTTACCCCCGCGAAAAATTCTCAAACACCGATCACAAATTTCGATCTTATCGTGATTCTTGCTGATCTGTCTTCCTACTAATCCTGAGAAATTCCGTATCAAACTGTAACGGCCATCTACAAGCAAGAGTCGAATTACATTATTCTGCCTTCTCGCAGGTCTTAACACACGAATATTGCCGGAATCGTCAACCCCAAAAACAGAAATATCGATATCTTCTCCTTTTTCCTCTCTATAGTTTTTTAAAATTTGATTGATCTTATTCAGGGGCACAGGATAGGAAATTCCTCTCATCATATTCTCGTATCTTCCCTCGTATCCTCTGTAATTGGACAGACGTTGGGGGTCATTATTATTAGCTGGGTGTAATGCAGCGATGACAGACCATAGGAAACTCTTCTGATCATTACTTTGTATGTTCAACACTGCATTTTGTTTTTTTTGTTTTTTTGTTTTTTTTTTGAGCGCTGCGTAATGGTTTGAAATTGCAGACTCGAAGTTCTAACATGTGGCTGCGACCGCAAAGACTCCATCCACTTCCTCTACCTTCAAACTCTTCTTGTTTTTGTGTCAAGTGCTCAAATAGCCGTGTCACTATCTCGTCAAGATCCTCGTTATTGTCATTGTGTAAGCTTTCACACCCTACGTAAAAGCTGAAAGTGCTTGACTCGGACGAGACAACTTTCTCATACAGCAGGGTCAAGACGAGATGAATTTTAATTGCAACATTGACGAGGCAATTACGTAATTTATCGACTACCTGAGATTTCACATTGTTGAGGAAGATGCTCGAGTCACACTTTTCATCGCTTCCAGATTTATACGTTATGATGCGTGCACTTTTATTCAAAGCACCCCCTTCAATGCGAGATTTCTTTGCCGGGGGGGCGTCATCATGTTCCGGTAGACGACATTTTTTCAAATGCCTAGCAATATTAGGTTTCGAAATCAACTTTCCACAGTTGCGACATGCCACTTTCCCGCAAAAACCGGAGGGACCTGGTTGCGGTTCCATTTTTTCTCTCTGTTATTTATATATATACAGAGAAATTTTTTGGGGGGGGTTGTGGTGGTGGTAGTGGAAAGCGCACTGAAACAGAAGGGAAAAAAATTGAAAAAATGCTAGACATTTTTTCCTTCCACATATATATATTAGACGCGAACAGTATGTATGTATGTATGTATGTATGTATGTGTGTGTGCACTGTTGTAGGAGGTTAAAAATATACGACATGTAAGTGTGTGTCAATTTTTTATGACTCCTCTGAATATGTGTGTGTCAGACGTAAAACAAAAAAATATTAATATATCATGAAAAAATAAAAAACTTACCTTTCAAGAGAGATAGAGAGAAACTTCAAAATAAAAACTTCCACGATGATATATATATTACTGCCAGACAAACAATTAAGAATACTGAACTCCCACGATTGACGTTCACCTTTCAAGAGAGATAGAGAGACTTCAAAATAAAACTTGTAGCTCACTAAAACTTCCACGATGATATATATGTATACTGCCAGATAAACAAATTAAAAAATACTGAACTGCCACGATTGACGTTCACTATGATAATAATGTACAAAGAAGAAACTAGTACGTTATATAGGAACTCCTCTCCTTTTTTCTCCTTCTCTCCTTCCTACTCCACGCGACTCTCTTTGGTGAAAACACAATAAGCAAATAAAACCCTTGTTGACTGATTCATTCATTCATGCTATATTTTTTTCAACAAAAAAACTTTTGTGATACGTACAATATCCTGTGGGGGACAAATAACAATAAACGGGAGGTTGACAGTTCCACCCATGCATGTATTGTCGATCATTTCCCCCTCGGCCTCTATTCCACGCCCCGTCAGGGTGTGGTGTGTGAAACAGACGATCCCCAGCACAAAACTCAAAAAGCGGAAGATGCTGCTGTGTTTGCTTCCGCCGCATCCGCTTCTGATTCTATTGTTATCGGGGATGTGATGGGTTTTTTATTCAGGACCGTGGGAAAGCTGAAAAAAAAATAGAATCTCTTCGGGCAGAAGAGGATGCAAGGTGAATGGGTTCGGGGAGGGGTTGCTGTGGATAGTTTGGTCCGTGATGAAAATGTTACATTGAGCGACGAAACACAATTTCTCCACAGGGACAGGAAAAATTCTACCGAGCCTCGCTATCCACGCGAACATTAGAAATTGCTTGAATGCCTTGGGGGGGCTTGGCATAAGATTATCGATTTTCGTTTTTAGAGAATAATCTATGTAAGATTCTAGCATCGAGAATAAACAACATTGATTAAATTTTTGACAACATTCGCAGTACAAATCTAAACTCGTGATAATTTCGCCGCCACCACGCACCCCTGGCGAGGTTATAGGGGCCAGGTATCCTAAAAAACAACAATTATTATTTTGTTTGCTTGCGTCACAATACGGAAAATAATGAGAGGCATACGCGCGCGCGCGCGTGTGTGTGTGTGTGTGTGTGTGTGTGTGTGTGTGTGTGTGTGTGTGTGTGTGGTACATCGTTCCCTCCCCGAGAGAGAGGTTTACGAAGGTCACGATATATATAAACATTTGGTCCCGGACTTGGAAAATTACGATAAGGTGCACTCATCTTTCAAAAAATGAGAGGATAAGAGAATAAGAGAATAAGAGAATAAGAGAATAAGAAGATGAGAAAATAAGAGAAGAGGTTTACGAAGATCACGATATATAAACATTTGGTCCCGGACTTGGAAAATTACAATAAGATGCACTCATCCTTCAAAAATAAGAGAATAAGAGAATAAGAGAATAAGAGAATGAGAGGAGAGGTTTACGAAGATCACAATATATAAACATTTGGCCCCAGACTTGGAAAATTACGATAAGGTACACTCATCTTTCAAAAATAAGAGAATAAGAAAATAAAAAAATAAGAGAATGAGAGAATAAGAGAATAAGAGAATGAGAGGAGGATAAAAAGAAGATAAGAGGAGGATAAGAAGATGAGAGAAGA
This sequence comes from Lepisma saccharinum, assembly GCF_977018435.1. Taxonomy (NCBI): domain Eukaryota; kingdom Metazoa; phylum Arthropoda; class Insecta; order Zygentoma; family Lepismatidae; genus Lepisma; species Lepisma saccharinum. Next base: position 16,270,152 of record NC_139230.1, on the reverse strand, counting down.
ATGAGAGAAATGAGAAAAATGAGAAGGATGAGAGGATGAGAGCTCATCTTTCACTCATCACTGCCTTTTTGCGCCCGTGAAACATCGTCAGCGCAATAAATGAGGCGCGGAACGGGGAGAGAAAGTGAGTTTTTCAACTTTTTGTGGTCGTTTGGTCAAGAAATCAGAGTTGCGGTGGGATGCACATTTTTTATCTACTGAAGAGTAAGTTGTGGTTGATTTGTTTTATTTAAAGTCATTTTTCTGCTAATTTTGATTATGACGACGATGGTTCAATGGTGATTAGATGAAAGTAATGAAGGGGCGAAAACAAACACACGCGGACACTCAAAATACAAACCGCCATAAATTATTACTTCGACTGTGGTTCCAGGCGCCAGGGGCTCGTCCCTGAAAAGAAAAGTTTCCAGAGTATGCTGCACAGGATAGAGGTTGCCATTCTAGTGTGTCCGAAATGGTCACGCCATACAACCCAAGTCATCTATGAAAAATAGATGAATTATTACTGGCACGATGATCAACTTTCATGAATTCCTTGTGTCCTAAATCATTTTGTTACCTCAAAAAATATGTTCATGTAACCATATGTATATTGCTTCTCCCGCATTAGTAACATGACAGTTTAGAAAACGAATAGCAACTTAGCAAATAATCTCTTCAATTCTGAACAGAGTTTTCAATCTTACTGGTTTATTACTTGTGAGTGATATTTTGTCAAAATAATAATAATAATAATAATAATAAATTCTTTATTTCCGAAGACCCATATCCATGGGTGTGGAAAACGTCATACAATACTAAATATTACAAATGGAGTAGGATTACAATGAAAAGAACAAAATGCAAACACAAAAATACAAATAAATCATATGGGTTAAACATAAACAGTTATAGGTGTCACATACTAAACTTGTAAAAGAGAAAATCCAAATATAGGAGACATACAATATCAAAATAATTTAAATGCTTCAATTTACTAATCCAGTTTAACTATTGAAATTCATTGAGATTACATAGAATATATATGAATACTACATGGACAATGGACAAAGAATTTGTTTCCCGTGTGTGTTTAAATCATTCCTAATAAGACATTCATTTTAATGCAAACATTCAGTGGCGGCGATTAGGAGGACCGGGAAGTGGATAATGCAGTTCCCCGCCACATTTTGCCACTTTTTGCCGCGCACTATGCTTTATGCTAAGCCTTTTCTACCAAGAAAAAATATATTGTCCTTGCCCCTCAAATATTGGCATCCAATCGCCGCGGCTACACACATTCAGATAGATTTCTCCATTGTACAAACCTTGTAAGCTAAGAAAAGTGACCCCTAAGGAGTAAGGAAACCAGGTCCGTAGCCAGGCAGGGGCCAGGGGGGGCTGAGCCCCCCCTGGAACTGCCGTCAGCCCCCCTGGCACTGCCATCAGGCCCCCTTTACCTTAGGTAAACTATTTTGCATAATTTGTTTGCAGTGAAGAGTGAAAATGTAGACAACTCACAACTTTAAGGATAAATCCACAGAATATGAACAGTATCTATTACATTCGCTCATTTTGTTTATGAGCAGAAGTAGTAGCAAGTATTTAGAATATTCTCTAGACTTCAGAAGGTTCTTTCATAGGGGAGCATCTTTATCTGTACCTTCACTGTCCCTGTTGCAACCTCCCGTTTAGACAGAAATCTGTGACTTTGATGTCATTATGCAAATTCCCTCCACATCTGCATCAAAGGTCAACAACAGCTCCCAAGTTTTGGGAAGGAAAGGGAGTTTAATTGCTTCGGCCGGGGGTGGAATATACTGTACTGTGATTAAATATTGTGCGTTTTTTGTGCGTGATATCTGTATCATCTAAAATAGTATGGGGTGTGTAAGGGATAATTTCAGTATCATTCATTTAACACTTTTAAGAAATGTTTTAAAAGATGTAGAAAAATGTAGTAGTTGTGTAGTATATGATATTTATAAATGAATGAGCGCCCCCCCCACACACACACACACATAATTTACCTTCATTTAATCTTTTTTTTTTTTAAGAAATGGACTTGGTTTACAAAGCCCTCCCTGATAACCCGTGAGCCCCCCTGGATATCAGTTCTAGCTACGGGCCTGAAGGAAACTCTTTCAGTTAAAAACTCATATGATGAAAATACTATGCTGAGGAACATGCATTTAAATTACGAGAAACTTCACGATTGTCTACCATCGCACTTCCTATCATTGTCACCGAATACAAAACATCAAGTATGTGCCTTGTATTTGCAACACAAGCTTAAACCTAATTCACATTTATTTCACTGTATTAACATGCATGAAAGAATATGATTAGAATGTATGACTGGGGTATGGCTGCACATGGGTAAACACTTCCTTGAAATAATTGTGTCCATCAGAGACAAAGCGAAAGGAAATGGAACAAGATGCGAGAATAGATTAGAAAAGAATAAAGAGGAAAACAAGAAAAGGAAAGGGAAAGGAAGTAAGAGGAGAATCGGGAGTGTAAGAGAGAGGGGGATACATACGTCTTACATACACATATATACTATATATGGTCTTACATTTATACTGCCCACCCTAATCTATCAATAAGGAGCTTCTGCCCACCCGGTCTAAAATTTCTGGCGCCGCCCCTGTTTGCTACCGATACCAATTGTTTTCAGGCTATTCCACATATTCTTTGAATTTCTCTTATTGTTATTTACAATAAAAGAAAAATAAGCTTTTTTCTCTTGCCTCATAACAGAGGTGGTAAAATTTCTTAATCTTTTATATTCGTCCCAATGTAAAATTAATTTGCTTCGCTTGTATTTACGCAGCGCACCATCCCTCAGTTTCATGAGCAGCTTAAGATTATCCGTTAGCCACGGCGCTGGCTCTTTCCTCACCCTAACCGTTCGTAATGGGGCGTGAACGTTAAACAGGTCGACGAGATTTTTTTCAAGAAATTCTATTTTAGAATCGATGTTTCCAAGTTTAAACGTTTCGTTCCAATTGATGTTTACAGCATCTAGACAAAAATTTTCATATTCAAATTTCTTAAAATCTCGGTACGTAACGTACTTGGCTTTATCCCTGGGTTTTGCGCAATGCAGTGACACGCTCGTCAAGCAGTGGTCTGAAGTTCCGATTGGACTCGCGATTTCGAAAGAAGATACAATGTTGGGGTTGTCAACAATTATTAAATCTAATAATGTTTCGGAAGATTCTGTTATTCTAGTGGGTTTATCAATCAATTGTGTTAAACTATACGATTTTATAATATCTTTAAGAAACAGGATCTCCGCTTTTTGTGTGCTGAGCATGTCGCAATTAAAATCGCCTAGCATAACGAAAGCGTCTACACTGGCATAGTTATCTGAAATAATTTCTTCTATGATGGCGAGATTTATATAGGGTACATTTGGTGGACGGTAAAACGCGCAAATGCCAAGTTTTAAGTCACTTACACTAACTATCATGCTAATATATTCAATATCATTGGCTTCGGATGGTCGGAAGTCTACGAATTTTACTGCCAGCGCCGAGCGGATAAATATGGCAATGCCCCCGCCTTCTTTCTTGTTTCTGTCGTTACGGAAAACCGAGTAACCGGGGATGTTGATTTCGTTCGTCCCGTCTGCGCTACAGAGCCAAGTTTCCGTTATTATTACGATATCGTAAGCACGTTGGCGTACCACGAACCTCAGTTCGTCTATTTTCGGGATTAAAGAACGAACGTTTGCGTGTGCTATGCTGAGGTCGGATAAATTTGGCAACCTCTGCTTCCGAACCAGGGTGTCGTGAGTCTTTGACCGAGTAACGGGGGTTGAGACTGTTTGATGGTCAGGCGGGTAGGGGTCGCTCTCTCTCATGACGTTTTCACCCATTCTTGAAAGAAAAAAGCGCTACTGTTTCTCCTTCCCTCCCCTCTCTCTGCGGCCGATCGGAATACGTAGCTGTGGGGACATTCTTTTATCAAAAAAGCGAACAATATATCAAGGCAAGCACTTACCTGACTTACACGAAAATTTCTAAGACACACATCCAGGTTATTTCTTCTCTTCATCGGGTGGAAACGAGTACACAAATAATGACACACAATCACACACACATTTACACACACTATTGCTTGAGACGAAGACACAAACACATAATATTTTAATGGCAAAATAGAATTAAACATATTTAGATTATTAGTTTTCATGGCTCTTGAATACACTTCCTACGAACGACTTGCTGCTATCCCAGAGTTTTTTCTTGTTTTTTTATTTTCGCGTATTACGGCTAGATTGTTTTACAGGTTTGATAGTTGTCTACATGATGTGACATAGTGTTTCGTGTTACCTTTCCTGATCACTATTTTTCCATCTTCCGTGTACACCTGTTTGAGACCGAACTTCTCGATGGCCTTCCTGAGAATCTGCAGCTGTGCACTGCAGAGATCTTCTCTTATGGAGATTCCAGAGTGTTTTTTGTTCCTGAAAACTAGCGACCTTGCCCTGTAATTAGTAAATTTCACGATGATGCCTCTGTGCGACCCGGAAGACTTCGGACCTACCCTGTGCGTGCGGCAAAAATCACCGTTGCTTACGTGAACCCCTAAATGCTCCTCAAAAAGGGACAGGGCGATGTTGTCGTTACTTTCCCCTTCGGTCTCTGGAATTCCGAAGATACGTATGCTATTTCTTCTTTGGTATTGTTCCAGATCCTCTGTTTTTTCTTGCAAATTTCGGATATTTTCGTCTCTGTCCGCCAGTTCCGCGCGAAGGGAGTTGACTTCTTCCGAATTGAACTTCATCGTTTCTGTCAAACGATCCACCAAAGCTTTTGTGATCGATTCAATTATGGAATCTGTGATTATTTTTAGCACTTCTGTGGTTTGCACAGCTGATCTCCCTGACGAAGGCCGCTGTGTCCTGCAGGGGTGACTGACCTCCAGCTGCTGCTGATGCTCCGCGTTTTCTAGGCGCCATGGCTGCTGTCTGCTTTGTTCGCGTTCGCAAGCGAGAGAAACTATTCAATATTTGGATAGAGTGACTGGGGTGGGAAAGTATCTCTATACAGAAATCGTTCACACTATCACTTACGAAACAGTTTCTATGAAACAACACCGCTTACACCTGCCTTTGTATAACGAAATTCTGGGCATAGGGGTAGACTGTTGCAGTGTTTGCAATTTGTTCTGTATGTCGTCTATGAGATGGTGAAAATGAGATAGTTCAGATTCAGTGTTGAGATTCTCTAATTTTGTGATCTGTCGTTGAATTACATTTAAAGATTCAATTATGCTTGCAACTTAAATTCCAGAGTTTCCTGTACATTCGTCAATTCGTTTCTCGTGGTTGTCAAAGTGTCTTCAATATGAGCTATGGTACCCTGTATCTTCGTAAGTTTCTAATTGCAATTTGATGCTGGCAACACTGCGAGCGATGGCATTTAATTCGGAAGATGAAGGTAAATTATTGATAAAGTCTTCTATTGTTTGTAGTTTGGATTGAACTTCTGTTATAGATGCATGTAATTGGTCTGTTTGCAGTTCGGATTTAATATATTCCAGTGAGGGAATTTCAAAAGATACAAATTGGTCCCGTAATTCAAGAATGCTTGTATTAAGCAGTTCATATTGCTCTGGAGTCTTGATAGTTTCAATTATGGAAAGTAGTTCGGTACGAATAGTATTCGCTTGGTTATTTAGTTCTTGCTTTAGATGTTCCGAAGTGGTTGTTTGAATTTGACGGAATTTCTCAAGATCATTTTTTAATTTAGCTAAATTCTCTTTTAAATTTTCAACATTATCGAGAGACGCTAAGTTAGTATATTTTTTAAGTAAAGACTTGAGTTCCCCATCAATTTTCACTATGGGATTAATTAATTCAGACTGCAGATTAGTAATTTCAGCATGTAAGCTTACACTCAAAGAATTTTGTAATATTAATAAATCAGATTTAAGTTTCTTAAGACGTTCGTCTAATTTGGCAATGTCGCTGGAATTATCTGGTATCTCTTGGCTTCTTCTGTTTCCAAATATGTCCATTTTTTTGTTTTATTTATTTATGTTTTATTTTTATTTATATATTTTTATTTTTGTTTCGGTATTTATGTATTCATGAGAGGATAGATTATTCTTATTTCGATAAAGAGGGGAAGTAGTTTATCATAATCGCCAATTATTTCAGCATACAGGAAATCACCTGTTTCCACATGATATGTTGTGTTGGGAATCATATTATTGTGTTTAATCCTGTACAAATTTCGACCTATGTGTACAACTGCTGAATTGGTTGGAGAGATACTTATTTGAACTTTCCCTGTTTGGGTATTATTAAATACATGTAATTGTTTACCCGTATCCTCATCCACTTGATACCATATACTATTTAGATGGATAATAACCAGACCTCTTAGTTTACGATGAATATCTCTAATAATATCCATGTTTACTGGAGTTCTCTCTATTGAAATAATCTTCTTAAAACCGAACACATTCATGGGCATTATTTCTCTTTGGGTATTTTATTATCGAGTTTGGTCTCAAATTAAAGAGAACATCAAAACAAAACGAATGCAAAAAACCGCACCTTTCTATTTTGCTTGGTTCTCAAGATAAAGGCTTTTTAATAATTTTATTAATTTGGAGATATTTGGAGGAGGAGAATCGATAGTGAAAATATCCAACGCTCTTTTCATAGCATGACAGGGAGCGATAATAATCTTGCATATTTACATATTTCCTATACTCGAAGTTATCTTTTGATATCTTTGTAGTCACACATTTCCGAGTTATGAGTTATCTTTTGCACGTCACACATTTCCGAGGCAATGCCCCTATTTCCTGTGACGAGTATTGATTAGAATGCGTAAGTTATTCTCTCCAGATTTATTGGCGCACACACAGAGTTCATTTTCCTTGTTAAAGAATATTCACCCCTGTTAAGTATTGACGTTAGAAGCTTGCTTAATATTGTGCAATGATTACGTATGTTTTCAACTCTTCATGATGTCATCTTTGACCAATAGGTGAGCTTTTTTAAACCGGGGTTTCCCCGTTTGTTTTTTTATTGCATTCGTAAAGTATAAAGGTGATCGCATGTGAGTGCTCGGGTTTTTCGTTGTAGTAGGCACTACTGAGCAGACACGCTTGGTATAACTAAATGATATGTGTTAAAAGTATATATATAGGGGCACAGTTCAGGGCTTCAGCGACTTGCTTCCTTCAGAGACAAGTCGGGCTTCCTTCAAAGGCAAGTCGGGCATCCTTCAGAGGCAAATAAGTTTCTCTTTTTTAATAGTAGTTTGTGTGTGATTGAAAATATTATATTACTAACTTTAACTTGTAATAATTTCAAGATTCTACAATATTTTTCTTAATCTTTCAATGTTTAAAAACCTCTTCAAGGTAGATTTGATATATTACTGTCACTTATATTTGATATTTTTAAAGAAGAAACAATTTTGATGCACTAATACTAATTTGCTTTTGCAATTTGCTTATTATTCAAATATATATATATATATAAAAATTAACTTCATTACTACACACAATTTTGAATGCCTTACATACCAAAGGTGCATATACATTTTTACAAATTATAGCTTTTTGCTTTCCTTTAAAAAAAATTACAGACATGTACATTTTTTCAGACGTACATGATTTCAGAATATATATATTTGGAAGAAATAATTATATATATACTGCCACTGGTAATAATTTTTTATAAATATCTACATTTTCAATTGTAGATTCACTGCACTGTACTGTACAGCAAGTGCTATTTTCTTTTTAAAAATGTGATAATTGTAAATGTTTGCTTGAACTATAATGATTTAGGATCAAAAAGTCAATTTTGCCCTAGAAATGTAATAAATATGTGATTATAAATAATTGCTTGAAATATACCGATTTTGGCTCAAAAAGTAAATTTTGCCCCCTATGAGTTGAGCTTTTAATAAAAAACAATTATTTTTTACACTATAAAAATGATAAAAATTGGATGTTTTGGATCTTTTCCCCTTAGAAAATTAGCTGAAATCGGGGTAAAATAAATAAATATCAAATAAATGGCCCAGAAGCCCCCCTTATACTCTTCTCACAGTAAGGCTAATCGGGACAGGAGCTACAATTTAAAGTGAGATTCAAACCACTATGTGCCTCCACCGGTATCGAACTCGGAACCCCTTTATTACAAGGCGACGACGCCACTACCACTGCGCAATCGGGGAGACCCTCGTGGACAGGGGAAAGAGAAAGGGGGTTGGGGGTAACACCTGAATTGCTGGAAGTGGCAGGTGACGTGAATTTTGCGTACATGTCCGAGGGCAAGGAGGATATTTGCTACTTATCGTTTTACAAACCTTCTCTTCACACTATATTCAGACTTAGGACTGGAATTTGTGTAGTTCTATCTGAGGCGCGTCAAGTATCCGAGCGCTGAGCGAGCAACGTGAACGCTCAGCTACTTGACGGCCAAATAGACGTTGCTCGGCGAGCGCTGTTCACTTGATCGCCGAGCGTACTTGAACCTTGCTCACCACAGCTCTGAGCCACAGAATATATATTTTTTGTGTTTCGACTTTCGAGTGTTTGCGATTGACGGTGCGATATAGTGCAAGTTACTAGGGGTGTGCGGGACAGAATTTTTTTGGTCGGGACGGTATCGGGCCAGAATTTTTTTTATATCTCGACATACACTTTCAATGCAGAAAACGTAGAGAATTAACAACTTTTTAAAATGACCATTCCGTATTTCCCGACTGCTCGGGATCCCGAAAAGTCGGGAAGTCATTTCCCGAAGTCGGGATCGGGACGGGAAATTTTTTTCCAGATCTTGGTCCCGACTTTTCGGGATCCCGCACACCCCTATAAATTACAGAGGAAGTACACAGAAGGCAATACAAATTTCCACTGATTGTGATTGTTTTAAAATGAAAGTGTTGTTTATTCCAAATATACTCCGTAGTTTTGGAATGTTGTGCCAGTGTGTGTGTAAAAGAAAATTTCGAATAACGTTTCGTGAAAAATGTTTGGTTTTGTTCTCATTCATACGCACACGGTTGTTGTTTTGAGAAGAAATAATTATAATATTAGTTTTGCACTACACCATTAGAACCATTCTCTTGTCTTCTGTGCAACTATACCGTTACGTCGACGATCGTGATATTTTGATCAATCAGCACACACCGTCTCTCTAGGTGTTAAAGTATAGAGAGCCGGCCCGGAGGGTGAAGACCAACGGTTCCAGAGGCGGAAGAGGATCATAGAGAAAATCGCAACGGCAATGCAAGCGGAAGAGTTACGACCTTAGTAGCCAATATGAGCCACTAAGAAGCGGATTGGATATCTCCGTCAAATATCCAAAACCACCAACTGCTGCCTTGCAGGGGTGTGGGAGCACCAAAGGATATGGGAGAAAACCCTGAAAATAAAAATCAGCCTGGTCGTTGGGCTAATCCCCCACACCAGACTAAAACTAGCGGATTCAGAGAAATAAAGGTAGCCTCGGAAATGATGGATTTAGTAGAAGACGACAAGCAAGGGAATGGAATATCCGAATTGGAACTTGGAATATTAAAACAATTAATGGAAAAGAAGTGGAGATTGTAGGAGAAATGGAAAAGTATAAACTAGCAGTACTAGGACTAAGTGAAGTAAGGAAGAAAGGCAGTGGTATAATGTGCCTTGAAAGAGGATATGTACTGAGATATGTTGGAGTAGGTAGAGGAAGAAGAGCTAAGGAGGGAGTTGGAATAATAGTTAATGAGCAAATGGAAGAAAGGGTGAAATCATGGGAACCAGTAAATTCAAGGATAATAGTAGTTAGACTGAAAATGGAAGAAAGAATAACAATAATACAAGTTTATGCCCCGACAAATGATCAGGACATATTGGAGAAAGAAGTTTTCTATACTCAATTACAAAGAGTAGTGAATAAAGAGAATGAAGGTAATATTGATGGGAGATCTTAATGGTAGAACTGGAAACAATAGGATAAGGTCACATGGTTGTATGGGACCATATGGAGGGGAAAGTGTGATAAATGAAAATGGACAAAGATTAATAGAATTCTGTGTAGAGAACCAATTGCTACAAGGAAACTCCTTTTTCCAGCAGAAGAAAATTCATAAAATCACTTATGAAGCTGAGGGAAGGGAGGCAAAGAGTATAATAGACTACATAATTTACGCAAGAGCACTTCGATATGCCTTTATGGATGTAAAGGTAATTCGAGGTGCTGAATTGAGTACTGACCACAGACTGCTAATAGCTATAACAAGATTTAAGAGGAATAACAGAGAAAGAGATAGGAAGTTTGAAAAGATACAAGTAAAGCAGCTGGCTAAGGAAGAGAAGAGAAAACAGTATAAGGAACTAGTAGAAGAAAAACTGAATGAATTGGAAATAAGAGGAATGGAAATTGACAGTATGTGGGAAAAATTTAAGGAAGTGATACTGTATGCAGCAATTGAAGTATGTGGCAAAGTTAGGGTGAATACAAAAAGGAAAAGAAATAATTGGTGGACGGATGAAGTAAAGAGGAAAGTGAAAGAGAAAAAGAAAAAGAAAGCATGGAAGAATTACCTAGAATTAAGATCAGAGGGGCATAGGTTAATATATGTGCAATAAAGAAATGAGAGTAAATTGGCTGTAGAGGAGGCAAAGCGAAAATCATGGGAGAAGTTTGGAAATGATATTGAACAAAGTTTTGTAGAACATAGAAAGCGGTTCTGGAATATGGTTAAAAGCCTGAAAGGAAAATGGGGAAAAGCAGCAAGAGCTATAAGAAATAAGGAAAATGTACTAGTCATAGGAAGGGAGAATGTGAGGGAGGAATGGAGAAAATACTATGAAGAAAAGTTCAAGGATAGGACAAATGAGCAAGAACAAGATGAGGAGCAGGAACAGGAACAGGAGGAGGATGAGAGAATAAGAAACAGAGAAGAGGAGGAGCATGTAGAAGAAGATATGATGATAACAGAGAATGAAGTGAGAGAAGCAATTAAACGGATACGAATTGGGAAAGCAGCAGGATGGGATGGAATATCACCAGAATTTATAAAATATGGAGGACCAAGAATGGTTGAAATACTACTGAATATATTAAGGGAAGTATGAAGAACTAAGACTATACCAGAAGAGTGGAAAAGGAACATAATTGTGCCAGTACACAAGAAAGGGAGTAATAAGGAATGTGATAATTATAGAGCAATATGTCTATCATCAGTGGTATATAAGATGTATACGAATATATTGGAAAGAAGGCTGAGAAAAATCATAGAGGGAAAACTTGAAGAGGAACAAGCAGGATTTAGACCTGGGAGACAGACTCAAGATCACATTTTTATATTAAGAACAATTATGGGAAAATGCTGGACAAAAATAAAAGAATATACTTTACATTTCTAGACTTGAAAGCGGCATTTGACTCGGTACCTAGAAAATTTCTATGGGAGGCATTAGAAAGTAAGGAAGTACCTAAGGAACTTATTAAAGCAATAAGAAGTGTATATAAGGATGTAAAAGAAATAGTAAGAATAGAAGGAAACGAGTCTAAGGAATTTCAAATGGAAAAAGGAATTAAACAGGGAGATAGTCTCAGTCCTTTACTTTTCATTAATGTAATGGATGAAATAACTAAAATTTGCAAAAGAAGAACCCCAAGAGTACAAATAGGATATTGGAATATGAGAGTAATACAACTGCAAGTACTGCTATATGCTGATCATATAGTCTTAATTGCTAGCAGTGAAGAGAATTTACAGAGGAGCGTAATAGAATGGGGAGAAGAACTTGCGAGAAAAGGGATGAAGATTAATATTAAGAAAAGTAAAGTTATGCAGGTGGCAAAAGGAGAAAAAGAAAAAGATCATGAAATAGCAATTAGATATGGAAACGAGAACTTGGAAGAAGTAGATGAATATGAATATTTAGGAACCATCATAACAAGTGATGGTAGGTGTGATGAAGAAATCCTAAATAGGAAAAGAAAAGCAAATACACTATATTATCAGTTCAGTAAAACAATAATGGGAAAGAAAGAAGTGGCATTAAAGACAAAAATGCAGCTATACAAATCAGTATTGGTCCCTACATTAACATATGGAATGGAAAGTTTACCACTTCAAGATAAACATCTGAGTAAAATTCAGGCTAGTGAAATGAAATACCTGAGAAGAGCTGTTAATAAGACTAGGAGAGATAAAGTGAGGAATGAAAGAATAAGAAGAGAAGTGGAACAGGAGTCGCTAGAGAAAATAATTGAAAAGAGACAGCTAAAGTGGTGGGGACATGTATTCAGAATGAATGAAGACAAAAAGGTAAAGCAAATTCTAGAAGTAAAGGTGCAAGATAGGAGAGGTAAAGGAAGACCAAGGATAATGTTTGAAGACAGAATGGAATGGAAGAGAAAGGAATAAGACAATAAATATGATGAAGAGAATGATGAGAAACAGACAGGAATGGAGGAGATGGATCGAGGCAACCATCCCTACGCTATGATGGCAGAAGGGGACTAGAGGAAGAAGAAGAAGAAGCACACACCGTCAAATAAATGATCTGTTTGCTCAACGAGTATCGCTCAGATACTCGACGCGGTTCATAAGTAGTGGTTTAGAAGTTTTTTTTTCCTTGTATTATTACGTTTGAAGAAGTTTGTAAGTTTCACTATACATGCAAGCGATCGAGGACATTTTCTTACACCATTACATCTTTCAAAGTTATTTATGATAAATGTAATTCTTGAGTATTGATTTAAGCAAGGTACCTGAACGCAATATGGCCTATCTAAGGTTTGCGATTGTTTCTAACGGTGTACAAAGTCAGAAAGGTAAAACTAATTGCAAGATTCAAAGGAGGGAATATTTCTGGACGTTTACTCAAGATTAGACCCAATTCCAAATAATAACATGGATGTAAGGAAGATTTTATTAAAAAGTTACGTTTAGGCCATATTGGGTACATATGTACCCAATATGGCCGGTCATATATTTTCTTTCACATCAAAATATGTAACAGAAATTGCAAAGAAAGTACCACAATGTTGTTTCTATAGGTGGATAAGTAAGCCCCTTCATAAGATATCATTAGATGAACAATTTGAATGATTAAGTGAAATTAAAACAAAAGCAATACACCAAATGAAATTTAATGTTGTGTGTTAAGATTTCTCACCTTCACAATAGATGCTGAAAGTGTCCTCCACCCACTTCAACACACGTCTGAGCACGTTTCAGGAGATTCATGTACACCTTTGTTAATTCTTGAGTGGTGATGCTGTTCATGATATTCTGGATCGAGGTCTTGGGTTCTTCAATTGTGTGTGGATTTGTTTCGAATACTTTCCCCTTTAACATTCCCCACAAGTAAAAGTCACAAGTTGACAAGTCGGGTGACCGAGGAGGCTACAGGCCTTTGCTAATTGTCCTCTCTGGAGTAAACATTTCATGCACACGGGATAGTGAAGCATTTGATGTGTGGCTTGTTGATCCGTCCTGCTGAAAGTAACAGAACTGATGTTCCTCTTCTGTCAATTGTTCATAAAACTCTTCCAGAATTTCCAAATACACGTTACTGTCTACTGTGGTTTCAAAAAATATGGACCCCATAACGCGTTGTGCAGAAATGGCACACCAAACACCATCTTTTCGTCATGCAATGGCTGCTCGTGGATTACGTGTGGATTCTGTGATGACCAATAGCGATTGTTTTGGGAATTTACGTATCCCGACAGGTGAAACCACGCCTCGTCACTCATGATGAGCATCAATGGATCCAAAACACCACTGGCAACATTCGTCAATAGCCATGAACAAAAATCCACCCTCTTCCCCGGGTCAAGCTCCCTCAGTTGTTGCACTACACTTATCCGGTAAGGTTTTAACTTCAGCGCCCTTAACACACGTCTACAACTTCGCTCACTAGCTGGAACCTGTTGACTTAATTTCCTCGTTGATTTACGAGGACTTCTCGCCATTATGTTCTGCACCTGCCTCCGTAATTCAGGTGTGCAGACAGATGGTCGTCTGTCCCTGGGAGCATTTGCAACAGATTCTGTACGCCTCCATTTCCCAATCAAATCCTGTATTGTGCGTTTTGCTGGGACAGGACGTCCTGGAAATTTCTCCTGAAACAACTTCCTTGTTTGCACAAAGGATCCGGTGCGCACAAAAGCTTCAACAATTGCAACACGCTCAGGAATCAAATACGGCATTATCACGGCTTCACCCAACAAGGCCTGATTCTCAACTGCTTTCACTCGACCACGGGTTCACAAGCCACCTGTTGGTGAGAAACAGAATTAGTAACTCATGCAACGCCATCTTCTGTTGACTAGTTCATTTAGATGTTTTACATGTTCATTAGCAAAGCAATTACATCGGGATTACAGCGGGCTGGTTTTACGTGCCGCACCCTGTATATTGATATACTTGCATTTTATTTACATAATGACGTGAGATTTACATAAAGAAATAACACTGTTTACAAACCAATAAACAAGGAGTGACATGTAACAATTTGTTACCAGAAGACCATTGGAAACGCATTACGGTCTGGGCAAATGAGAGGTCCTTTATCATCCTTAGTGAGTCCCACACACTCTACGTGAACGTAAGTAACAAATGTCACATTTGCACATGCACTTCACGATATATTCCAATGTAGGCCATATTGAGTTTACCTCACATAGTGCTCTTTTTTCCTTCACTATAAACAGGAATTTAGATTGAAGTCTAAACTAGGTACGTTGTTGTAAAGTACAAATTATGAGCTATCATAATATGGACTAAACACCTATCACTTGGAAGATGTCGTAATTAATAACTTCCATATGCAATATTAGATCACGTAGAACACAATCACGAGGTCCAGCTATTTCGCTTCTTTGTCCTCAAGTTACTGTAGTATAGGTACAGCCAACAGGTTCAATCACGTCATTCGGACAGTCTAAATGACATACTAGCGTCATTTGTTGAATGAACCATGTAACTACTTGGAAACAGCAAATAGGCCATATTAGGTACTAACCTATATTGGGTTCAGGTACCTTACATCTTCCTTTTGACTGTTGATGGTTCGCAAAGTTCTAGCATTTTAAGAAGCAAAGCTGAACATTCTGCAGATTATTTCAATTCTTGCACCAAAACGAAATATGTTCTCTTCCAGCACATGCATTCAAATTGTAACTATGTACGCAAACTCCACGACATCTGCCACTTTCAACATCTCAGGTGTTGTTCCCACCCCTTTTCACTTCCCCTGTACTCAAAGTCCACGAATTTTGCTTAAACGCATAGTCCACTAAACCACTGCAGTTTATACTTATTGTTTAAAAATATTTCATTTGTTGTTTTAAGTTCAATTTATGCACAGAAAGGCTAATTTGGACTGGACCTACAGTTTAAAGCGGGATCCGAATTGATCCGATCCAGGGAACTGTTGCGATTGTCCGGAACTTGAATCAGCTGCAATGGTCGTAGAAACTTTGGGTAAATTCTACCCACATGCGCGTTCATGCGTTTCAGTTTGGTAATTCAACAAGTTTTTCCCCTCATTTTTATCAGTTCCGTAACACAATAATAATGTTGAAACGTAATAAAATTAATTTAATTAATAAAGCTTCAAAACAAGACCAAGATCGTATTTGTAGGACTATCAAATACTAAAAAAAGTTTTTTTCAAAACATTCATATTTTTTTGACATATTTGAAAATTACGAATTGTATTTAATAGTCCAGGGCATTTGTAATCCCGTGGGTTTTTAAATTAAGGGAATATATGACTACCGATAATACGTTGCTAGTGTGGTACACAATAACGTACTACCAGGTGTTTTGCTCGCAAATGTGGCAGAAGGCCTGTGTGACGTCATAAATCCAAGATGGCTACCGCTTCATGCACTAACTGAGAAAATCCATCATAACTACTTTAATAGTTGTTTTAGAAATTTTTTATAGATATATTTTTTATTTATAATTAAAACAGGAACAAAATTGAGGACTAAAAGTGGTAAACGTTGTAAGTGCCAAATGCGAAAGTGTTGGGAAATCGCATCGTTCAGCACATCAGCCCGTACGAACGTTCACACTAGTGCCTTTTTACACGTCCTTTGAACTACTTAGAGGGCTACCAGCTACTTTTCACGTTTACCACATTATCAAGCATGGCACATTTCACAGTTTAACGTGCAAAACCGTGTTTGAATTCTTGTGGCACTTACAGCATTTACCAATTTTAGTCTTCAATTGATTCTTACAGTTGTTTCATATCTCGCACTGTTATGGAGATAGATCTAGTGAAACTATTTCGTGCCCTTTTCTGCGAGGATTCTATGCATATTTTACACTTTACTTGACATTCTGGCATATAAAGGGGAAAAATTACTGCATGTGATATTTTGTTGATGCTTACTATTGTGGCGTATTGCCTGTGTGACATCATACATCCAAGATGGTTGCCTCTGCAGACATTATCAAACAAAAACGACCATATCTCCTTAACTCCTTTAGGAGTAATTTTGGCCATTTGTAAGTTTGTTGGGTTTTCGCACGAAGGGAAGACATGTGTATGGAGAATGCTGTCATTTGGAGGCATACAATCATGTATTACTACAGGTGTTTTGCTGGATAATGTGTCAGAGACAATACACGACTTCTCAAATCCAAGATGGTCGCCTTGGAGTTTCTGAACGTGAAATACTGCCCATAACCTGACTTAAAGTTCGTTTATCAGATTTTTCCAGAGGCATTTTCTGTTAATTAATAACAAGTGAAAATTATTAATTATTATTATTATCATTATCATTACTATTATTATAATTATTACAGTAAAGAAGTCGCCTGTGAATTCCGCATTATCTTTTGAAATTTAAGCAGCTCACCTGTCATCAAGATTGAGAGTGGTTGTAATAATTTGGGAAATATCATGTCATCAATACAGTCACTTTAGTCAAATTCCTCGTCACTCTGACCTGAATCTCTGTCCTGTAAGTCATTGTTTTCACACTTTTTCTCTTCATCTGCACTACAAAGACACAGTTCAGTACATCACAGGAACTGATCCCGGTATATGCATGAACATTTCCTCTTTCCGCAACCACATGTCAACTGCAATCTTCTCTGAAGTTCTAGGTAGTGTGAATGATCTTTTTATCATCCTCATTTTCTTCTTTCTCCATTCAACAGCCTATTGGGCTGGGTAGATTTAGATGTTTCTTTTCTGCTTTTATTTCACTCCAATACTTGGAAGTAACTCCCTCCTGGTAAATGGTGTGATGGTCACTTTGACGACAGCGTTCCCCAGTTTGTGTTTGTATTTGCAAAGAAGGCAAAGAAGTGGTTGTTGAACGCATTTGATGGCGCAGAAGATGATGTGCTTGAATCTCTTGGAAATCTTGGTTCTCCTGAATTCGATGAATAAGATGACAGAATGAATTGATTTATTTTACTTCTCGTTTCTGTTACTTTTGGCTAATTTCAAAGATGAAAATGAATTATAAGATGAAATTGATGAAAGGACAATCAGAAACAGCACACAACTCAAGTTCCATGGGTCCAGACGCCAGAGCATTGATTGATTGATTGATTGAGTTGGTGTTCTATTTAAGTCCACTTTATTGCACAGTAAGGCTAATTGGGACTGGACCTACAATTTAAAGTGGGATCTGAACCGCTATATGTACCTCCACCGGGCAACGAACTCGGGACCCTTTGATTACAAGGCGACGACGATACCACTGTGCCATCGGGGAGGCCCTATAGGTCAGAGCAATGTTAGTCTGCAAAATGCAGTACAGGGTATACTTCGTGAAAGTGATGTCTTACACCCCGAATATGATGACAGGATTTTGCATAACACCAAAATGA
This sequence comes from Lepisma saccharinum, assembly GCF_977018435.1. Lineage (NCBI taxonomy): Eukaryota > Metazoa > Arthropoda > Insecta > Zygentoma > Lepismatidae > Lepisma > Lepisma saccharinum. The sequence goes on along the minus strand of NC_139230.1, from coordinate 16,252,318 downwards.
AATATTTCGGCAAATAACGATGTTCGTGAAAAGAGATGTTCAAGGCTCACGTCTTGCTCCAACCAAAGTTCCCCTCACACTTTTTTATCAGAAGGAGTTATTTCCAAGTATTGGAGTCAAATAAAAGCAGAAAAGGATCATCCAAATCTACCCATCTCAATAGGCTGTTGATGGGAAAAGAGAAAATGAGGATGAAAAGAAGATCATTCCTGTCATATTGACACTGCCTAGAGCTCCAGAGAATGTTGAATGAGGAAGTCAGAGGCGACGTCATTACTCCTTTACCATAATACGGTAGTGTCCAAAAGGTAGAAAAATAGAAGAGGGAGACCTGCACAATCACCATAAATAGTCATCAAGGAGTGTAACTCACCTTACGCGCATAAGCAACAGTACTGCTAGTGTCAAATAGGCCCGTGATTGAAAGGTAAACAAAACACAACATATCAGTACAAGAGTGCCTCATTCTGTATGGAACGCTCATTGTGATTAGAGGACAATCTCTTGGTCAAATGTTCAATGTACAGTAAGAACATGGCACAAAGACGTCAGCGAAGAATCATCGGACGTCCGAAAGCAGGTCAAACACAGACTGAAGTAACGGCAGCGTTGACTGTGTCACAGTCATTTCCAGGCTTTGGCGACGGTTCCAAGACACAGTAGATGTTCATGGTAGGCCAGAACAAGGTTGTCAACGAGTAGCAACGCCACAACAGGACCGATATCTGGCTTTAACTGCACGACGAAACCGGACGATGCCTGCAAGACAACTGTCCTCAAAGCTTGCAGCCACCTCGAGGATTAGAGTTTCTCTCGCCAAACTTGGTACCGGAGACTCAGGACAGCTGGTCTCTCAGTGTGTCCCGCTTGATCCAGTGCATAGAAGGGCCCGCTTACAGTGGAGTCAGCATCATCGAAATTGAACCCTGAACGAACGGAGGAACGTGCTCTTTCACAAATCAGTCCAGATTCAGTTTGCAAAATGATTTCCGTCCCACATTCATCTGGAGAGAACCTCGATCATGTTTTAATGCAAGGAATATCGTGGAAAGGGATCAGCTTGGTCGAGATGGAATACTGGTATTGGAAGACATCATGCTCAATGGACATACACAGCTGCACGTATCTGCTGGAGGTACTCTTACTGCCCAGAGGCACAGAAACGAGGTAAGTAGAGAGGCAGCACTTCGTTCCTACGCGTCAGCAAAAATTCGATGCGACTGGTGTTATGTTACATCCTGTCGAAGCGGGGTACGAGCGATTTTATTGTTGAGTCAGCAGAACGTGTCTGATCACGTTCAAGACATCGGAAACGGTGGGGGAGGGGGGTCAATGGATTTGTCACGTTGTTTCTTGATGTATGCTAACCTAACACGTGCGTATGTTTGTGTGTGTGTGTGTGTGTGTGTGTCTGTGGAGGAAATGCGCGCGCAACCATTGCGTATGATGCAAACACATGAAGAAATGATTTAAAGATGGCGCCGAATTTTGCTGTACCCCGAAAGCTTAGCGGCTAAGGTTATTGCTCTGTAAAACAAGAGGCGTCGAGGGTTCGATTCCTGGTAGAGTCAATATTGATTGATTGATAGATTGAGTTAGTTTTTATAAGTCCATTTTATGCACGGTAAAACTAATCAGGATTGGACCTACAGTTGAAAAGTGGTGATTCGGACCACTATGTGCCTCCACCGAGTATCGAACCTGGGACCCTTTGATTACAAGGCGACGATGTCAATATTGAATGGTCTCGATTAGCCTGTGTGTACATAAAGCCAACAAAATGGTTGAGTTCGAAAATCGAGTTGGGTTAGTGGTTAATGTTGTCACCTGGCAATGAAGAGGTCGCGGGTTCAATTCTCTAGGTAGTTAAATTAGGCCCATTGTTTAGTCCCGCCATTATAGGTCCCCGATTAGTCCATCTGTGCATAAATAGTGTTTGAATAAAATCACTATGGCGGCCTTGGGTTAGTGGTTAATGTTGTCGCCTGGTAATGAAGAGGTCGCGGGTTCGATTTTCTAGGTAGTTAAATGAGGCCAATTGTTTTGTCCCGCCTTTATAGGTCCCGATTAGTCCATCTGTGCATAAATAGTATTTGAATAAAATCAATATGGCGGCCGCGTTTTGTGTTCAGCGGCGGCGGCGGAGCGGGGCGGCGCGGGGCGGAGAGGGGCGGCGCGGCGCGGGGGGTGTTTTTTTATTCCGCGAGATGTTTTAAACAAGTGGTTGAGGGTTCGATTCCCAATGTTGGTGAAAATTGGATATTCAATTGTATTTGTTTAAAAGTTCCGATTAGCTTTTTGTGCACAAAGAGAAAATGAACTAATTGGAAATAGGATGTTTATGCTGTAATGAAAAGGTCCCGGTTTCAATTCACAATGTCAAATTGGCTGATAATGATGTTGTTTTTAAAATAAAAAAAAAGAAGTGTGTTGTGTCCCCATTAGTATTTATGCAGGAACAGATATTAAAAATCAAAACAAAATACCTTTTGATTACAACGCAAAGACTTTACCGCTAATGTATAAAGATAAATTAGAATCTGTTGTTTTGCCGTGTGGGGCCCCAGTACCGATTAGCTTAAATGCATAAAGAGTAGGTAAAATAAGTAAGATGGCCGTCACTATTGTTTTGTGATTAAAGAGGAGTCACAGGTTCGATTCAATCAAAGGAGGCAACATTCTATGTTTTAATTCCATGTAAAAGTCTAAAGTTATGTTTCGATTAACCTCAATGCATAAAGAGGAATTAAACAAAAAACAAGCAAAATAGCGACAGATGTGATAAAAGAAAAATTGAATTAGTTTTATTATAGTGACAAGGAAAAATAGCGAATCACTGTTAGAAATAGAATGAAAATAAAGATACTTGCCTTTGCGTGTCCAGCGCTGTGCAGAAAAGCTCTCATGCTTTATCTCCGACAAGTCCACAATACACAATTTTTTTTATTGTATAGTTAATTATTAATGTTGTTATTAACACAGATTCTTACCAGTGTGAAGAAAAGCTCTCATGCTTTATCTCCGACAAGTCCACAATACACACTTTTTCATTATAAAGTTAATTATTAATGTTGTTATTAACGATTGTTACCAGTAAAAATATAAACCATGAGGATTTTTAAAGGGGTGATAAGTGAAAAAAAGCCAAGACATATATTTTATGCCTGTTTATTACCAATATTTACAAAATTCAAAAGAGCCGCACACACACACATACAAATGTAAAATGTTTATATTGTGTCACCAGTTTATCAGCATGTTATTTAACAAGTTTTTATTCTTCAAGTTTGTTCACTCACCCACGTAAGGAATTGTGTCACTATCATATCCATTTTCTGCTGCAACCACTGAATTAGAATGTTTCACTATTTTTTCCACAAGCATGTTCTCGCAAAAAACAAACACTTCTTTGGAAAGTCTTTTTCCGTCGATGTTTTGTATAGACAAAGGCTCAGGTTTTGTACATCCATGTAGATGGGAAAGCACAAACTTCTCCTTATTACATGCATGGACAGGGGAAATATCTGTGCAACCGAAACATTGTTCGCGAAGGTCGAGAATGCAAGTTTCCACGCAGTTTCCAAAGTATGATTTCAGATACGGCGACACTGTTTCACACATAACTTTCGCATGCTCGATGCACACAAATATGTTCATAAAGTTCCGCCACGAACTTTCTGCGATGAACACTATCTCCAGGGAACCGTAAGCTGGTTTCTTCCTTATAATGATCTGACGGCGATTGTACAGTGTGGTTATCAGCAATTCATGTTGCTCACTTAGTCGGTAGGAAACACGAGGCTGCTCACCTGGAATAGCGATGTAATTGTCGATTACTGGAAACAATTCCTGAAGAGCGTGCCACTCCTGCAACTGTAGTTCAACACCGGCCGCCCCGCTTCTGTGTAGCCTGACCACAGGTTGGAAAACCAGATGAGAGGAAAGTCCGATTGAGATAACCTTTGTTTTCGAAGCATTCAAATAGTAGACGTGATCAAATAATATCGACTGGCGTATAAGACTAGTTACTTGTTTTTGTTCTTCAGGTAAATGCTGATCGCTCTCTTTCTGAAGAACCCCCTTGAAATTAGTGTACGGTTGAAATCTTTTTTTCAGCGGCATCGAAATAGAGGATTCCATGACTAAGAACTGCAAGATACTGCATGTCGCAGCGTGCAGGTATACATTTCAAGAAATGCGTGGGTGTGTTTTTGGGACGCATGCGCGCGTAGCAAACCAAGCATGTGCAGGACAAAAAAAAGTGGAGGGGGCGGGGCCTTACAAAGATCAATGGTGAGAGAAAAATCAGCAGAATATCATAAACGTCATATTGAGGAAATATTGGATAACAAATATTAATTAATTTAATTAAAACATCAACCGCATTGTCGATCTGAAATTAGGTTTATAGACAGGGGGCAAAATGGAAAATATCGACGATGTTCTAGTATTGGATTGTTTCTGTATTTCCATCGGTATAATCCTCCACCACATTTGAAGCATACTGTTTTATCCTCTTTTTGAATGTAAAATAATCCTGCTTCGGACAGAGCTTCTACAAACGGGAATTCTTTTGATTGCAAGTTTCTGAAAGAGGACAATCTAGCATTGAAAGATCCCATCTCTGGATATTGCGTCATTGTTCTGTAAAGACACAAAACAAGATAAATATTATAAGTAAGCTGTTGTAAACTGTAACGCTACAAAATTATTAATATACTATTAGGACTATATGTAACTTGTATAAAACTTCAAACAGTATTTACTGTCAATATTTTCTAGTATACGTACCGAGTATTATAAATTTAATTTACGAGTCAGCAAATAAGTTGTTATAATATTGTCGTTTTTTATCGGTACTGGGAATAAAATTTGAAATTTATGCATGGGTTTACCAGAGGCTCTATGGAATAAATACAGAAAACAGTAATGCCCACAGTACACAGACCCGTAACTTTGTATCTGATGAGTGTTGTACGTATAGAATTTAGAGTTACTTTCCAAAAATCGCAAATGGTTATGCACATGTGGAGGTTTTCCGTAACTATCAAAAAATTCCCCCCGGGAGTTACTGTCTATGTAAATTGCTACCCAGTGCTTCCCGGGGCTATCTTTGGGATCTGTATTTACAATCAACGCTGCTGGTAGTTCCACATGTACAGGTAATTCATTAGCTGCGAAAACCCCAACATGATGATTGTCAAAGGCTCTATTTGATATTAACCCGTGAAGCAAATTTAAAGTCGACAGCATTGCTGGACACTAAATAGTAATATTGTGCAACTCACCTTTTTATACTTCAAAGTAGACGGTACACGTCACAGTAGATTCCAGAACCAATTTGATCTGGACCACCAAGCTGTTTATCGTTGTTGAAACAATGGAGAGCTATCTAACACAACGCTGATGCTCGGAATATGTAGGCGGGTTTTACAAACGCGCATGCGTACAGTGTTAATGCTACCTGGCATTTGTTGTGCTGTTGTAAAGTGAATTTTGTACTATAAGAAAATTGTCTGTATGTGTGTGTGTGTGTGTGTGTATTAAATATATATATATATATCTATATATATACAGACACACACACATATTTATTTATTGATGAAGTATATATATATATATAATACAATACAATATAATATATATATATATATGTAATTTGAAGATACAACATATCAGTAAAATCTAACAACTAGAAAAATATTCACAACATTCGACTTTTATATTATATGTAATTTAAAACATTCTTCACAGTTTGAGAAATGGAGTGCTTGTAGAAACACCCGTTCTCTGCAATATTAGCTGGTCCATCAGGATGCGGAAAGACATATTTTGTGAAGCATTTTCTCCAGTGTTTACCCCAAATGGTAAATGTAAAATTCAACAATATTTTGGTGTGCTACGGGGAATGGCAATCTGCATACAATGATTTCCCTGGTTTTGTACAATTTCGGGAAGGAATGCCTAATATTGACCAATTTGTGCCAAATTCTGGACCTCATCTTATTCTTATCGATGATCAGATGAGAGAATGCGATCAAAGAGTCACAGATTTATTCACAAAAGGGTGTCATCATCGTGATACTAGTCTTTTCTTTATCACTCAAAATCTATTCCATCAGGGAAAAGGGAATAGAGATATATCTTTAAATAGTCATTATATTGGATGCTTCAAAAATCCAAGAGACAGAGCCCAAATTAATTATTTATCTAGACAAATATACCCGGAGAATCCAAATTTTATAAAAGATGCATATTACAATGCCACCGCTGAACCCCATGGATATTTGCTGTTTGATCTGAAGCAGAACACTCCGGAAGAAGTACGTTTTCGGTCGCGGATATTTCCCGACGATGATATCAATTATGTATATATTCCTACAAAAAAGCAAGCATAATCACTAGTCGTTTATTCTGTCATCATGGCTCCAAGAGTGAAACACGCTAAAGTGCTCCAAGTTTTGTCGGATGCTAAACCAACTCTTCGCACAGCGATATTACAAGCTGCTGATTCTTCCTTAGTTAATTCAATCTGTGAGTGTTGTTACAATGTTCTAAAAGGGAATGTTCCTCTTTCAACACCTCAGAAAACAAGATTGAGCCGGTACAAGAAGGTGATACGTAATCTCTCTGCCAAAGGACACTCTACAAAGCAGAAGAAACAGATACTAGTGCAACACGGAGGATTTCTACCTGCGTTATTAGCCCCTTTAATAGGAGGTGTGTTATCAAGTTTATTTAAGTGAAAAAAAATCTGAACATGGAGCATGCCAAAAAAATGGTTATAATACCTCAAGAATTTATGGATAACATGAGACATCCTGTTATGTCTGCACCGTCTACATCCTTATCGCAATTGGATCAGGATATGCAAGTAATTTTGAATCTCAAAGGTCTTTCGGATGATGAAAAATGGAATCGTTACAGCATTGTGCTCCAAAAATTTCTGTCTATTACTCGAAAACAAAGAGAACCTGTGTCGCTACCGATTACAGAATCTACTGAAAAGTTGACTGATATGAAAGAAGAAATTCTAGCTGCTACACCTAGCATGTATCGTACAAAAGCCGAACTGTTGTATGAACGTCTTTTACATAATAGTAATATTGATTGGGATAAATATGGGGCAGTTTTTATTAACAATAATAAAATTGAAGGCTCAAATATTGTCGATCTAGTATCGGATATAATTCGACCACGAAAAACAAGCAATCCTGTTGGGTGGCAACTGTTCAATAGAGCTCTGGCGTTATCTAATATTCCTCAAGAATATATTGGAACCCCCCGGAGACAGGAGTTTATTCAACAGATTGTTTTTGGCAACCCCGGACGCCATGTTCCGCTGTCCGGAGCTAACCAAGAAGAGGCACAAGAATTAACAGAAGCAGAAGAAGAAGAAGAAGAAGAAGAAAAGGAACCAATTTCTTTTGTATCATCATTTCCAGGGCACAAACGTAAACGTACTGTTCCAGTTTGGTCAAGATACAAACCATGAGCGAAAAAATATTAGAGAATATCTGGTACAATCCATCTCATCCAGCATCCTATTCTACAGCTTCAACACTATGGAAAGCTGTAAAAAAATCCATACCATTGTCAACAATCAAACATTGTCTGACAAAGCAAACTGCATACACTTTGCATAGACCTGTAAAGCGTCGATTTCCGAGAAACTTTTATTTTGTGCATAATATCGATGACCAATGGCAGGCTGACTTGAATGACATGCAGAGTTTGCGGAATCACAACAAAGGGTACAGATATATACTCACAGTTATCGATATTTTTAGCAGGCATGCTTGGGCTGTCCCTGCAAAAAATAAAACTGGTGTATGTATAAAAAAGGCTTTCCAGCAAATTTTCAAACAAAGCAAAAGAAAACCTTTGAAATTACAAACTGACAAAGGGCGTGAGTTTACCAACAGTATTGTGCAGGAATATCTCAAAAAACAAAATGTAATTTATTTTACAACAAAGAATCCTGATATTAAAGCTAGTATTGTTGAAAGATTCAACAGAACTTTAAAGGAACGCATGTGGAAGTATTTTACTAAGCAAAGAACCAGCTGTTATGTTAATGTACTCCCAAAGCTTTTGAAAGCTTATAATCATAAAATTCACTCGAGTATTAAAATGGCACCAGCAGATGTTACTCCTGAGAAGGTTTTGAAAGTATGGCACAATATGTATGACAAAAAACTCAAATCTGATTCATCTCCACTATTGTCATTGAAGATGCCATTCAAAATAGGAGATACAGTGAGAATAACAAAAACCAAAAAACTCTTTGACAAAGGTTACATGGAAAATTGGACAAGAGAAATATTTGTGGTGGAACGTATTTTGAAAAGAAATCCTCAAGTGTATGAATTAAAAGATCTACAAGGACATAAAATCGATGGAACATTTTATACGGAAGAGTTGCAATTGGTCCGCTTACCGGATATGCATGAAATTGATAAAATCCTTGCGACCAAAGGTAAAGGAGCCAGTAAAAAGTTGTTAGTTCATTGGAAAGGTTACTCCAGATTATTTGACAGTTGGATTAGCGCATCGTTTTTGGAGTCAAAAAAAGGGAGAGAGAGAGAGGCATAAATTTTTGTAGGTATTCTCATCAGTGGTACAAATAACCTTCATAACACATCATGAGAAAAGCAAACGCTTTCTACCTTACTTTGCCTAGTAACAGTTCCATGAAATATTTCCCAAGTAATACTCTAACTAATTACACCACAAAGCTTCAGAACCGTGTGGAGTTGGACACCAACAAATGGGAAATGGCATTGGTAGAAGTGCATTATCCTTATTCAATACTAAACATTACAAGATTTAACAGCTATATTCAATATAAATCTATGGATGATATCAAATGGAACGAACTTCGAATATCCGAAGGCTATTACGCATCTATAAACAGCATCGTTGCAGAAATCAATAAATATTCTGAAACATTAAATTTTAGTCTCCGAAATCATCCTGCGTACAAACATGTGACTGTTCATATATCTACCAAGCAGAGAAACATAAATGTACGATTGTCACCTCAACTGGCACGGATATTAGGTTTTAAACCGACCGATGATCTATCAGAAGTAAAAATTGGACGCTCGCCTCCAAATGTTGTGAGAGAAATTCCTTCCCAGATGTATATTTACACAGATATTGCGGAATCGCATATGGTGGGAGATGCTATCGCCCCTCTATTACGTATTATAAACATTAATCCTATGGAACATACTTTTGGAAGTGATGGTGTGCAAATTTTCGATTCACCACATTACATCCCAGTGCAGAAACATAATTTCGAACAAATAGAAATTGACTTAAGGGACAGCACTGGTGCACACATCCCATTCTCCTTCGGACTAGTATGTTTGAAACTTCATTTTAGATGTTGTGGTGAAAAGCTCTGATTATGAATGACCCATATTTTCAATACTACCATCAACAAGCTGGATCTGGTGTGGGTAACATATATTACCGTGCTGCCTATCAAAAAGGACATGGCATTGGAAGTTTTCTTGGAGGACTTTTTCGGTCAGCTTTGCCTCTTATCAAGAAAGGAGCGAAAGCTGTAGGGAAAGAAATGTTAAAAACAGGGGTAAATGTGTTAGGTGATGTTGTAGACAAAACACCCCTAAAACAGTCACTACAATCCAGAATTTCGGATGCCAGATCAAATCTTAAAAGAAAAGCTGAAACAAAGCTAAAGGAAATGATTGGTTCAGGTTATCAGGGGCATAAACATTTCAAAAGGAATCACTCTGCTTCGGGACAGCGAACTGGAAGGACCGCTCAGAGAAAGAAGAGATCCAGTGCCAATACAAACACCAAGAAAACAACCAAACGCAACCGTAAGAAAATTCAAATAACATCAGATATTTTTGATTAGACATGGCGCTAATTAGGGAGAAATCATGTGAGTGTTTTAAAAGTGAATTGGATATTTTCTCGGTAAACCCTACTCAGACAAGCATCTTAGAACACCACACCATCGGATACAAACCTGTTAGTTCTCTGGCAGATAATGCCCCCACCGAGTTTGTAATACCTGGACATGGTGATGATTATATGGATTTAGCACACACAATGTTGAATATAGATGCCAGAATTGTAAAAGCGAATGGTCAGTTATTGCTACCCACAGATAAAACAATTGGGTCTGTCAATGATTTTCTCAATGCAATGTTCAGCGAAGTACAAATCTACTTAAATAACAAACTCATCTCGTTTCCATCTCATATGCACCCATACAGGTCTTATTTTGAAAAAGCACTGAACTATGACATATCTGCAAAATCATCTCATCTCCAAAGTGCATTGTGGTACAAGGATACAGCAGGCGCTTTTGATAACGTTTCGGAAGACAACAAAGGCTTTACAAAACGTAACCAACTAACAAAACAGAGTAAAACATTTGATATGTTTGGTTACTTGCATTCTGATATTTTCAATCAAGAGAAATTTTTGATCAATGGAGTGGAAATGCGAATAAAACTGATTCCTTCGAAAAACACTTTCTGCTTGATGGGATTAGATGACAGTGAAGCCAAAGTGGAAATTCTGGATGCTACACTATATGTGAGAAAAGTATCGGTCAGTTCATCCATCAAACTTAGTCACAATCGCATATTGCAAAAACATACAGCAAAATACCCTCTAACAAGAATACAACTTAAAGCTGTAACTATTCCAAAAGATATTGTTTCAAAAACAATTGACAATGTGATACTTGGACGTCTTCCGAAACGATTAATTGTGGGGTTTGTTACCAACGATGCATTCAACGGCACTCTGTCTACAAACCCATTCAATTTTCAACATTTCAATTACAACTTCTTTACTTTATATGTTGATGGAGTCCAAATTCCCGGCAAACCACTTCAACCAGACTTTGAAAACAACAAGTACATAACAGCATATCACACATTATTCTCTGGAACAGGGATACACTATATGGATGAAGGAAACAATATATAGCGTGAGGAATACCCCCAGGGATACACATTACTTGTTTTCGATATAACACCAGACGCAGCTGCAAGTGCCATATCCCACTGCAGTCTTCAACGGCAAGGGGCTGTTAGCTTGGAAGTCCACTTCAAATCGGCTTTGGAATCTACTGTGACTTGTGTTATCTACTCTGAATTTGACGCTCTCATGGAAATTAATAATCAAAGAGATATTCATCTGGATTAATTGTATAACAAGGTGAATTGCACAATATTACTATTTAGTATCCAGCAATGCTGTCGACTTTAAATTTGCTTCACGGGTTAATATCAAATAGAGCCTTTGACAATCATCATGTTGGGGTTTTCGCAGCTAATGAATTACCTGTACATGTGGAACTACCAGCAGCGTTGATTGTAAATACAGATCCCAAAGATAGCCCCGGGAAGCACTGGGTAGCAATTTACATAGACAGTAACTCCCGGGGGGAATTTTTTGATAGTTACGGAAAACCTCCACATGTGCATAACCATTTGCGATTTTTGGAAAGTAACTCTAAATTCTATACGTACAACACTCATCAGATACAAAGTTACGGGTCTGTGTACTGTGGGCATTACTGTTTTCTGTATTTATTCCATAGAGCCTCTGGTAAACCCATGCATAAATTTCAAATTTTATTCCCAGTACCGATAAAAAACGACAATATTATAACAACTTATTTGCTGACTCGTAAATTAAATTTATAATACTCGGTACGTATACTAGAAAATATTGACAGTAAATACTGTTTGAAGTTTTATACAAGTTACATATAGTCCTAATAGTATATTAATAATTTTGTAGCGTTACAGTTTACAACAGCTTACTTATAATATTTATCTTGTTTTGTGTCTTTACAGAACAATGACGCAATATCCAGAGATGGGATCTTTCAATGCTAGATTGTCCTCTTTCAGAAACTTGCAATCAAAAGAATTCCCGTTTGTAGAAGCTCTGTCCGAAGCAGGATTATTTTACATTCAAAAAGAGGATAAAACAGTATGCTTCAAATGTGGTGGAGGATTATACCGATGGAAATACAGAAACAATCCAATACTAGAACATCGTCGATATTTTCCATTTTGCCCCCTGTCTATAAACCTAATTTCAGATCGACAATGCGGTTGATGCTTTAATTAAATTAATTAATATTTGTTATCCAATATTTCCTCAATATGACGTTTATGATATTCTGCTGATTTTTCTCTCACCATTGATCTTTGTAAGGCCCCGCCCCCTCCACTTTTTTTGTCCAGCACATGCTTGGTTTGCTACGCGCGCATGCGTCTCAAAAACACACCCACGCATTTCTTGAAATGTATACCTGCACGCTGCGACATGCAGTATCTCGCAGTTCTTAGTCATGGAATCCTCTATTTCGATGCCGCTGAAAAAAAGATTTCAACCGTACACTAATTTCAAGGGGGTTCTTCAGAAAGAGAGCGATCAGCATTTACCTGAAGAACAAAAACAAGTAACTAGTCTTATACGCCAGTCGATATTATTTGATCACGTCTACTATTTGAATGCTTCGAAAACAAAGGTTATCTCAATCGGACTTTCCTCTCATCTGGATTTCCAACCTGTGGTCAGGCTACACAGAAGCGGGGCGGCCGGTGTTGAACTACAGTTGCAGGAGTGGCACGCTCTTCAGGAATTGTTTCCAGTAATCGACAATTACATCGCTATTCCAGGTGAGCAGCCTCGTGTTTCCTACCGACTAAGTGAGCAACATGAATTGCTGATAACCACACTGTACAATCGCCGTCAGATCATTATAAGGAAGAAACCAGCTTACGGTTCCCTGGAGATAGTGTTCATCGCAGAAAGTTCGTGGCGGAACTTTATGAACATATTTGTGTGCATCGAGCATGCGAAAGTTATGTGTGAAACAGTGTCGCCGTATCTGAAATCATATTTTGGAAACTGCGTGGAAACTTGCATTCTCGACCTTCGCGAACAATGTTTCGGTTGCACAGATATTTCCCCTGTCCATGCATGTAATAAGGAGAAGTTTGTGCTTTCCCATCTACATGGATGTACAAAACCTGAGCCTTTGTCTATACAAAACATCGACGGAAAAAGACTTTCCAAAGAAGTGTTTGTTTTTTGCGAGAACATGCTTGTGGAAAAAATAGTGAAACATTCTAATTCAGTGGTTGCAGCAGAAAATGGATATGATAGTGACACAATTCCTTACGTGGGTGAGTGAACAAACTTGAAGAATAAAAACTTGTTAAATAACATGCTGATAAACTGGTGACACAATATAAACATTTTACATATGTATGTGTGTGTGTGCGGCTCTTTTGAATTTTGTAAATATTGGTAATAAACAGGGATAAAATATATGTCTTGGCTTTTTTTTCACTTATCACCCCTTTAAAAATCCTCATGGTTTATATTTTTACTGGTAACAATCGTTAATAACAACATTAATAATTAACTATATAATGAAAAAGTGTGTATTGTGGACTTATCGAAGATAAAGCATGAGAGCTTTTCTTCTCACTGGTAAAAATCGGTGTTAATAACAACATTAATAATTAACTATATAATGAAAAATTGTGTATTGTGGACTTGTCGGAGATAAAGCATGAGAGCTTTTCTTCACATTCTATTTCTAACAGTGATTCGCTATTTTTTCTTGTCACTATAATAAAACTAATTCAATTTTTCTTTTATCACATCTGTCGCCATTTTGCTTGTTTTTTGTTTAATGGACATTTCCACTTCGACATGAAAAACGTTTTAAATCCATTCATTTTACAGATACTGACACAAACATGAGACGTGCAAAATATCTCGGCGATATTTGTTTTGGTTCTCGAGAAACACGCCTTCAAACACCGCTGAAATTCACCTCCTACGTCACGGATTTGAAAACGTCCTCTCCACAGACAGGAGGTCCTCTGACGTCATCACTTAGAAATGCGTGCAGGCGGGGCTTCTGCTCGTCCCGTCGACTTAGCATGAGCCGCGGAAGCGACGGAAAATTCCCTTGTTACTGTGTAAACAAGTATCTTACAAATTCCAGTGCAAAAATCTGTGCTCCATTTCTTGGAGATGAATTATGCCCTAGCAGTATAGTAGTATTTACTATAATTCAGCCACTCGGTAGAGAGTTTTCCCATTAGGGTGACAAAGCAAACCTTGTAACAGTCAATGGCTGAACACGTGAACAGCCTTGTTCATTGCGAATACATAGGTTAGTTCTAACTTAATGTTATAGGAATGCCTTTTCTGGAATTACAATTATTTTCGTCATAATATTTTCTTCACAAATTTTAAGATAATAGTTTTAGAACACACTGGTTTACACGCCAATTTCTGCAATATAAGAGGTGATACGGTATAAAAAGGTACGGTGAGCTTTTAAATTTCCTGTAGTAAATGACAGTTTTCTTCAGTTAATATATATATATATTGCAAATTTTTGTATTTAGCCTACTTTTACGTCGCTTTTCCGTTCACTTTGTTTAACCGCAACGATGAGAACGCATGGTTATTTTATTGTGTATCATCTCTAACATCACATTTCTTCCGCCTTTTGGCTAATCGCTACAATGAAGATGAATAACTACAAGCAGTATTCGAAGTCGGGGTGCAGGAGTACACCCCCCACATACACACACTACCACCAACTGCACAATCTAAGTATCACCCAAGCTGCCATGATAAGAGACGAAATTTTTCTTCTGTCCCATCTCATTTCGAAAACATTCACTTGTCCCATCTCCTTTTATGAGACGAGACGGAACATGCCTCGTCTCGTGAGCAACACTAACATTACCAATAGAAGCATCCCCCTAGCTGTCCCCAAAGTCTCGAGCAAACATCCTCCCATGTAACAATTTCCAGTTCAATGAAATGTCACTCACAAGGAAACAGTCATGCCCAGGTCGAGAGTCAAACCTGGAACATGCGACTTCCTCAGATACATCATGAATTTTCTATATAATAATTACAACGCCAGTTCATTCCTGGTAATTCTGAATCTACAGTTTGGTTTGCATATATAAGCAGGATAATATTTAGTTTTCGAGGGCTGTACCGTCGAAACGAGTACTCAAAATAAAAATAATAAAAAAAATATTAAGAAAGGTTTTTTTGTATTTATAATGATAAGCTCTTGCATACGTTGTTAATTCTATATTTTTCTAGACTTGAGACGAGAACGAGAATTGCCCTCCCAAACCGAGACGGATGTTTATAAATTGAGACGAGACTGTCAATGAGACATTTACAAATAAACACGAGACAGACATTTACAACTCTCAACGAGAACGAGACCAAGGCTGCAATGTCTCGTCTCGTTAAGATCCTTAGTGGTGAAGTTGTGAACCAAAAAATTAATGAGTTCGGGGTAACGAGATGAGGCGGCTTTTTTCGCAGTACAAAATTCAAAATAATTATATCGTACCATTTCAGTATGGGATATTGTTATACACATGGGCGTATATATAGTTCACGGGGGGGGGGGGGAGGGATGGATCAACTTTTGGCATGATTAGGGTTGCTTTATTTCGTAAGTGAAAATCCAGGACACTGCTGGTCGGAAGCTTGTTGGGGAGCATGGGGGGAGGGGATGTTGGACCCGACAAAGTTGTGTGTTTGTAGTCACGAAGTCACGCTACTTAAGTATTGATACTTTTCTGTTCATCTTGTGTCACTACGTTTTTAAGAACCAAATTTCTTTAATATGATTCGAGGGGGAAAAAATAACTGATTTGACAGTCTCAATGCAGTTTCTTATCGCAGAAATTCCGAAACTATCAGGAAATTGCAGTCCCATCTGGTGAGTGGAATTATGAAATTTCCTTCCCATCCGTATAACGTCCTATACGTCTCTAATTTAAGACAATGAAATAAGTCCGAAGGAATTTTTTATGAACAAGCGGATAGAACAAGGAAACTGGTAATTTTAGTGAACCAAAAAAAGAGGGGGGTTTGACCCGTTGAATCCCCCTTAAATACGCCCATGGTTATACACATTATTTCCTTGTATTGATTATACATAAACTAAGTATAGATATGTACTGTGCAACTAATGTAATCTTCTCAGTGTATTTTCTCTTATCTGCACAAAAATATTTGATCATAATTTGCGCAACAGAAATGGAACACAAACTGAAATTGCTTTATGGAAAAGAAAGTTAAATAGGCTTTATAAATAAAGTGAAGAATGTGAAAATTCCTATTTTACACTACATAGGTTACGGTAAATATCGATAAATATAAGTTTAAAAAATATTTTTGAGTGTCTGGTCAGCAACCAATTTTATAAGCAATATTTTTCGCATGGCCTGAGAACACACACGCAGCTGAACCCTTTAATTTATCTTGCACGGAGCAGCATGGATATTTCATAGAAGAATGATCATTACAAAGCATAGCTTTCCTTTCTCCTATCGCTCCTTCTTCCATTATTTAAATCGGTACAAATTTGTAAAACTGCTGCACGTGTTCGCTCACCGTGGGCTACCCATCCGGAACTGGACGCTCGAAGCAGACGACAAACGAGCTCTCCCTAAGGAGTGACGTAGTAACATGGCGGCGGCGTGTTTTCAGCGCAACGCTAGCCTCGCAACTTTCGAAGTCTCGTTTCTGCCTTAAACTGGACGCAGAGAAACGCAAGAACTTGCAGAGGTCATTTTTCCAAGGTGTACTTTTTAAAATTGTTGTAAAAAAAATTGAGTGGAAATGTCCATTCCACTTTATGCATTGAGGTTAATCGAAACATAACTTTAGACTTTTACATGGAATTGAAACATAGAATGTTGCCTCCTTTGATTGAATCGAACCTGTGACTCCTCTTTGATCACAAAACAATAGTGACGGCCATCTTGCTTATTTTACCTACTCTTTATGCATTTAAGCTAATCGGTACTGGGGCCCCACACGGCAAAACAACAGATTCTAATTTATCTTTATACATTAGCGGTAAAGTCTTGCGTTGTAATCAAAAGGTATTTTGTTTTGATTTTAATATCTGTTCCTGCATAAATACTAATGGGGACACAACACACTTCTTTTTTTTAAAATTTAAAAACAACATCATTATCAGCCAATTTGACATTGTGAATCGAAACCGGGACCTTTTCATTACAGCATAAACATCCTATTTCCAATTAGTTCATTTTCTCTTTGTGCATAAAAAGCTAATCGGAACTTTTAAACAAATACAATTGAATATCCAATTTTCACCAACATTGGGAATCGAACCCTCAACCACTTGGTTAAAACATCTCGCGGAATAAAAAACACCCCCCGCGCCGCGCCGCCCCGCTCCGCCCCGCTCCGCCGCCGCCGCTGAACACAAAACGCGGCCGCCATATTGATTTTATTCAAATACTATTTATGCACAGATGGACTAATCGGGACCTATAATGGCGGGACAAAACAATTGGCCTCATTTAACTACCTAGAAAATCGAACCCGCGACCTCTTCATTACCAGGCGACAACATTAACCACTAACCCAAGGCCGCCATAGTGATTTTATTCAAACACTATTTATGCACAGATGGACTAATCGGGGACCTATAATGGCGGGACTAAACAATGGGCCTAATTTAACTACCTAGAGAATTGAACCCGCGACCTCTTCATTGCCAGGTGACAACATTAACCACTAACCCAACTCGATTTTCGAACTCAACCATTTTGTTGGCTTTATGTACACACAGGCTAATCGAGACCATTCAATATTGACATCGTCGCCTTGTAATCAAAGGGTCCCAGGTTCGATACTCGGTGGAGGCACATAGTGGTCCGAATCACCACTTTTCAACTGTAGGTCCAATCCTGATTAGTTTTACCGTGCATAAAATGGACTTATAAAAACTAACTCAATCTATCAATCAATCAATATTGACTCTACCAGGAATCGAACCCTCGACGCCTCTTGTTTTACAGAGCAATAACCTTAGCCGCTAAGCTTTCGGGGTACAGCAAAATTCGGCGCCATCTTTAAATCATTTCTTCATGTGTTTGCATCATACGCAATGGTTGCGCGCGCATTTCCTCCACAGACACACACACACACACACACAAACATACGCACGTGTTAGGTTAGCATACATCAAGAAACAACGTGACAAATCCATTGACCCCCCTCCCTCACCGTTTCCGATGTCTTCAACGTGATCAGACACGTTCTGCTGACTCAACAATAAAATCGCTCGTACCCCGCTTCGACAGGATGTAACATAACACCAGTCGCATCGAATTTTTGCTGACGCGTAGGAACGAAGTGCTACCTCTCTACTGAGGTACTCCAACAACATGTGCGACTTTTCAGAAGGCGCAGTCGGCTCAGACTTCAACTTCAAGTATGAAAAGATGATAATACATGTGCGCATCGAACCAAATTGGTGGATGACTTTCTTGTAAGTGAATAAATCCACCGCATGGACTGGCCTCCAAGATCTCCAGACATAAATCCTCTAGTGTCTTAAGGAGACGAGTAAGCTAGGGATACTCCACTAAGACATTTCCAGAGCCCCGCACTCCTCTTCATGGGAAAGGGAACCAGCTGCCTGTAAAACTCTTGAACCACCTTGTAAATAGCGTGCTACGTCGTTGCAAGGTTGTGTAGCTGTTAGGGGTAATTTCACCTTGACTTTTCGTCAAGGAAGTATCTTCTATTTTCTTATTTTTTGCATGTGTCTTTGCACTAAAAAACAATTGTTAATTTCATGAATTCTACTCTATTGTATACCATATAACGTTTTGATTAATTTTCAATATGTTTTATGCAGATCTATCACTTTTTTAATAAAACATTTCTCATATCTTAGTTATGCTTAACTTTTGAACACTACTGTAGTTATAAAAATTACAATAATACTTTTCATTTTTCAATTATTAACAGAAACTGAATGTGGAAAATAGAATTCTAAATCAGGATATGGACAGAACCTCCAAGGCGGCCATCTTGGATTTCGGACGTCATGTATGGTTGTGACACATTGTAATACATGATTGTATGCCTCCAAATGAAACATCCTCCATACACATGTCTTCCCTTAGTGTCAAAACCCAACAAACTTACAAATGGTCAAAATTGCTCCTAAAGGAGTTAAGGAGATAGGGTCGTTTTGGTTTGATAATGTCTGCAGAGGATGTATGATGTCACACAGGCAATACGCCACAATAGTAGACATCAACAAAATATCACAGGCAGTAATGTTCTCCCTTTATATGCCAGAATGTCAAGTAAAGTGTAAAATATGCATAGAATCCTTGCAGAAAAGGGCAAGAAATAGTTTTACTAGATATATCTCCATAACAGTGCGAGATATTAAAAAAAACCTGCAGGAATTATTTTTGTTCCTTTTTCAATTCTGAACAAAACATGTATCTATAATTTTTTTTCCAAACCACTATTAAAGGAGTTATGATGGATGTTCTTAGTTAGTGCAGGAAGCGGTAGCCATCTTGGATTTATGACGTCACACAGGCCTTCTGCCACAATTGCGGGCAAAATACCTGGTAGTACGTTATTGTGTACCACACTAGCAACTTATTACCGGTAGTCATATATCCCTTCATTCAAAAACCCACGGACTATAGATTTATTGACATATGCCCCTGGACTATAAAAACCTCTGCATGTATTTAAATTTCATCACGGTCGGGCCACAAGTTTTTCATTTACAGAATTTCAAAGAGAGCGATCGTTTGGAAAACACCAAAAACACTTTTTTTTGTTCTCACGACGATAAAAAATCGAAGGCATACTCGATAAAACATTTGGTTACCATAGCTTAACACACAACTGAATAAGCTAAATTTTGATGCTTTTATGTGGGTCTGCACTAGTTAATTTATAATTGAAGTCCAAGCTCTATGCCTCCCCGATGGCGAAGTGGTATCGTCGTCGCCTTGTAATCAAGGGGTCCCGGGTTCGGTAACCGGTGGAGGCACATAGTGGTTCGGAGTCGACTTTAAACTGTAGGTCCAGTCCCGATTAGCCTTACTGTGCATAAAGTGGACTTAAAATACCAAATCAATCAATCAATCAAATCAGCTCTAGTATCCATAATTTTTAATCCGATAGTAGTGGTTTACATTCGTAAACCAAGTCTAAAAAACTTTATTTTGTTCAGTATTGTCACCCAAAAAACCGCGAGAATACGGCCTTGCAAGTCAGAATAGTTCGGCGCCAGTGTGACCGCTCACATGTATTTACTTTATATTGTTTGTTCTGCCGTTTTCTGCCGTGTACTCGTGTAAAAGTTTGGCGAAACGAGAGGAGGAAAAGTACAAGGAAAAATATATTTTCTATTTTTAGCCAAACAACCGAAGAAGTCAGCTGTAAAGAGCACACGGCATCTACACTTCTGGTATGGAGCATTCGGCCGAAAATAAAATATGGATCGAACCGGCGGTCGGTGAAACACGACCTCGCACGCCAGGTTAGGTTAGTGCGGTACCAATTTATACTATGTACTTGGAAACAAACCATGGCCAGTTAAAGGGTAGTGGGAACTCAAACCCCTCCCCTTCAAACTTCTGACGTGTTGGATTAATACAAAATGGGCAACTCATTTTCAAAAACTTCTTCAGGAAAAAATCAATGGGAAGACCCTTCCTTGAGACAATCGAGCTAGAGTTTTCAAACGTTTGGAATTTCTAAGACTTCTGCGAGATAGGTTCTCCTGAATCACAGCAGATCCGTGACCAGTGCCGGATCTACGCGTACAAGCCGCAAAGCACCGCAGTGCGGGGGGCCCAGTAAGCCTTTAGGGGGCTCTCAGCCATTGACATATTAGAGGGTTCGTATATGCGTATGTAAGAAACAAACTTAGTTACTGAGGGGTACAGAAACAAATATAATATATACAGGTAAATGTAAAGGTCCCTTACATATAGCACCGTGCCAAGAAGGCACATTTAGGGTATGTACGGGTAGGGCCCCACATATTTTCCATGTCGGCCAACTTGAAGGTGATGTGATCAGCACCACGCTGCGGCTGCGTTTATCCCCCTGGGTACCATTTGATTTAAGGCTGGGTGGGCCAGTCACTTTATGCGGGGACAAAGCAGGAAAAATCCGATCTTAGATACCCACCCCGGGTTTCCCGTGTGGCAGTCAGACTAGAATCAAATGAGGCTAGAATTTCACGAGAAATGTAGAAGTGAAGGTTTCTTCAAACTATATTTAATCAGGAAAAAGTTACGACTGCATGATTGTAACAAATGTGTCATTTTCTAAGTGTGAGAAAACAGTGTCAAATATATACCACATTTTTTTTAAAAAATTGAGTTGAATTCAATATGGTGACCACCAATACGGGAGGGGGGGGGGGGCTCTACTTGGAACACACCAATGTGGTTCCCCCTAAGCCAGTGGTTCTCAACCTTTTTCTGTCCGGAATCCACCTTGAAGGATATTACACTTCATGGGGCCCATAAGCATGGGCGCCGGCAGAATTACTTGTAGGGTTGTTTGCTAACATCGAGTACTTTAAGAAGCCCTCTTTTACGCTTGCTTATACAAATTACACATACTTCATTCTAGAAAAGTAAATATGTAATTTAAAAGACTAACCGTGAAAAAAAATCCAGTGAACTCTTAAAACCGCCGCAATCCATTTGTTCATGGGCGATTAGCTTTGTAATCTAAGCAATCTCGATAGGAATGTGAAATGACAACAGTTGACACCTCTAGGCAACCGCATATTTATTATATACGAATATACAACGTGTTTGTGTGTGTATAAAGGTAGGTAGGTAGAGGGGGCCTTTGGCAATATTTTGCGGGGGTGGGGGGGCAGAGAGCTGCACAACGGCCAGAATCGCTTACTAGGCCCGCCTGGTTGGTCGGGCGGGCGAGTAAAACTATATACCTGGGTTTTGACCCGTCAAGCATCGAAAGCCCACGGGTAACTGGAAGGCCTTGCAAGACGAAGCTCGCTTATCTTCAGCGAACGCTGATTCCGGTTTTGCACCGTCTCCAGATACATGAGTCACGCAGTCACCGTTGCCAACTTTTAGATTCTAAACTGTTCTAGGAGCACTTAAAATGTTCATCACTTTTATCAATTTGAAATTGCAGACATTTATTCCTTGCTAGAAAACATTTGTATCGCTCACACCCAGTGGCGGCGATTGGGTTCCAAAACTAGAGGGCCAAAGTGCAAATGTACGGGGGGGGGGCAAGGATAATTAATTTCCCTTGGTACATGAGGTTAGCGTGGTGCAAAAGTAGCAAAAAGTGGGGGGGCAACTGCACTCTCTCGGCCCCACCCCTAATTGCTGCCACTGCTGACACCTGTACAGGAGTACGAACCAAGTTTCGCAAAAAGTGCCATCGTAAATACTTTGGAACTTTGTGTGACTGGTGGTTGTTCTACATTATACTTTTTTCGGGGTGCTCCCCTATGGCGCAGTGGTAGTGTCGTCGCCTTGTAATCAAAGGGTACCAGGTTCGATACCCGGTGGAAGCACATGATGGTTCAGATCCCACTTTAAACTATAGGTCCAGTCCCGATTAGCCTTATTGTGCATAAATTGACCAAATAAATGAATCAATCAATCAAACAGATTTTCTCTCTGGTGTAATTTTGCCAATTCAATATCCGAATTAGTTGCTCAAGATCCCCCCCCCCTGAACACTAAGGCACGATGGTCCATAAAATGGAACATGAAATCAGAATTTGCATTATAAAAGGTTTTTGAATATTGTCATCTCTTTCAACAAATCGTCGTTCGCTAGTGTTGTTGCTAGTTATCTTGTTCTCAGACCGCATTGATAGTAATACGATACAAAATATAATTGTTAGCTTGTATTTTCACACGGGTGCAAATAACAGGCAATGCTATTTACACATTTCAACAAACAAACAACGTAAAAATGAAACCGACAGAAGATTTACGATTTCAAGACCAGAAAGGTGACATAAAATGAACAAGACACACAAACCTATTTCAAGACCATCGAAACAAATTTAGAAAATATGTGGTAGTTGGTTTGACATAATAATGACACTAATTTGAGAAGTTACAAAATCTTAGGTGCAGTGGCTTAGCAACATATCGCGAGGTCCTGGGCGAGATTTGAATGCAAGGCCCCATCGTTCTTTAAGTTTGAAATATCAATGTAAATCGATACACAGTCATCAAGGAAACGTCAGCAAATTATCATATTTATATAATAGCCTACAATAATAATTAATTTCTGACGAAAACTATATTTAATAGTACGCGACAGAGAAATTTACACTTGGCAGAGCTACAGTAACACGCTTCTGGAATTTTCATTAACCAAAGTAGTAGTAATAGTACGTTTTTTAAGATGTTCTTTAGGCAGTAAGATAACTGAAATATCCTTAAGTGTGCTAAATTTTTTTTTAAAAAAAATCAGAAATACAAAGTAAGAATCTTGAAATATAACCTATATATTATTTAATGAGTCGTTCTTTGTTTCCTCATTTCGAAGTTTGTAGGATGTAAATGTCACAAACCATGGCTTAAGTAGAAAATATGGAAGGACGCACATAAAATGTCAGTGCTTGATAGAGCGGGGGGAAGGGAGTGCGCTAAATCACAATCCTGTCTAGGGGCCCAATGTATCTACCTACAAGCTCTTCTACACAATCGGTTTCAACATCAGCAAATCTTAAAACGATAGTCATTTGCACAATAAATGTGAAATGTTTGGTGTAATCAACTGATACAGCTAATTTGACTTTTTTTTAAATTAGCAATTTTGACTTTTTTTAATTAGCAATTTTGACTTTGTTGCACATAAATTGTACCAGTTAACTTTGAATTTTAGGACATAGATGATAATAATAACTGTGAATCTCATTTTGTTGTTACGTCTTAATGTTCTTGTAATATTAAATATTTGACGCAGTGGCGTAATAAAATCGTAAAGTACGCGTCCGCAAGAAATAAACTTGGGTCCCTCAAGTACAGTCAGCTTCTTCCAGGAAATTTACGTAATTACTTAGAATGGCTGGTTGTGGCTGCACTTACATTAATAACTATACAAATCGATGCTCTAACTCTGAATTTTCACATATTACAACATATCTTTCTTTGACATTTATGTATTCAAAAGAAGAAAATACAAATACTTACTTATCCCTTCCCCCAAACAGAAGGCGGTACAGGATACAGAGAACACTGGAAGTTAGTGTAGAGCTATCAAGGAGAAGAAACTTTCCTAAAGCACTTGATTTCAGATTTGAACACATTCCTGAAACATAGAACTTGATCAGGAAATTCGGAAGATAAATCATCTTCGTGCCCGTTACAGAGGGCAATAGCTGCGTCTGAAGTTGTAGGAACGAAGGAAGAACTGCTAATATTATCCATACCTTTCTTGAGTTTAAAATACCAGAAGCATTTAAATGCCCCATACTTTGCTCCGTGGCAGTTTGAGGTGCTTTACCATTAACATATTAAAATCGGGTAGGCTATGCAAGGTCACGACACAGAAGAAAAATGGATAAAATTGTCCAAGCAATTTTTGCGTTGATGTTTCACATGAGAAATTAGAATTATTTTGACTTTTTCGGGGCCCCTTAGGCTTAGAGCTCCCGCCCGCCTCTGATTTGACGTATTCATTCAAATTATAACGTTAAACTAGAATATAAAGCCAGTTAAAAATGTCTTAATTTTATTGCCCACAAAAATTAGCCTTTTCTATCTTTCTCACTTCCATTTATTACGTTTTTCGTATCAACCTCATAGGACGCGAGGCCCCTATATGCGCGAGGCCCAGGTTGGTCGCCCACTTCGCTCACCCCTTGCTACGCCAATGATTCTACAACCTCAAGGCACCTGCGCCTAGCAGAAATTCAAATATTTCCATGCGTAGTGAAATATAATGGCCGTTGGCAACACTGACAGTAGTGCTCGCCGTCTACCTGCAAGAACTACATCGAGTCTCACGGGTCTTCTTAAGACCCGGGTAATAGAAAAACCTGGCAGGCATCGAAGCCTGTGCAACATTGTGACGTGAAGCTCGCTTGCGCGATGTCGAACACCTGGGCTTGATGTGCGTGTTGCATATTATTGTAGGCGCGCCTCCTCGCAGACGGGTTTTCTCCGGGTCTTGTGCAGGCCTGTGGGGGGGGGGGGGGGCAAGATTTATAGATCCGGCACTGCTCGTGACCCCTTGATCTTCCAATGTTTTCGTTTCAAATGAGGCTGGTCATGCAAAGCTAATTGTAGATGGCTGTGTCCTTGTGATTCAGACAGGCAACTGTTCTGTTTTAAAAAATTAATAAATAGTAATACATGGGGAATTCCATGCTATATTATATTAAATTGCACGTTCAATTTTATTTTTACCTGCGCTACGACGCCAGGGGTCCCGGGTTCGAATCCCGGCCTGGGTATGGATGTTTGTGAGTGTCCATTCATCAATTACACTATATCATCACTCATCTCATCTTCGCAAATTAGAAAAAAGTTGCACAAAAAAGGGTAGTAAAATAAAGCAAATCAATCAATCAATTTTATTTTAACCTGAGATTGATTCATTTAGTTTATTTTACTTCGCGTTTTGTGCTTCTTGGCTAATTTGCGAAGATGGGGATGAGTGATGAAATGATGAAATTGATGAATGGACATTCACAAAGAACCAAGTCCGAGCGGGATTTGAACCCGGGACCCTTGACGTCACAGCGCGATGTGATAACCACTTTTTTATATATATATATAAAGGAATACCCCTATTCGGCAGTATTCCCCGTCATTCACACACTTTCACACATGTCAATTTCCACTTTATTCACATTGTTTCTCATTATTCGGATGAACACAAACATCCAAGCCCGAGCGGGATTCGAACCCGGGACCCCTAGCTTTGTAGCGCTATGAGCTAACCACTCGGCCACAGGGTCCGGCTATTTTAACCTGAGAAATTATGTTGGAACATTTATATGTATGAGTAATGAGGTCTTTAAAACTAGGATTGTTGACAACTGAAAAGACATCGGAACTTTAAAAAAAAACGTTAAAATTTGCATTGCATTTATTTACGTCATTTGCGATTTTCACAATTTAAGTGCTTTATTGTTGTGAGTGGGTGCACAATACACAATAATTCCGTACGACTGCACCACTGCTATCAGCATTAGATTTGCCTACGTGGAAATTTCAGCGAGAAATGCAGGCTCTACCAGAACTTAACCGGCGTCTTTGGCATACCGTACCAAACCCGTGCTCCTGTGTGTGTCGGTCGTTGCATGGCAATGTAAAAGTTCGACAGAAACCGGATCCAATGTGACCAGTGATTTATCCTCACACCCCAACACCCCCACCTCAAATTTCATGAACATCCCCTAAAGTTTTCAGGAAGGCCGAATTTATGGAAATTTTGGCTCTAAATGTACACTTATACCCGCTAGTATAGACTTATCCCCCCCCCCCCGATGGAAAATTCTGAATAAACCCTTGATATATCCGAAAGGTCAAAAAAAAAAAAAAAAAAAAAACTTGAAGTGCGGTCTTGTTGGACGTGATGTAACTACTATCCGTGACAAAAATATTGAGCCCTCGGTTTGTGTGCTTGTAAAACTGTACTCCTTGGGAGGAAAATAGTCAAATATACCTAATTGGAAAGCTACAAGTATCTGCTTTTAGACAAAAGCAAGACAAAGTGATTTTAACTCTGTCTGTTTTCTATTCAGACAAAAATGTTTGTAAAAGTGTAGTTTTTCGTGTAATTTTTACATTAGTCGAATTCAATTGTGTGTAGCTTCGTGTAAAACCGTCGTAAAAATATGATTTTTTTGTGATTGAAGCTTGGTTATGTGGAAATATCTCAGCCAAATATACTACTATCAGCTGTAGAACAGCCACAATTAATTATTAATTATGATGTTGCAATCTCGGAAATGGTCAGTGCAATGGTCATGAAATGCATATCAAAATGATGGCCGTGGAATAAAAATCAAATTTCCATATCTCATTCTTTCACACTGTGCGAATTGAAAACAACAGAGCGAATCGTTTTTCTTGGCAACCGGTTCCCGCGCGATTCACATCGTTGCTAAGAACGCATGTAGAGCAAGTGAGCTTTGTTGCCAAGCGTTTCCGCTTGCCCTTTAAACCCCGCGTCCAAGCAGCTTTGACACGGGAAATGAGCCGAACCAATGTGTTGCGCAAAGGAAAGTATTGTAGAGATGCCGAAAGTTTATTTTGTCACTTCTGTGTTTACGTTTCTGCCATGAATTATTGCCTGAACACCCACATAGCCATAATAATTCTTAATTGCATTCTGTCCAGGCAGTCGGTCTCTCACAACTTCGCGCGTTTGTTCGTACGCACAGTATTGAGTGATAGCGGTTCTGCGAAGTTATTTTTTTGTTGCATGAAAATGGCAAGACGGTAATATCATAGTGGTGCAAAAGAAATTATAGTCAATGCCAAGAGATATTTCTACCAGGAGAAACGAATGGGTGCATCTCACGACATAAGCCACGTGCACGGCGGAGTTTTTGGGGGTTACGTCAGCACAGTGAAAAATGTATGTGAAGAAAAAGGGAAGTACAAAAATTTGCATCGACCCAATATTTTATTGGGCGAGTTTTTGCAAGATGTGGTGAGAAGGAAGAAACACGACTTTTATTATAATTATCCAGTTCAACAGAACAGCATTTTATACTTTTACCTTTCATTCACTCATTATATTTATTTAAAATGTATTAGTTTTTAGTCCTTCTGTTTCTCTAAATGAACCCACAACTCCTTGCTTATTACAACATTTGCAGCTGTGTAAGAGACCAAAATATAATAGCAATATTTCACGTGGAATGTATAGCAACGCGTTAGATGCTAAAAACCAGCACCACTACTCGATACAATGCTTAAGTGAATTTTGCGAGATAAACACAATTTACATGTGTTTTTGCTCGAAATATATTTTAAAATGTTATTAGGCGTGAAGGCTTCAAATGCGTATTATTTTTAATATAATTTTTATGCGTTGCTATCCCTATTACGCACCTCGCTCTGTTTCCCTTGCTTATGAAATCGCTGTGCGTTATTATTGTATACAGAGAAGACTGGATCTCTCATCGACTTCATTCAAATCGTCCTCATTGAACATCTTTGCACTAAATATACCTGTTTAAATGTGAGACATAAAATAATACTCTGAAAACGACGTTCATATATAGCTGAGTGGAGTTGTTTTCTCTCTCTTTTTTTAAGTTCACTTTATGCACAGGTAAGCTAATCGGGACTGGGATCCGAAGTACCTCCACCGGGTATCGAAGGAGACGACGTTCATATGCAGTACAGCAGTACTCCATTTGCAATATGAGAAATATTTCATTCATTATTTTATGCTGCAACAATACTTTGGATCGGCTAGACGGAAAGCACTTGCGCGATTCTCGAAGCGAAGTGCAGCTAAACGGCAACGCTGTGGAAGTCGCCCACAGCCCGCGGAGTCTGAGATTGGCCGCACCAGGGCATACGTCATGCACCAGGGCATACGTCATGCACCCGTGCGGAAGAATAATTAATATCTGGAACCATATTTGAGGTACACACGCCAAACTTCTGGAATTTGATCATATGCGTTATATCAACAGTTTTTTTGCAATTTCATTGAATTTGTAATTATGCATTTCAAGTTTGCACGTTTCCCTAAAACGCCAATTTTTTAAGCATCTAGTAAAAATATGCATTTGATTTTTTCTACAGAGGTGCAAAAATAATCAAACTTCAAGTACACAAAATCTTAAAATTATATGTACAGTCGATTATGAACTGTATGGTGTTAAGTTCCCCGTTCGTGAAAATTGGAAGAAAAAACTACACTTTTCAGTATTTTTTTTTTATTATTGTAAGATAACAAAATTAAGATTATTTTTCAAATAACGCTTATTAAAAAGAAGATACTTGAAGCTTTCCAATGATGTATATTTGAATTTTTTCCTCCCACGGAGTATAATTTTACAAGCGCGTAAACCGAGGGCTCAATATTTTTGTCACGGATAGCAGTGCAGTCGAAAACGCCAAATAAACGAGCAATCGAGACTAGCATGGAGCACGCATCGTTGCAGGCTTGAATACTTGCGAAGTGCACTTGTTCATTTGTTTGAAATCACAGAAGTCGAAAGTCAGCCAGATGTTGAGTGAAGTTCTTCTAATGTGTTGAAATGTAATTTCCAGGGGTGCCCACAGGGTGGTATTATGGCGCAGACTGCGCAATCGAAATTTGGGGGGGGGTTCCTTATTGTAATATAAAATTCAACATTTATATATTTTTCCAAAATAAATGTAAACACCTTGGGTACACCATATTTAATCCATCAGATGAAGAAAAGTAAGTATTTTGAGGTAGCAATGACCACAGGTGGGTCTGTGGACTCTCGTTATGTCCAAGCAACTTATTCTTTTGGGGGGACAATTTTTTGTGATGAAAATTTGATGTGAAACAGTACAGCATTTGGCACAAGTTGAATTACGTTATTAACTATCCATTGCTGTTACATAAATACCAAATTATAGACTGCCAAGAAATTGTAACGGGTAATGTTATTATTAAATAAATCCAATTCTTACACACTGGGTCTTAAATCGACACGTGGATTCTGGTGGGGGATTGAGGATTAAACGTTGGGAGAGGGAGGCAATTTCCGACTATTGAATATCTTAGATTATCCTGGGAATTTTAGTTAGGGGGGCTGAGCATTAAATTTGGGGGGAATATCCAACTCTTGTGTATTAATATTACGTCTGATATTGTAGCGGAAAATGTGGTTTGTCGACAGAGATTTTATTTTTATTTTGGAAGGGCTAATAACTAAGTATTCTTCAATATAAACAGTAAGTCCAAAATTTTGGTTGGAGGATTGAATATTAAATTTGAGGGGAGGAGATATGGAGTTCTTAATAAAGTGTAAAATCTTAGATTGTCAAGGGATTTCTTTAGGGTTCGAACATTATATTTGGGAACTATATTTAGCGATGTGGTATGCGCACGTTTCGACGCCGAACATGGGAAAAGAGTAAATATCGAGGGATCCTATGAAAGTATTGACGTCCCATTAAATTAATATTCTTGCAAGCCTGCAAAGAAATGGATATAAAAATTTTCTTGCTCGCTTCGCTCGCAATATTGCGTTACACAAATGTGTGGCTGGCATTTTCATGAGACGATTGTGAAGAATTATACTGTACCTGCATTACAAGACAAACAATACTCTCGATATTTATTAATACTATAATTACTTAAAATATAATGTTTAGTGTCGGTATACTGCTTCATTTAAAACAGGTGAGTCATTTTGATGGTATGGTTCTATTAGCAATATTATTGTATTATTGATTCCCTGCAGGCTATGCTGCAATAGTTGTACTAACTGTGTATTTCGTAGTAACGTCTTGCACATTACTCGATAAAACAGGAAAATAAATAGTGTCAAATTCGCATTTCTAACTTATAGTTGCAGGGTAATTTTGCTTTAGCAAGTTAAATTTGCACTGAAGATGAAATCAATGTAATTATTGCTATGGATTACTAAAAATATTGTAGTTACCCCAAGCAGAGGAGGTGAGTTCTTTGAAGCAGGTAGTGTTGCCCACGAGACGAGACTTTGGCCTGTCTCGTCTCTCGTCTCGTGGAAATGCTGTGAAATGCTGTCTCGTCTCGAATTTTTAAAAGCCTGTCCCGTCTCGTCCCGTGGGCAACACGAGAAGCAGGCACCTTATTATATTTTCATCCCGGCCTTAGGAATTTCTAGCTAGGGTTCTGTAATTCTCGATCTTAAGTTGTGTAAGACCTTGTGTTAAATACCCAAATTGTGGGCTATTAAAATCTTGTCCTCCAACCACAAACACTGTTTAAATACATATTTATATAATTATGACACTTGAGATTGCTAGCTTTCAGTTATTTCGAAAATTCGAACCATTAAAAAATATGGACAGTTTAACAGGCTACTGTATTCAAATAAAAAGAATTATTACGTATTCACCCAAAATATTTTGAGGGGTAATGCATCCACGGTCTAGCTGGGGGATGGAAACCTCTGTTTAAGGAGGAAGGGCAGATCAAGGGCACCCTTGGTAAGTGCTATGTGATTTCTATGGTGAAAGCAAGTATTTATAACGCGGGAAAAGCAATGTGTTCTTACTCTTGCTAGTGATCGTATTTGGAGCTGCAGTAGAAGTGCAATTCGAAAAGCTTTCACTTCCAGTGTAAGGCTTCAAGACCGCACTGCGAGACCATTCTCGAATGATGTTGGCTTCAAATACGGTCTTGCACCGTCCGGACACGGCCTGCTTCATTGCAGGCTACCTGAATCGTTTAGCTTCATTTCAAGCGTGATTTTGTTGTTTTCTACTAACTCGTTTCGGCAACACTGAATTTTTCAAGGTGGCTGCCGTGCGAGTGCGAGAGGTTACGAAAGAGTTGCAAATGTGAACTTCATTGACACATACAATTTTGTGTTTACGATTGTGTGGTTAAAGTGAATGGAGACGATCTTCGAATGTATTTTACAAATAATTAATTCTGAGTGCTCCGTTCGTAAGATATTTATTGTGCGGCGTTTCACGTGAAAAAAAGAAATCTTCAGCAATGAATGAACTAGGACCCAAAACAAGAACACCTAAGACAACCCCTATAACTGAAGACTACGAGATATCAAACACAGTTTTAGGGCTGGGAATAAATGGGAAAGTTGTGCAGTGCTATAGTAAAAAAAATAAAGAGAAATATGCGTTAAAGGTAAGGGCTTGAATATACCCTGTCAATATAAGTTGAGGGTGTGGATAGAATTTTTAGCCTAGAAATGATGTTGGTTAAGAAACCAGTGTATTACGTATTGTTGACTGAGTACCTGTTTGGATGAAGACCTGAGTTACGGTCTGAGTCACTCAGCAAGCAGTGTTGCAAGTGTAAGGTGAATGACTCATTTGTGTACAAATTTAGCTTATGCTGTATCGACATACCTAGACATATTCTTAACTACTGGACTATTCGAACAGTTTTAAACATCCCTATTAAAAATATATATATCCATGCTTACCCTTCCTGATACATATATGTCCAACTACAAGAAAAAATCAATTTTTAATGTAGCCAGTTGTATATTGGGGAGTAGAAGTAATGTAATATTTTATTTTCATCATAAAATTGAAAAACCAGCCCAAATGTTGGCACAGGTTCAGATTGTGTAATACTGATATACTGTACAGGAATACTCGCTACGTTTTTTGTGCAAATGACTTTCGGCCCAAGTTCCTTTTGTTTTATTGTGATTTCATCATGCTATAAATGCAATTTTGGTAAAATTTTCGGTAAAAATTCAGTAACCACCAAACGTCTGAAATACCGGACCACTCTCCAATTTCTATGAAATTTCGCCTACTCACTAATTCTGAACTCCTAATCACGAATCTGCATGTAATAATTAGCGGTCGAGTATGGAAATCGAGAAAAAAAGCAAAGGAACTATGTTTTCTTTACATTACGTTACCCTACCATAAGAACAGTAGCTCCACGGAAGACGCCATTTTCCCAACATGAAATCAACGTGCAATACACTGTTGCCAAACTTACCAAATGACACGAGTACGCACTCCACATTGTCTTCTCCCTCACTGTCACTTTTAATTTAATCAAACGAGTCCACACTCCACATGGTCTTCTCCCTCACTGTCACTTTCAATTTCTTGGTTATCGTCAGGGGATTGTAGAGCATTCCGACGAGCCTGAAGAATTCTACTGTGCGATCCAAATTTGAATGTAGGCACCTCTTTAAGAATATATATTTCGCTAGATATCCTGAATAAAATACTTTTTTTGTCCCTGAAGAATTCAAAGTGTCCTTTGCATGCCTCCAAGTCGACTCTATGCTATTGGTGTGAGCGCCGGTATCTGCATCGACGAAGTTGATACTATGGTTAACTGTGAAGTGCTTGACATCCTTCCTTTTGTAGGTGATCGTAAGCTTTCCAGCAATCGGAAATGATTGTAGTACCCGGGAGAATCCACTGCTTAATTAAATATATCAAAGTTCCCGTGTCCCTTCACTCGACGGGAACAAGAAAACACCGCCTCCTTCCTCTTTCAATCCCACCAAAAACCCATTGTCCCTCAACACGGTGACCGCGATGGTATTTTCTGCGGCCAAACTTGGACTCGTCTGTTTCTACAACTTTGCCTTCACCTCCAATCTTATCCCCATTATCGTAGAACGCATGTTCCAAAACCTCCCGACAAAAGGAAGCGCAATCAATACCTGTCTTATGTGAAATCTCTGCCTCCTCACAAGTAATGTTCAGTGCACAATTGGAGAACCACAGTTTGATGAACACACATATCTGTAGCATAGACAATTTAGATCTAGCGAAGAAAGTTCCTTTTCGAACCGAAACGGAGTAATTGCACGCCAGACTTTTTTTTTTTCGACAATACAAACCGTTTCTTACACTTCTACGTGTAATTGTCAACCGACGCACGATCCTTGCACAATTGTAAAACGTGCCCGCGTGGACACATGTAATCGCCTTCCTGCGGCAAAACACCTAAATCCATTAACTTGTTAATGAGGCCACGTCCATCCTCCTCCACACTCCATCGAAAGAACTGCAGCACATTAATGTTCTTCTGTCCCGCCATTCTTGCACAACTAAGAATGCAACAGTGTGGCAACGCTGTAGAGAACGTAATGAATATGTGTCATTTATCGCACAACACTTTAGCAACATTGTGTTCTGATGTCACGGAATAGTTTTTGATGTTAGGCAAGACAAGGTATAGTTCTGTTAGCAAAAATATTAATTTTTCTTTGTATTTATGCTAATGGAACCTAACCTAACCTCGTAGGCATTCCTTGTCTGACGTCCATACACATGGTAGCAAGATTGTTGTGCGTGAAGGAAGACCATTAACGAATTAGGAGAGAAAGATGGTTCCGAATTGCTTTGTATAGACAATCACCGTGGTAAATCGCATGGTTATTTTACAAGTTCTACACGTAAATGTACAATTTTAAGAAGTTACCGCCAAATATGAACTACAGATACGTCATCAGGACACCGAAATTAGTAAGTAGGCAAAATTTTATAGAAATTGGAGAGTGGTCCGGTATTGTAAACTCATGCCGAAATTCCTTTATTTTCTTCTTTTTCACATTGGTACTTACGTATTCTGCATTCCTAAGGATTCTTCAAGGTGGCATTTTGTTTTTTTCACGCAAATAATCTCAACTTTCGACATATTGAGTAATTCTTGCTTGTTCATTTTCGTTTGTGTTACATGCAATATGGCGGAGAAATCTTGACTAGCGTTGTCGATGATCAGTGGTTATGCAGTGTTGCAACCTCCTTCATCGAAAAATACCTACTTTCGTGTTACTGATTTTGTATTTTTTTCCAGGTTCGTAAACCCCACGAACCATTCATAAATAGCCCCACAAACCATGCACGGATAGCCCCACAAACCATTTCCGGTAAGGTTAGGTTAGGTTAGGTAGGGTCACGTATAGGTTACAATAGTTAAAAATTGGTTTTGAAAAAAATATGTGTAGCCCCACACACAATTCTCGCATAGCCCCATGAACCATTGATACACAGCACCACAAACCATTTGCGGAAACGTACCTTCTTCAGTTACAAAAACAAGTACCACCTGTAAGTAAATGGATGCAAGTTCTTTCGTGCATCGGTCACACATTTATATCGAAAAATAGATGATTTACCGGCAAAATTCAATGAACGATGCGAGAAAACACTTCCCCAAACTTCCACAATTATAAATAAACTGCATTCGGTAAGTAATTTCTCCTGTAAAATTGAAGAAATACGTTTTGCGGATACGAAAATTTGGTCCCATTAGCACTCACATACAAACATGAATTAACGGTGAAATAACTTGACCGATGAGAGAGAACACTTGTACGACCTATCACAAGTCTACAGAAACCCAATTACGTAAGTACTTTCTCGTGTATAAAGAAATCAGTTTCCCGGCTTTCAAAAATTTTACCGCTTTTGGTACTGATTTACTTCTACATTCATTCCCACTAGTCTACGATACTTACTTTTGCTTTTCAACGGAAAACCCATTGTCCATGGGAAGCGTGCATGCTTGCGTAACGTAATTTTCAAGTTATGTTTTTCAACATAAATAACTTTTTTCGAAATCCAAACAGTGCTCATTACTTTAAGGAAGGTTCATATTTTGTGTGACAATGATAGCCAAAATTCAATGATATTTAGTCTTCCTGCTAGGGGAATTTGGAAAAAAAAAAAACAATCTGGTCTTCCATGAATTTATATAGTGACGTTTTTTTTTCACACTTGCAGGTGCAACTTGCTTTTCACAAGGGACATGTGGTATGGAAAGTTTTTGAGGGTGGGAAATTGCTTCAATCCCACCATTCAGGATGGGAAAATATTGTTATTTCCTCATTGTGGAATTTTTCGGAACAGTAAATGCTCGAATTTTCCCAACATGTCAAATTATCGGGCCCGAGTTCATTTTGTTTTCTTGCGATTTCATCATGCTACATATGCATTTTTTACATGGTTCGATTTTGATTTATGCCTGTTAACACACACTGGTTTTTCACTTGTATATACTTCTATGCAATTCTGTACTTGCCAACAATCATTTGTTTACTATAGTCTTAGTTACGAACTGCCCCTCCTACAGGGTGGCAGGAAAGTCCCTTTACATTAAACTTGAATTATGTGGTTATGTACACAGCTTGCCTCCTGTGGATCCAAGACGTCCGTTTGGATGTTCATAGCATATCCTTATGTATAGCCTTATGTACCTCTATGTCCGATTATTCATCCACAACAGCATATCGCGGGTGACATTTTGAAACGATGCAGGAACTGCATCTTTCAGCTGGTCATTGTCGGAGTTTCAGCATTTCCTCACCTCTTCTTTCACAAGACCCCAGAGTGCATTGTCAAGTGTGCTTGATATCAGGGCCAATGCAATAAAAAAGGTAAAGTGTTCCCCTGTGCTTAGCACCATGCCATGAAGGGCTGTGGGGCTGACGCCCCACACTTTCTTGATCCGGTCGTGAGTGGGGGTGATGTGATCAGCACCACACCCCTGACCGCTTTTACCCCCCAGGCTTCCCCCCGGGTACCCATGTTATTCGACACTGGGTGGATGCCGGGGCCGCTTCCAACGTTAGAAAAGTTCCCGGATTTGAACCAGACGGGGATCGAACCCGGGACCTTTAGCATGGTAGTCAGACGTGTTACCGACTGAGCCACCGTGGCCAATGCAATGGAGTGACTTTCTGCTGACCCACGTCTGATGCAGCGATTTGCAAAAATTTCATCCAGGTGTCTGTGGACATTCAAAGCTAAATGCGTTGGATGTTCATAGCATATCCTTATGTATAGCCTTATGTACCTCTATGTCCGATTATTCATCCACAACAGCATATCGCGGGTGACATTTTGAAACGATGCAGGAACTGCATCTTTCAGCTGGCCATTTTAATTATAGCATTAATGCTTTCATTGTTAGTTGAGGCAGATCAGGTTCAGTTCTCTTAGCATTAAAATTATATCGCTAAATGCTTACGTAGTTAGGTTAGGTGGGTCAGGTTTAGTTCCCTTGGCATTGAAATAAGATCCCAAAATGCTTTCTACTACTAGTCTCTAACACGAAACCCCTTTGAGCCTCCTGTAAACATTCAGGAAGAGGGGAATATCGGTAGTAGTCTGTGGAATGTGTGTGAAACTGGTAGCTTTGCACAAGGTACCTCTAACATCTTATTTTTTTTGCCCATAAATTGGGCTTTTCGAAATGAAAACTGTACTGATTAGTTTCAGGAAGGTTGAAATTTACTTCTACATTCAATCCCACTACTCTATGATACTTACTGTCGCTTCTATCAACGGAGAATGACTTGTCCATGGGAAGTGTGCATTCTTGCGTAAGGTAATTTTAAGTTGTTTTTTTTTTTCAACTTAAATAACTTCTTTTTTTTTTCCTTTTGCAAAATCCAAACAGTGCTTTTTTTACGTTAGGGAAGGTTCAAATTTTGTGTGACAATGATTCCCAAAATTCTATGTTAATTAGTCTTTCGTCTAGGAAAAAATTGAAAAAAATCATAAAACAATCTGAATGATTACCAATTCTTGAATGCTACACACTATTTCCCACTCAAGTTCTTGTTTTTACATTTCTGGAATATATTCAAGAAATTTCAGATGCTTTTGAAATATGATAATTTAGAATTTTCCTACTGTTCAGCAGGTCTGTAGGGAGGGACAAGCTATAGTGGAACCACAAGCAAAGAAACCTGCGCAGACCCGCAACTCCTGTCCACCGTACTCCCATGTGGAGGGGAGGGGCAGAGTGGAGCATGCTTCCTTATGTCTCGAGTTTAACGGAGGAAGGGAAAGGTGCGCGAAGACTTTTCATCGAAGGTTCTTTTCAGTGTGGTTGCTCTACAGGGTGCTGAATTCTAGAGCACCATTCAAAGATTTAAAATAATAGACAAGAAAGTTAAAATTTATGATGGAGAAATTTACACTTGGAATTTTCTGTTCCCAAAGTAGTAGTAATAGTAAGTTTTTCAGATGCTAAGACATATTTTAAATATGCTAAACTTTTTGTTTTAATCAGAATGCAAACTACGAATCTTTAAATATAACCTATATTATTTTTTTAAGGAGTTTTTTCCTTTGTTTCCTTATTTCAAAATATGCCAGTGCCTGTGACGGAGTGGTTTGTGTATCGTGCTATGAATACAGGGGACCCGTGTTCGAATCCTGGCCTGGGCATGGGTGTTTGCGAGTGTCCATTCATCAATTTCATCACATCATCATTCAACCCCATCTTTGCGTGGCACAAGAGCGAAGTAAAATAATTCAAATTAAAAAAAATATATTTCAAAATATATAGAATGTAAATATCAAAGGATGTACATAAAATGTTGGTGCTTCATAGAATGGAGGTGTGTCGAACAGGGTTGGCATTTCAAACAAACCCAACCCGGGTGGGGTTTTCAGATAAAACCTGGGCAAAACTTGGTTTTATTGGTTTTTTTCATGTTATGTTTATAAATATATATATTTTAAAAATGAAATACATTTTCCCCTGATATTAATATATTGGAACATTCAATTTGTATTGTTTTAGTTCACTGAATCAAAAACTATTTCATATTTTCTGTTAACATAGTTAAGAATTGACAATCAAGGTCTCGCACCTTGAAATGATTAAACTAAAAACATGCATAACCCATGCCGCAATAGACCATTGAGAGTCCAGGCATACCTACTGACTGCCGGCCACACTCCCACCTGTTCCTACTCCGAGGTGGGAGATCATACAACCAATTACGGTGTGATGTGTGGTCAGCACGACAGACCCCCAGTCGTCGTCGTAGGTTTTCATGACCGGGTTACGCTACTCATTCATAGCTCCCCAATTTAAACATGATGGTGAGTGTTCACCAGTCTCATACACAGGCCGAAATCTCAGGAGAAAGGCTGTTGCTTTTCCCCAAGGAGAGACAATCCCGCACGCATCCCATAGCATAGCCACACAGCCACAGTGTGGGACAAATGATTAAATTATCTAAAATATTATTCATAATTGGGAAAAGAGAGACACGGTAGTACAGTAGACTCACGATTATCCAGGCTAATTGGGACAGAGATATGGAAAAACTCGGATAATACGGAGATAATGTGCTAATAGGTTGTAAATGATGAAACAACACTTAAAACTGCATAGTAATTATTTATTACTAGTACAACATAAATGAGAAGATTACTTTTCCCGCTTAGAATAGGCCTACACAGACTTAAACACCACCGTAACAATCGGATACACCAACAATGTATCGAACACGTGCAGCATGGACGGTGACTTGACTCCATAAACAAACAGGGGGTTGCATTATGAAGCACGATGTATTCCAACAACTCCCTTGGTTAACCCGGAGCCTCCGTTAATCGTGAGTCTACTTTATATAAATACGGAGAAACTAGTACTCACTTTTATCTAGTGAGTACTAGTTTCTCCGTATTGAAAATACTATGTTCTGAAATATTTGACCAACAATTTGATTCTGTTCTTGCTGGATGGCGTAACAGTTAATAGATCTGTGATCAGTTCCCAGGACTGCGCATTGCAATACTATACTAATACTTGATAGCTGTGGTGGTTTAGTCACCCTCCGTGGCAGAGTGGTTAGCACAGCATGCTGCAATGCCAGGGGTCCTGGGTTCGAATCCTGATTCAGACATGGATATTTGTGTTTGTCCCAATGATAATACAGAGAAAATTGATAGAAAAAGGGAGATACTACTGCTTAGCAGTATTACTTTTATTACGTAAAAAAAAAGTAGACAGGCTGGCTGACTACCATGCAGAAGACCCAGGTTCGAATCTTGGGGTGGGTGATCTAAGGTCGGAATTTTTCCAGTCTTGTCCCTGCATAAAGCAGCTCTGGAACTCACCCAACCTCAAATCAATGGTTTCTGGGGGGTAAAGACAGCTGAAGTTTGGTTGTGATCACATCACCTCCAGAATGGCCGAGATCAAGAATATGTCGGGCCCTACCCACATATCCTCTGAATGTTTCTTCATGGTGCGGTGATATATCAGGGTGGCCACTCTAGGACCATGATAAAATTCAAGTATAATTCCTAGTTTTGAAGGTGAACTTTCCAAAAAATCAAGGTCATCAGAAGATGTTTTCTCTTCTTCAACCTTACGTATTACCGCTTCTCACCACCCACACACATACACACACAAATATATTAACAATATAAAGTTTGTGTGATTCCAATGTATCCAAAAATTCTAAATCAATTCAAATAAATGGCACATATGTATATTTCAAATATTAAATTTAAAGTGCGGGGTTTACATTTGAATTTCAGATATTCACTCAAAATACATCTACAAACATAAGTTACTAATGTTACGGGATAAACTAATGTACAAAAAATTGTTAATTATATAAGAATTTTAAGCTGAAATTTACCTATTCAACTTCGGGATATATTATCTTGCAATAATCTTCCATCTATCAGATAGATTGTTCTACAAAGGACAATAAACGGATCAAGAGAATTCAATTTTACTTTTCACATAGCTTTCTTTTCCTTCCTCAATAAAAATAAAATTGGTTAAAAACTTGCCTCAGAGCATTTATAAATTCAATGGGATATGGTTTGATTGATTGAGTTGGTGTTGTAAGTCCACTTTATGCACAGAAAGCCTAATTAGGACTGAAGCTACAGTTAAAAGCTGGATCCAAACCACCATGTGTCTCCACTGGGTATCGAACCCAGGACCCCTTGATTACAAGGCAACGATGTTACCACTGCACCATCGGGGATGCCCTTAATGGGATGTGAATTTAATAAATGTTGTAATTTTTTAACATTTACTGAGCAAAATTCACGGAGCCAATTGTTCACGCATAATTCAAGGAATTACCGGTGAGTAGCCACCCAGGATATGCCAGAGGAACTTTACCTTTACCTACTATACAACATGGATAGCTACACACACACTTTTAAATCTGCTTCAATACAGTTTGTTCACAGTTGTGTTTTCTCATTATTTTTGTGGATGTTTCAAGTTTAAATATCTCCTCCGTGAATTAACCATGCCAAAATTTTGGTTGACATATTTAATTGTCTAGACTGATTTTATCCAAATGCAATATCGTATCCATCCTCCAAAATATCTGGTTGCTATGAAACTAACAGTTCCCATGGACAAAACATTAGTGGCCCTTATTTGGATCCCAACATACATATGCACTATATTGTTAAAAAAAAATATTTGTCACACCATAGCTTAAGAAATTCCCTAAAATATTTATCTTTTCTTAATGTCCAAAAATGTAGTTTAGGCAGTTATTTGAAAGTGGCATCAGAATTTGGGAGCTACCTCAGAATATGAAAAATCAATTTTTCATCCACCATCTTGAAATACTTTCAACAAATGCAAATGCAAAATAAAATCATTCCCTGGGTGTATCTATTTGCGACATAAATTTCAGCTTAAAAAAACTAAAATTGCTAGATACTGTGGTCTCAAAATTGGTGGCCCATCCAAAACCCCACACTATATTAGTTTTTTTTATTAAAAACTTCAAGCTCAAGTAATGTCCTAATGTAGCTGAGACTTGGTTTCCTTAATCTACGAAAATCTAACCTCAAATATTTGCATAACTTAAAGCTCTCGCAAGGCATGTTAAATCAGTCTGTCGTCCACCATCTTTAAACATGGTGACAAATTTTTCTCAAATACAATATAACACCAATCCTTTAACTTATCTTGTAACTCTAAAAATTGCAACTCAAAAGGTTTACATTTATGGCAAAATGTATGTTACCACCACTCCTCTCCTAAACTATGAAATATAATTTTAAATGATTTACTGCAAAATTTCGGGCTGACAGATTATCTACAATGACTAAGTTTAGTTCCTTATACTCCAAAAATGCATTGTAGACAGTTTGGGCAAAATAGAGAGCATGGTATAGAGCATGTGTGTAACATGAGGAAAATCAGTTTTTCATTCACCATCTTCAAACACATTGTTCAATTTCACTCACATGTAATACCATTGCAGTTCTATTTGCAGAAATGTGTTATCATGGTCACTAAATAGATGACTTGTCTTTCTTTGCCCATCCAAGGCACCCATGTACCTCCTAAATCGTGCATTATGTTTTGATAATTTTATTGTGAATTTACAGTGCAAGTAATGTCGCACACAATGCTCCTGAAGGTTTTATGCACAAGCTCGAAATTGTAGTCTCTAAAAAGGTTTAAAAATGTCAAAAATGGCCAAAATATGAAAGTATACGTATGCATTGTATTTACTCAAGTAAGTACCCCACACCCTCTATATTTAAGATTGTTACTATCCTGCCCCCCACACTTTACCTCCGCACTCGAGGTTCGGTGCACTTCGTACTCTGCTCAGATTTGTCTAGGGGTATCTTTCTTTGTACGACAATGCACGTGGGTTGCTACAAGTCAACATAATTATATAATTAACTACAAGAGACAACGGAAAACCTTTTGCGAAACCTTTATGATCAGGGGGATAAATTACCTTGTCCAGCTTGTGTGAAATTAAAAACGGAAATTTTTGGTATTTTCTATAAGTTTAATTAACGTAAAATTTGAAGTATATACAAGTCGTTTCCGAACGTTCATTTCTCTAATTAATTATCGGGCCAAAACTCTAATTTTGATGTTGGAATCTCTATTGTTTGTACCTGGATGCTTTACATTTCATGAATTACATCTGAAGTACGCTTGTCACAAGGTAGACTCGCGTTACTCCAAGAAACGTCTTAACAGGCGCTAGGCCGCTCGACGTGTACATTTCTCAACCTCCACGGTGACAAGGCACTAGGCTGCCCAGCGCACCGTAATTACTTCAAAATAACATCCAGTACAAACTACCTTTTTACCTGTAAATCGGACACCAAGGCACTAGCTTGCCCGGCAATCCAATTTCTACAGCATCCGTTTCGGGAGATCTGTCCTCCGGTCCTAGCTAACCGAAGCAAAAACAGCCTCTCCCTTCCAAGTCTCAGTTCCAACAGCCGACCTCCCCTACTCTCATCTGGGAGTTTATATACGTTTGGTTGGCGTCTGTTGCCAACCGCCCTTCTTTCAAAATTTTTAATCTTTAACAGCTAAACTGCCCGCCTTTCTTTTGAACGCTCGAAACACGAAGCAAGAACAGAGAGCTACATGGTATTTATACATGGAATAATACGAACCTAAAAATGCATAATAAATTGATTTACACTAATCACACATATATATGTTTATACACTTGATTACCCAATTAATTAACATATTAATAAATATTTCAATAAGGAAAAAAAACACGGGGGCAGGGTAACAAGATAAAAAAATTGTGGTAGATTATGAGAGTGCTAGACTTCTTGGGTATAGATCTCCTAAGCACAAATAAAATTTATCCTACATAGGCAAGCAACCCATTACATTCAATCAATGCACTGAACTGGAGGGTGGGAGGGGTCACTGTCTCAATGGAAGTCATTAGAAAGATAACAGAACATTTGCACACACTAAATTTTGAGAAATGAAATGAATCATTTGAAAAGTGTTTGGATTAATTATACCACAATTAACTTTATTCTACTTTCATGACATTTCAATAACATGCACTCAATTCTTCTTTGTAATGTTTTATTCATGGGAAATATTATTGTAAAAGTTGATCGTCACAGGTGAAACTATGTGGCTTGCGCACATAAGGATGTGACTGATATCTAAAGTGCTACCACATTTCAAAATTGTAAGCTCTGTTCGTTCAATGTCTTATCTAAATATTTCAGACCTTTTGATTTTTTTGTTTCTTGGATGTAAGTTCGTATTATTTCTGTTAAAAGTCCATTTCTAGCATGATGTGAGAGCAATAAAAGCAATAATTTACAACATTTTCTGAAAAAACCTGCATGGGGAAAACTGGGCAGGGCCAACCCTGGTGTCAAACCACTATTCTGTCTAGGGGGCTGCTGTTCGGGATTCTGAAAAGTTGGAAAATCATTTCCGTAACTCAGGATTTGATTTTTTTTTCCTGATCACAGTACCAGCTTTTTCAGGATTGAGCACACCCCTACTTTTCATGTTAATAGATTTATTTATGAGCTTATGGTAATGTGTGAAATATGTAAACATGTACAAGTGTCCACACAGATACTTTTCATAATGCCTTTTAAAACACCAAATCTTTCCAAGGAAAAATCATCAAATATTGGAAGAGGAATGTTTTTTCTATTTCATGAAATAATGATGTATACATATACGCATAGAGAAAAAAAGATGCAGGAATGCTAAAGCACCTGGCGCCTAATAATAAATCTCCAAGAGCTTATGAAAACATACATGCAACCATGAAAAAATAGGCACTTGTAATATGCAGAATGCATAATTACTATGCATATAACCATGTAGCATATTATTTTAGC
Organism: Lepisma saccharinum; assembly: GCF_977018435.1. Classification (NCBI taxonomy): domain Eukaryota; kingdom Metazoa; phylum Arthropoda; class Insecta; order Zygentoma; family Lepismatidae; genus Lepisma; species Lepisma saccharinum. Next base: position 16,208,366 of record NC_139230.1, on the reverse strand, counting down.
ATAGGATGGGAACATATAAATGTTTAATATATTATGATGTAACATGTATAACTTAAACCAAAGAGATATGATGTACAAAAACATTGCAGACAGGCAACCATACCCTGTAGATATTCCCCTCCCCTCGAAACAGAAATGTTCACTCTAATGCTGAAAGGAATGAACAGATTTCCTGGTGATGTGCCATTGGGTGAAGAAATAAGAAATAAGAAACAGTCACAAAATCTCTTGTTTGAAGAAGGCCAATAAAACCAAACTTACATATAAATGGTTTGTGTTTCCCACACCTCAAATTAAAACTCCAAAAATGGGGGGAAGTAATTTTCACCACCATCTTCCATGCCAGAATCTCTCTAGAACCAGTACAAACACGAATTACAATGTAATCAGAAATTTCCATCCGGGAAAGTCTGGACTAGCAGAACATTAAATTAACGAGGGCCAAAGACCAGATTTCAGCAACACAGAAATTATAGCCAAATCTTTAAACTACTGGGACCGCATCATAAAAGAAGCAATAGCTATTCATGGGGAAATGGAGAATCTCAATCTCGACAAGGGGCTCGAACTGGACCCAGCTTGGCTAGCACGATAGTCGACCAGCAGCGCGGATGTAGCAGAAGTGGTATCCGATTGGTCTGCCACCATCACCCTCCACGAATGTATATACACCGGGTTGACGCTCAGGACTGCACTTCTACCCTGAAGATGAAAATGATGTTAGCTCTCAAAAGCTTGGAATCTTTTCCACAACTCACCTGGTCAATAGCCCGAGAGAATCTTTTCATCATTCATCACCAGGAAAGCTTCAAGACTTGCACCAATTATAAAGTCCATAAAAGATTTTTAAAAATTGGTATAATTATATGGTTTATTTCCATGTAATGAATCATACACCAAGTGAAAGACAAACTTTCCAAGATTTTTTTTAATGCCCTCATAAGTTAAGTGTTCAGTATGTCCAATCTTTGTCACACGACACAGTTCTAGTTCCTTGTCCATTTCTGCCCACACCCAATCCGCCATATCAGGAGTGACTGTGTTAGTGGTGGTAGTGATTCAGTGTCAGATCATAGAGGTCCTGTGGTATGGGTGGTACATAGATGGAACACCTCAAGAAGGACTCACATGGGGTTAGGTCCACTGACCTTAGTGGCCTGCAGAATAGTGCCTTCATAACTGGCAATCAATTTGTTTCTGAACCCATCACCTTCCTTTGCATTTTGATCCAGAACTGCTCTCAAATGACTATCATCTGGAATTATGGCTTGCAGGAGCTGCAATTTGTCCAGCTTCATTAAATGTTTTCAAAGGATTTTCTATATTGTTGGCTGCAGGGTGTTTAGCACCTGATTTAGGTCAATATGTGGTGGACTTCCTCAGACTATGCCAAATTAGTCTCTCTCTCACAACCCACCCCCCTCTTCTGACATGCCAGGTGGTCACAAACAACCATCCTTCTCAAATTTTCAGTACTCCATTATGCTGTTGTGCACTGGTGGATTCTTCTGGTACTTTGCACAGAAAGCTCTTTGCAATCAACTGGCTGTGGGCAAACTGAAGCTCATGAATACATTCTCCACCTGGTTTGCCACCATGGCTGCACCTGTGGCAGTGGTGCGTCTGTTGGTTGTTTTCCTAACTATGCCGGCGTAACATTAAAAAAACTGAGTTTTTCTGTTTGGTGTATTATTTATTGCATGTCCCAATTTTTAAAAACCTTTCATGGACTTTATAATTACTGTCAGTGTTTAAAGAAAGTAATTTTGATCCAGGTAATTTTAGATTTTCCTATTTTTATAAGAAAAAATAACTAAAGTTATATTTTGCAGCAAGCCACATGAAAAATCACGTGAGTGCTGTAAAAGTAATTCTAAGTAAATGTAATTTTTAGAATTTGTAACATTATTGCGATTTTTCAAAAGCAGAGGTATGTTTGAAAATGTTGTGGCTGTGTGTCATTCTCTTCACTGGGATAGTAATGGTATTGACGTAGGACATACAGTGAGATAAATGCACACTGTACATACGTGGCTGTGATTGACAGGCATGTTGCACTTTTTTCCCCCAGAGAGTTTAGTATTTTGCCAGCAGTAAATTTCAAATTCATCCTTGATTTCTTACACTTTCAACAGGGAAAACCATTATGATAGACAAACAAGTATTGCAGGACATAATATTATTCTAAGGTAAGTCTGAAGAACAATTCTATATGTAATCCAAAACCATGTATATGTGCTTTTTATGACTTTATAATGTTCTCACGCAACTTTCTCTCTTTGCTATAGGTATTGCATGATTCAACTAAGGCACGTAGGGAAGTGGATCTCCATTGGCGAGCAAGTGGATGTCTGAATATTGTTAATGTAATTGATGTTTATGAAAATACGTATAATGGAAACAAGTGCCTGCTAGTTATAATGGAATGGCAAGTTCTCATTTATTTCCTCATTTCACAGCTAGTTATTATTTAACTTAGTGCATGACTGATTGTGCATGATGCTGGTGGGATTGTGCTCGTATAGAATTAATGAAATCCTGCTAGTAACAAGACTTACTTTTTCTCTCATATTTTCAGATGTAAGTCTATTTACCAATAGAAATGAAACCTCAAATAAGTCTTTTGGTTTAGAAAAAATCATGTCCTATAAAAACATATGTGAATAAGAGTATACATAATTAAGTGCTTGAGATTAATTTTCTTTTGTGTTTCATGTGTTGTTACTTGAAAGAAAGGCCTTGAAATTTGTTCTTCACTGTTGTGAAGATGCCTTGGCGATGTAATATTTTAATAAATTTAGCCTTGGTGATGTAATATTTTAATAAATTCATGTAAATAGTTTTATCCCTAATCAATCTACCTCACTTCCACAGTCTGCTAGGTAAATAAAGGATAACTGAGAATGAATTTATGATATTCCAGGGGAAAGAAAAGAAATAACTAATATGTAGGTAATAGACATGATGGTGTTTCAACCATTGACAGTTTGCCCTACAGGGCAAATTATCAGTAAACCCCAGCAATAAATGCTTATTAGAATGCAATTTTTTGATTTTCAAAACATGGTTCTTTTATTAATGTGGGATAGACATAGACATGCCCCCTCTTAAATGGTGGTCATATTGAAAATGGCACCAAAAAGGTGTTATGTTGAAATGCACCTGGTGATGGGTTTTTAAATAGGTTGAGCCAATGCCATTTTCCAATACCAGTGGTATTGCCATCAGGGTATCAATTAGATTTACCAATACTGGCTGATACTTTTTCAGCATTTTAATTGTTTGCAGGGTCTGCAAAAATGCTGCACAACACTTTTGCAGAGACAATTTTCCTGGAGGTCATGCAAAATTGAAAGTTTGCATTAATTTTTTACCAATATTATGTGAGAAAACTGTATTTTGTGATTGCATAGCAGGTATTTTGTATTCTGATGTATTTTTTTACTATTTTAAAGCAATACTCTGGTAAATTGATGCACTAATGATAATCACTATTTTGAACAACTTTAATTATTGCAATTTTCAAGCATCAGTATTTGTTGGAAACTGTGGCGAGTATTGGTATCGGTTCAAAGATGTATCAGCTTAGCCCTAATTTTATACCTTAGTTAATTGGCCATGAATGGTAGGCAAGATAGAAAACTGAAAAGTTAGTAGTTATCAGTTTGCAGTATGTATTAGTCACCATATTAAAAATGGTGGCCAATAGTTCCTATCCTTAAGGTCTACTTCAGTCTGTCCTAGGAGTGTGTGTGGAGCAACATAGAAGAGAGGGAAGAAAGCGAGTTGACAGAGCAAAGCAGTGATGCTGCTGCAAATGGCTGATAACTCATGTAGTCTCTTTCCCTCTCGCCTGTTCATTGATCAAGCCCTCTCAAGTCACTACTTGCAGGGAGGGCTGTTTTTTTTGTGTTTTTTTTTGGTTGCTCTACAAATTCCTGGACAGAGTATAACATATTTACGGATTGAATGCTGCAACAAAGACTAAAAACATCAACTAAGGAAGACTGGAGTTTCCAGTGCTTAGCTCATTTGAGTCTTGAGAGTTTTCTCCCACTGTAGTAATAATGAAACATACAGTCTAAGAATATATTTTGTTAGGTGGTTCTTTTTTATGGGGTTAACATAAAATGCAATGCTTCTTAAAGCCACCATGTAAACTACTTTGGTCTCAACTTAGGAGGATATTTTAAATTATTTAATGCTCGTGCTTCATCCATTTTATATCAATAGTCACAGAATAACCTTGGATTGGGGGAGTTACCATTCAGTTACTAGTTTTTTACTTTATATTTATTAATTATGAAAGATTTATTGTGTTTCCACAGTTGAAATTATTTCTGGTGTTCCATGCAAATAAACAGTTGCTAACAAAATTGGTATTTCTAACTGCTAGAATGAAGGCAGATAGATGAATATAAGATGTATTCTATTTATTCAAACACAAGTGGCCCATTAACACAAATATAGTATTTTGTATGTGTATACTTTTGTGTATAATACAGCATTGTGAGAACAAACTGGCAGTGAAACTTGAGCTAGCTGTTTTCTGTGAGGTCATTGTCTTCTTTGCCAGTGATAAAAATTCCCACACTGTCATGACCAAGTAAATTACAAAGATGTGGGTGGTCCCTTCACTTTTCATCAGACAACTGTTTCATTTTTCTAACATACAGTATGTATAAGAAAGGAATAGTATAATGTAAAACAGCATTCTGTACAGTCCAGTGGCTATCCTACTTTACTGTAAATATAGTAGTCTAATCTTGGACCAAATATGAGAATTTGTGAATGATGTTCTTTCATATACTCATCAATAGGGAGCAGATTTATATGCAGTAAATATTTTCAAAACAACCTATTTTAAGGTTCTGTACACCTTGCATGCAAAGTAAATGTATCAGTAACTCACTGAACGCAATTATAGAAATGAAAGTGTGATAATTATGCTTTTTAGGATTACCAAAAAATACTAATTTACAAATTTTTTTAGTTTCTTGGAACGAAATTATATTACACTCATTCCTTTGTCTGGAGGCTCACTCACTATAAAAACTGCAATAATGCAATTATAATAATATACATTATCTTCTTGGAAACACTATGCTCTTTTCGTTGCATTAATCAATATCTTATTCTTTTACATTAGCATTTCAATACACTAGACATTATTTATTGATGTTTTCAGGTAGCAGACTGCTGCCATTGTCAGAAAGTAAGTCTTTGTATTTTGAAAATGTTCTTTCCATTTCACAAGATGCCACTGGACAGTATTTGTTAGTTTCATTTCTTGTGTTGATATCCTGATGTAAAATGGATTTTTCTGTATACAGAAATTTCAGTTGTGGAATACCCAGGCAAATCCTGGACAGGTCCCCCCTGTAACACTGAATTCACCCATCCCAGGAACTGCAAACCTAGCTATTGCTAACTGCTTCCCCAATTCAGATTTCTCAACTTCTCCCGGTACTATTTTCTTTTGAGCAATATCAAAAAGAGATTAAATGGACAAAGGAAGAAAAAATCTAATATTTGTCCATTCAAAACTATCAACGAAATTTTACCATATTTTTAATACTTCATTTAAGATTCAGATTAACTACATTTTGATTCAAATTAACAACACAATCATAAATTGCACATGGTAAAACTACAGACATACCACAATTGTCTGGATGGCCTAGTGCAGGGATTCAACCTGCAAACACTACGAAAGTGAATCCATCACCTTAACCATCAATTCAAAGGAAGCAATGCTGGATTGCTACATTTTGCGGTTCTGGTGGCGATCGAGTTCACACAGAGATAAATGTATTATAGGCAGATATTGAACTCGGGCAGCAAATCGTCTGCACTATGAATCTGTGGTTCACACCTACCATAACATGGGAGTCGAACAAATGCTATTTGTCACATGAGATTTAATGGGAAAATAATGCACAGCAACATTCAGTCTTTGTCCGCATAACAGCAGCTTTAGACCAAAGAATAAGAAAAGCATATTTTTTTAAACATAAATTGTGCTGCATGTTATATACGAGATATAATTGTGACAATTTTCCTTATCAAAACCGGGGACCATGTTATACACCCACAAAAATGGCTTTAAATATATCAGTAAGGGCACAAATCCCAAGGACGCTATCTCAGTTTCTATCAGACTGCCATCTTTCTCGTTCCAGTTACTTTAATAGTAAAATTAGTACTTCACTACTACTTTCGTGAAGAAAATCACCCAAAAATCATGTTTAATCCTCACCAGTATGTTGTTTGAAGATTTAGCTGCAATCCATCGAGAGACATAATCGCAAAAAGTTATTGTATTTTTATTATGTCTAATGTAAGAATAAAATATGCTCATAGTGCATATCTTCATCATCTGACCATCATTCACTTAGTTTCTACTTTCTTCTTATTTTGTACTCTAATAACAGAATGATCCTTCACTAGGTTATACAGCAGCATTGTCTGCAAAAGTTAACATAAGTTTATAAAAATCAGTGTCCAGACCTACGCAGGCAAAAAATGTTTTCTGTTACTAAAAATGAAAGCTCTGTTTGAGCATGGTAAATTTGCATTTTGGCAAATTTCCATTCAACCTGCAAAAACCACTCTAAATACCTGAAATGTATTACATGTTTAGAGCATACTTGACAATAAATAACTCTGCCAGCAGTGGTGAACGCATCGTTACCTTCTACACCCTGCTTTAGCTATACAGTATGCTGTTACTTCTCTCCTGCATTTATTGCCACTTCTGCAGCACACACACACTCACAGATTTATCAAGAATTCACATTAACAGATAAGCCTCAAATAACGCGACCCCAGTGTTGTCGTTGGAATTTGAAAATGTGACTCGCATATGTGAAAAGTCATTGGTTGAAGAGAGTGGGTTTTTCTACATTTGCAACCAGACCACCTGCAATGCTATGAGATGAGTTTTGGAATGTCCTTGCCCCAACTAGTTCCCAAGACCAGACGAAGTAGGCTATTTTTTAATGCTGACACAAGGAACAGGGAAAATTAAGCAGACAAACTTGAAACAAACGATTACATGAAAATTACTCCCAATCAGTGGCGTACGCAAGGGGGGGTTACCGGGTTTAAACCCCCCCCTTGAGCTCTTGAAATATTATGGAAAATGCTGTAGAAAAAATTAAAAATGGCTAATTTGTCACAGTCAAAGATCTGCGACAGCAATAATAATAATAATAATGATGATAATAATAATAATGATAATAATAATAATAATTTGGATTATTATTCCCATGCAGCATGAAGAAAAACACAACATTCCAAACACAATCTAAGCGGCCGCAAAGTTCAATTTTGCAATTTTCTTTTGCAAAAAGTCGCGCAGTGACTCTTGCGAGAATTGTGAAAATTCCTTGCTTCGTCCTTATTGCAAACGTTCTTCCCGGTACTGATTTCACATCCCCTTGTGAACTCTCAAGTGATGCTGAGTCTACATCCACATCATTAAATAATGTCGAAGAAGTCTTTTGTGAATCACCTAGAAGGGATAAATGTGTTGGAATGTCTATAAACTTACTTTACAACGAAAACATAGACTCAGTGGAATTTAGCAACATGTATTCTCGCGCTTCATCACCACCCTGGGTGAGTTCCATAGGTAAAGGTGATGTAAATTCCCCCGTGTATATACCACCGTGCCATGAAGTCACACATAGTGGTGTGGTGGGCCCCAAAGATTCTTGATCTCGAACTATTTTGCAGGTGATGTGATCAGCACCATGCTCCGGCAGCCTTCATCCCCCAAGGTTGCTCTCAGATACCCATAGGCTGGGTGCGGAGACAAGGCTGGATAAATTCCAACCAATTCCGGGAATCGAACCCGGATATCCCACGAAGTTGTCAGACTAGACCAGCGCGGCTCCTTGAATGAGTTTCATATTTCGATTATTTCAATAAATTTAATATATTTGCTTGTTTTTATGGATTTTCTTCACACTTAAAATGTCTCACTTATCATATACAAATAACCGTTGACTAGACAATTATTTTGAAACAAAAGAATTGTAATTTTGTTCTATTTCTTTCATAAATAGCAGCTGCATTAGTAGTAATTAAACTAATTAATTAATTATAAGAATTATTAATTAATTTATTATTATTATTAATTAATTAAAGTATAATAAAACAATGGTAATGTGAATTTGTAGAAAGTTTTCGAGATAACACCCCCCTTGATGAAATCCTGTGTACGCTACTGCTCCCAATATATGCAAGTTATATGCACTAACGTTCCAAATATGCATTTATGTGCACTATAAAACTTTTCCAGTGTAATCCACATCAAGTGAAATGGATAAATCTGTTGAGAGTATATGAATTTTCCTTAAGGGAAAAAACATGAAAATATGCAAAAATCCACCCCGTACTCATCACTACCATCACTTATCCCCATTGCCACTAGGAACTACAAAAAAAAAAAAAAGTCTGCACATGCACAATATTTTGACATTACCCACTTGGTGCATGATAAGATTTCAGAACACAGAAAATTAGCAGGAAACAGGTTTATGTGAAAGCACCTTGGGGGTATTGGTGATGGCCTTTCAAACAGCACTCATCCTTATTGAACAGCTCTCTCTTATTGAAAAGGTACTAGCCATGCAGTTAAGGTTGCAGTCCATAATAAAAGGCTGTACATGTAATTAAGTTTGCCACAATACGCATTTTGACTCCAATTTAACCCAAAGACAGTTATTGTTTTCTACATGTTATAGACACTAAAGTTGCTGACCAAGGCAGTTTATTAAGAATTAAAAGCACTTTACATGTAATGTTTCTACCCTTTATCAGGGTCTTCCTCAGACGAAGAGGAAGTTTAGTTCTTTGTCTGAGGAAGACACTGATAGAGGGTAGAAATGTTACATGTAAAGTGCTTTTAATTCTTAATAAACTGCCTTGGTCAGCAACTTTAGTGTTTTAATATGGAAACATGCTTTTATACTGCAGCTATGGAAATTAGTCTTATCATGCAACACATTTGATTATGTCCACATATTGTACATGTCATGCTGTATTACAATACTACTGCTTGGAATTGATTGCTTTCCTCTTAAATGTAGTACAATAGAATAATTTCTTTGTTTCCTATGGTCCTAGTCATATATTAACTGGAAGCAACTGATGATTGGCTTGGCATAATTTTGAATTTTCTTTGTCAGCACAGTAAGTAAGGCAGTATTCTGATTTTTTTTAAAAAAATTAATAAGCTTGATTACTTCTATAGTAAAATCAGATAACTGATCATTTTGACCTCTAGCAATTAGTTGCAAGTAACTATCAATTCCTTCACATGATCAAGAACTAGTAGATAACATTTTATGGTTATGTAGTTGACATGTTACTATTCTATTACAGTATGGAAGGAGGTGAATTGTTTCAGCGGATAGAATCTAGGCAAGATGGAGCATTCACTGAAAGAGGTGAGAGTATGTGTGTGTGTGTGTGTGTATATATATATATATTTATTTGTATACAGTGAAGGTCCCTTCTGACCAGGCTATAGAGTAGTAATGCTTTAGCAATTCAGTAAATTTTAACATCGCAAGGTGTGGCTTTGCTTTTACTGAAATTATTGTGTTTGAGTGTGACACATTTGCTTTCAGAGTTGTAATGGAATACGTATTAATGAATGCAACAGACAATTTAATGCTGTCCTCAAAGGAGAATTGACCTGTCTCTTCATAATAAGTGTAAGGGGGTGTATTGAAAATGAACATTACAGTACTATTAAATATTAATTGACTGTTTGTCAATGCATATTCTGCCACTTTCAGCTACTTGTGATGAAGGTTATTAGATGAAATTAATGAAGGACATGCATGTAGAAGTACCTGTGTTGAGGCCAGGATTCAAACCCAGAACCTTTGGTGACGAGATCATGAGTCAACCCACTTGGTGCACCCTGCCACCAAAGCAGTGTAGGCATTTTTTCTGGTTCTGGAAAATAACCAATAATTCTTGTTTTCCTTTGCAAGTGAACTATACAGCCCTCTACTGTATAATCTCCCTAATAAACTGTCTACTAGCAGATTTTGTCTTAGAAAAGAGGAAATCATATATTTAATAATACACTGCACTTGAATTTTTGCTTTGATAAGTCTTCAGGGTAAAAATGGTTCTGTTCTCTATTGAATGACACTTGTACTGATTAATGTTTGTTGCCAAAATATATATATTAATACTAAGAAATTTAATTTCAGAGGCTGCTCAAATTATGAGGGACATTTGTCTTGCAGTCAAATATCTCCATGAATTGAATATAGCTCATCGAGACTTAAAGCCAGAAAATCTTCTATATACACAACTAGGTAAGAGTTTCTTTACATTAAAACATTTGATAAATTGCATAATAAGTAAATAGATTATAGTCATCCATGTAAACCATTCACATTATTCCTTAGAAATGAAAGAAGTGCAATAATACATGTAGATTGTAGCATCTATTTAACTGTAAATGAACTACTGTACTCCAAAATTTTAGTGTTGACATTGTATTGTGTAGGGGGGGGTTGCATCTCGAAAGGAGAGTTGGATGGACTCCTGGTGGAGAAAGCAAAGTAGTAGCGGCAATGGGGCTGCACACAATAGAAGCTGCTATGCAGGCATTGGTGTTCGAAGGCTTGTTGCACCATAGACCGGAGTCATGCTTTTGGTAGGTTGATTCATTGAAAAACTTTGGGTACAAGAGTTCTGGTATCCTACATGGGATATTCTAGGGATGTGACGAAGCTGAAAATTTACCGATGCCGATGTACTCACCGATAATTTTTTGAACCGATACCGATGCCGATATTTAACCGATTCCGATACATAAGATTATTAAACAGAAATGGGATGTTATTTTCAGCATGACAAAAATAAATTTGCTATGTACATTTCTATTGCATATCATATGTATGTACATATATATTCTCAAGAGTTGCGAATGTACATTTGCATCTACAAAATGTTATGTGAACCTTTAAGAAGAACATGGATTCTCAAGAGATTTAACATTAGTACACAAGCAGTTCTTTGAAATGCAAAATGAATTCCTGTTCTGCCAGATTCAACTTCAGAAATACAAGATTTGGAAGCACTTCAGGAAGTATCCTACTTCTTCTCTTATCGCAAATCTGTTCAGCAACACTGAACACTCAAAATCACTGAATACTGATGCAGCAGGTATGCCCAAGTATTTTCTCAACACTTGCTTCAGGTTTGAATATTCATTTTTGAATTTCCAATACAACAGCAGATCCTGGTTCAGCAATGTACTGTTTTATTTCCGATTTATAGTTAGCTTGATCCTCTGAATGAGAGTTTGCAATAATTTTATTACAAAAACTCAACAATAATGATGAATCATAACCAAATTTTCAATAAATCTTACAAAACTAGAGTATAAAACTTATTAGAAGGTAAAAACTCTAGTATAATCTGTACCGGTTTAAATAACGGATTTTTGCCGATACCGATTCCGATATGTCAATTTCTGCCAATTTTCATACATCTGTAATCGGTAGAGGCACATATTTTTGGTAAATAAAAAAGCAAAATTTCTGTATAAAAACTGAGTCAATTTCAGGTTCAAAAGCGGTAAATGAAATAAAATATCGGTGTTATAGCGGTGAATAATCACATAAAAAATGTTATATAAAATGACATTTTGGTTTTAAAATTGTGAATATAATCCTAAATTTGATTTAAAAACTACACTTATTCCACAGAATTAACATTTCACTTCTAATAGCCCATTTATGTAGTTATCAGAGTATTAAGTTTATTTCTGTGTAAAGGAGTCAATTTTTGTTTCTCCAATATTAACAGGAGAATTAATCAATTTTCCGGGAATTGCATAACTCTCAGGATAATTCAGACCTTAGAAAAGTGTCGCGTCAGTGAATAAACCCTAAATTTCGTGTTTAAGAGTTAATTTCGCTTTTTGCAGTTCATTTCGCATTATTTCGTGACAAAACATGGTCACAAAATGCATCTCACACCTTTCAAAAACATTAAAAATTAACACTACAATGTTTTTTCAAATTTCGTTTTTTCGTCAAAAACGAAATATTCATGCCCCTGGTAATCGGCTTCGGCACATCCCTAGGATATTCCCACTGGGAGAACCACATACTGACCACAGTGTACAAGAGGATGAAGAAAACATTTGGAAATGAATGAGACATGTTCGCAGTTAAGAAGAACTTGAATCTGCTGTTTAAGGCTAAGCTGGACCTTTGGTTGATGCCAGGGCAACTGTTTCCGAAACACCACTATGATATTCCAAAATCTGTAAAATTACGTGCGCTTAGAATTCTTCTATACCATTCACATGAAATGAAATGTGGTGTGCTTTCACTGTTGCGTAGATATTATTAATAGTTTTGTGACTACATAGGTCTATTAAACTACTGATATTATCTAGACAAAAGCATCATTGTTTGAAGCTGGAACTTAACACTCATTTGGTTCCTAATGTATTCAACGTAGCTGCAAAGTTGAAAACAGTCACCAAATTACACCTCAATTAAAGAAGAAAATTACTAATGTATGATTTGGCACACACACATTAAAAAAAATGGTTGTGATTAAAAATTCTTTTGGTTGTAATTTACTGAGCTCCATGACCAAGGCGGAGCTCCATCTGGGTCTCCCTGATAGTATAGTGGTTAAGGCTGTCACTTTGTAACCAAAGGATCCCAGCTTTGATTCTGAGTGGAAGCATGGTGGTTTACATCCCACTTTAAACTATAGATCCAGTCCCAATTAGCATAAACTAACTCCATGGTGGAACAGCCCTCTGAGGGTCAGGGCCTGCCAAGTGGCTTTTTGTTGGGTTACACATGGTCAATGCAATGTCATAATAGTATCGAATAACCTAATACATAGCTATAAATTTCAGCTTATTTTTCAGATTATTGCCATATTCTTTGCTACGAATTCATAAAAGGTGGTTAAATTTGCAAGGAACACTAAAAATCATGTAAAAGATCAGATTCACATATTTTTGCCAGTTACTATGCATAATAAAATGTGTTTAGCAGATTATAATTGCTGGAAATTCAGCCTATGTTTCAAGAAATGTAAAAATACTCAATTTCTCAAGGGAAAATGGATATATATATATATATGTCATTAATATACGTGCATGTGATTGGCATTTTAGTTTTCCTATACCTTATCATTAATCTATTTGTTGTACATAATTAACTAAATATTTGTTGTTTTTTTTTTCTATATAGGTGAAGCAGGTATTTTAAAATTGACTGACTTTGGATTTGCCAAAGAAACATTTTCCGTAGAGGCATTACAAACTCCTTGTTACACACCATATTATGTGGGTGAGTTTTATCATTTAATGTGTTTCTAAATACAAGAGTAATAGTTATTTGAAACACACATGAGAGAACAACAAGTGATTTTAGGTTCATCTAATAGTAATTTTTATTTTAAAATAATGGAATTTCATAAACTCTCAATGAGTAAGGAATGTTCGTGGTTAAATTATGTGACTAAAGGTTGTCTACTGATGAGAAATCCTTGAATTGTGCAAACATTATTAATAGAGATTCTGCATGAATTTCATTCAAGAACATTGATAGTTGCATTAGGATGTCATTCTATGAATGACATACATGAAACAATAAATGGTGTCACATTTACAGATTTGATCTTTCACATCAAATCTATGAGACTATGAACATATAATGTCACACAATACAGTCAGTATTTCATTATGCATTGTGTAGTTCAACTACACCAATTGCTTTCAAATTCGGCATACTCACTAATTTTGGCCTCGTAATCACGAATCTGCAGTTAAAATTTGGCGGTCATGTCTAGAAATTGCAAAATTACCTTGTCAATTACCACTATGATTCTCCATACACTAACATGGAAACCATGTTTTCTGATATGAAGACACACACACACACAACATACCTTTCTGCACAACGGTGTTGCTACCTTGTGTTCTGACGTAGTCATAACACAACGTTGCTCAAGTGTTGTGCAATAAGTGAGATTCGTTGCATGGAGCATTGATTTGCATGTGAGAAAATGGCATCTTGCGTAAAGGTGGAAAACATGTTTGCCCCATGAACCATTCACGGTAAGGTTAGTTTAGGTTAGGTTAGGCAAGCATAGTTAAAATTAAGGGTTAGGGTAAACATAGTTTTGAAATGCTACTCATTGCAAAAAATAGTTGTTTTCTTCATAAATGAAGGGTGTTTACTCCATTCACGGACCCACTTTTTTCGACTTATTTTGCAATTTCTAGACGTGACTGCCAAATTTTAACTGTAGATTCGTGATTACGAGGCCAAAATTAGTGAGTATGCCGAATTTGAAAGGAATTGAAGATACTTCCGGTATTGTAAATTTGCTCCATTTTTTCAATAGGTGGTATCAGAATTTAGAAATGTTCTGAAAAAATAAAGGGAAAGGACAGTATATACCAGTTGTTGCCAGTCAGCCAAGATCTGGAAACTCCTTTCATTTTTCAAATCCATGTCACAGCACCCCCTTTACTTTTGAAAAGGTTTACATAATAATTTGGTACATACCTATGTTGATATGTGAAGCACTTTTAGAGGAACTCCAGAACACAACTGCATGCAAGATATCCTTAATAATGTGTTGGAAAACCTAAAAATATGAAAGTGTGTTTATATTAAAAGTATTTAGGAAGACCCCAAAACTAGTGCATATTTTTAAAAATGTTGTAAAGTTACTTCAACCATACAGTAAATATTAAATTTTCAAATAAAATAAGATTTGAAAATGATTTTTATTTTGCAAGAGCTCAAATAGAACCCTAAATGGGTTAAATGAACCACGAAGTACAGACTACGTGTGTAAAAAATTCAGCCTTGAAATTTGGGAAAATCCTGGAATTGCACTTGAATCATGTGTTGTCCTTAGATAGCCACTCTTGACTGTACAAACAAAAAATATTATGCATTTTGAAGTGTTATGTGATCTTAGTTGTTTATATTTTCTATGATACATTTAATACATTTTTTAAACAAATCTGTCAAATACACGTTTTGGTATATATTAGGGATGGGACGATATGAAATTTTGGCCGATACCGATAAAGTACCGATATAAAATTTACCGATACCGATAACCGATATTCTACCGATCCGATATAAAATTAGAAATGGTCCTGGAAGAACCTGAAAGGTTCATTGACCTCCTTAAAAAATGTGTGTTTCAAAGTGACTGCAGTTCAAGAGAAATTGCATATTTAGACATTTACTTTTTTAAAAAGTAGGGCATGGAGATTATCCATAAAAATTACAAGAAAATGGCAGAATATTGCACTAAACTATCAGATATTTATCAATATATCAGATCGGTAAAATAATCGGTAATTTTACCGATACACCGATATGCCTATATCGGCCGATACCGATAGAGTACCGATTAATCGGTCCCATCCCTAGTATATATACAGTGGAACCTCGATTTTACATTTTTCAGGGGACTAAGCTGTAAAAACTTAAAATGCGGGAAAATGTAAAATTGAGGAAACTTTTATAACATTTTGCTACGTTAGCATCATCAAAATTGAATGTATAATGCCGAAAAATGTAAAATTGGGGTTTCACTGTATTTCTTGTGAACTCTCGCATGTGGTATACAATGTTTGCTTGCATATATGTTCAGAATACAAGGCTTTGGAGTTTGAATACTAAAGAGAGTTATTTATATTTATGGGAGCAACATTTCTGTGTCACCACAGAACATAAGTGAATTAACCGTTCAGTTCATTCTTGTAAACTGTTCATGCAAAGTAAGAGTTTCAAACTGTATAACTTAAATTCATTTTGATGCTACGTTTCACTACCATTGTAAATATGGCTTGATAATGATTCTTACACACACACACACATGCTTAATAATGAATCTTCCTGTGGATGTGCATTGGGCTGAGAATTTGTGTTTACACACATTAGTGTAACACAATTGTGCATTTTATGCTATTTTGCTAACGCCTTTTTACATGTATGGAATTCTAAGAAGCAAATCTCTCTTCTAAACAACATAAGATTATGCAAATAACTGTACTTTGTCTTTTTTTTTTACCTAGCACCTGAAGTATTGGGGCCAGAAAAATATGACAAGAGCTGTGATATATGGTCTTTGGGAGTGATAATGTACATTTTGTAAGTACATTTGTATTACCTCTTTATATTACTAATCATGTATATTTTTATTTGTGCAGTCACAGTTTATTCATAATTGCATGCTGATTTAAATGACATGGAGACATAGATATTCTAGTTGCTGGTGTTGATTGCTTTCAGTGTTGCTGTAAAAATTATAGTTTGTCTCTTACAAGCATCCTTAGATATGTTGCACTGGTACATAAAATGCTTTCACATGTTCAAAAACTACACACGTTAAGATTTTTTCAGGAAAACAGTGTAACACTATACTGCATTAAGCTTGCCAAAACTATACAGATATGTCCTCTATGATCAAGATTTTGAGTAAGAAATTAAATATTGGAATCAATTTAATATACAACTAACCCCAATACCAGTTCTCATGTCATTTCTGATTCGTATTCATACATTTGAAATCAGATTCATCCCATCCCTCCATGCCCATTGCCCTTAAGTAATAACATAAGATTTAGTACATGTTTCATAATTATTCACATTTATATATAATTCTTAATCCAGCTTCTCGCACTACATTTGTCAATTCATGCAATGTCCTTTCTCCATGAATATACATGTGAATAAAAAGTTAATTTGAAATAAGGACAGCCCTGGTTGCTATATAAAGCTAATTATAACTTGCCCAAGAGAAAGTGTATTTCTCTCTGCATCCGAAACTGCAGTCACTAAATTGAGATTTTTGCCATAGCATTGTATGTAATAGATTGGCTTTACATCAGTAATGCCTATGTACTTATCTTTCATTTTTCAGATTATGTGGATTTCCACCATTTTATAGTAACCATGGATTAGCAATTTCCCCTGGTATGAAGAAAAGAATTCGAACAGGACAATATGACTTTCCAAATCCTGAGTGGAAAAATGTGTCGCAGGATGCCAAGGAACTAATAAAAGGAATGCTGTGTATTGACCCGACAAAACGACTTACTATTGAACAAGTTATGCGCAACAAATGGATTGCAGTAAGTGTTGTTTACATGTGTTTTCCACTCTGTGAAAAAATGGCGAAACTTGCTCAGATATGGTTTTCACAAGATTCATTAACCAAAATGATTTTGTACATGAATTCCTGATAACTGTACAATGCATATTAACTACCTTAACTACATACGCCACAGCTCAGCTTATTGACATGACTATAATGAATTTATATGCATATATAACTAGCTGTGTGTGTGTTTTTATAAAAAAAAGCCTTTGTAAAGAGTAATACATAAAAGTCAAAGAAACAATAAGAATAGCACAAAACAAAAAAATAGAATATCTTAAGGGTAAGACATGTTGTGTACGAACATTGAGAGAACAACACAGCAAACTAGTATTTTGTATGGCCACCATGGGCCTTCTGCAGTGCAGCCAATCCTCGAGGCATGCTGGTTACAAGGTTATGGCAAAGTGTAACCTTGATTTCATGGAACCAAATTCGAATTATCTGTTCCATGAGTTCCCTCCTATTCAAGAATGTCTTGTTATGCAGTTTTCTGCTCATAATGGCCCACAAATTTTCAATGGGATTCCTGTAAGGTGAGTTTGGAGGCCACGGGAGTCTCAAAATACTCATGTCCTTGAACCACGTATTGACGATTTTTGCTCTGTGACATGAAGTATTATCGTTAGGGGCATGCATATTTCGTTTTTGATGAAAAAACAAAATGTGAAAAAACACATTGTAGTGTTAATTTTTCATGTTTTTGAAAGGTGTGAGATGCATTTTATGACCATGTTTTGTCACGAAATAATGCGAAATGAACTGCAAAAAACGAAATTAACTCTTAAACACGAAATTTAGGGTTTATTCACCGACGCGACACCTTCTGAGGTCTGAATTATCCTGAGAGTTATGCAATTCCCGGAAAATTGATTAATTCTGCTATTAATATTGGAGAAGCAAAAATGGACTCTGTTACACAGAAATAAACTTAATACTCTCATAACTACATAAATGTGCTATTAGAAGTGAAATGTTAATTCACTGGAGTAAGTGTAGTTTTTAAATCAAATTTAGGATTATATTCACAATTTTAAAACCAAAATGTCTTTTTATATACCACTTTTCATCCAATTTTTCACCGCTATAACACCGATATTTTATTTTATTTACCACTTTTGAACCTGAAATTGACGCCGTTTTTGTACCGAAATTTTGCTTTTTTATTTACCAAAAATATGTTCCTCTAATTATCGTCCTGGAAAACAAAATAGTCCATATTTTCTCCAGAAAAGTAGTCTCTAGCTGTTGTGAGAACTTTACGTTCCAGAATTTGAAGATATTTTCATGCATCAACCGACCCTTCATATATCTCCATCCTTCCGACACCTTAAGCAGTAAAGCAAGCCCACGTCAATCTCTTTTCGTCGGAAAAAATTGTGTGCTTCTACTAGTCTTCAGTCCAAGTTGAATATCGCCTCACAAACTCACGTCTTGCTCTCCTGTGTGCTTGTGTCAGCTTCGGCTTCTTACGCAGTTTCTTCTTCCCAATACCCACTTCGTGCAATCGAGACAACACAGTTGCATGGCTGAGTGCAATTCCAAGATCATTTCTAATTACAGAAGTGAGTTGGCGGGAACTCATTCCTCGATTCTGCAGTGCTGTTGTTTTCATTTGCCGATCTACTCTGGGTGATGTTTTCATTTTTCTACCACACTGTTGCTGAATTGACGATTTGTTATGCTGGTTTTGCTTGTGAATTACTCTCCTTGCTGTTGAATGGTGGATTTTGAGTATTCCACCGATCTCCCCGAGAGATTTACCTTCACTGTGCAAAGTAAGAATTTTGCCTTGCTTACGTGGTGACAAGTCACATTTCTTACCCATTTTACTTGTTTAGAGTCCACACACAGCAACAAAGCTACACAACAACAATACTGCCACTAACTCCTGTTTACCTTGGCCTACACATCACAACTGCAGCGCAGAATTCTCACGACAATAACTGACAAGGTGCTTTCAGTGCCATCTGGTGGGAATATTACTGATACACAAACATTTGACTAGCGCCGTTTGTGACCACAGGTGTCACAGATAATACAACGAAACTATCCTACTCTTCCTTTCCTTTTATTTCATTTCTAGCAGGCGGATACTATGGTTTTCTGTGTAAGTTACTGTGAGAATTGAGGTGTTGCTATTTTTTCTTTACAGAGTGTAATAATTGTGTTGCACTATTTTTCATGTGTGTTTCTCTGCATAATCGAAAACTTGTGGTACCAGACATATATTGAACATCATTAACAAAGACAGTCCAAATTTTTCTTAGTGAATGCTATTATGTTAACAGCATGTGATGTGCAATATTGATTTTTTGTGTAGGTATTGAATATGTTATGATGTTATTTAATGGGAACTTATTTTTTTTCTGAAATAAAAGAAAAAGGTAAAGTGCTCCCCTGTGCATAGCACCATGCCATGAAGGCATATAGGGGGTGTGGGGGTGATGTGATCAGCATCACGCCCCTGACCACCTTTACCCCCCAGGGTTTCCCCCAGGTACCCATGTTATTCGACACTGGGTGGGCGCCGGGGCCTCTTCCATCGTTAGAAAAGTTCCCGGATTTGAACTGGCCGGGGATCGAACCCGGGACCTTTAGCATGGTAGTCAGACGCGTTACCGACTGAGCCACCACTTTAAACTGTAGGTCCAGTCCCAGTTAACCTATATTTTTTCTGAAATATAATATGAAATTGTAGTATAAGTTTGTTTTTTATCCATATTCAACATGGCTGACTGGGAGTAGCCTATAGGGGCAGTCAAAAAGCAGGCCTGCCCTCTTGTTTGACGTTTCCTTTGTTATTTGAGAGTTCTTTTTGGTTACTCTCAGCTGAAGCCATTAAACATAGTAAGTCAAATAGAATCCATAGTTGAATGTTTTATTTTTACCTACAATTTACCTATGTGATACAAATTTGTCTTATCATATGATTGCTGGTATCAGGGTGTAAGGGGTGACCCTTTCCTAAGACACCTGAATGTCAACCTGCCGTCCACGTAGTCCATCCAGTACTGCATTTTTCAGACTAGCAAGGCTCTGGCATCTGGACTCACAGTCAGTATAATCCTCTGTGGGTATCAGGTTTGATACCTGGTGAAGGCATATAACACAGTGGTTTGGATCCCACTTTAAACTGTAGGTCCAGTCCCAGTTAGCCTATTTGTGCATAAAAGTGAACTTAAAGCAACAAATCAAACCAAAAAACCTCTGTGGGGCTCATGTTTGTCATTGTCCCTTCATGCATCTCATTTTATCCCTGTTCATCCTCTTCTTCGCCAAAAGTGGCAGAAAAGCAAAGCAAAATAGCTTCAATCAACCAGTTTATACATTTCATTGACAAATGTTTTCCCTTTTTAGCAATACACAGATGTTCCTCAAACGCCTCTTCATACTGGTCGTATGTTGCGTGAAGGGGAAGACATATGGCCAGAAGTGCAAGAAGAAATGACTCGCTCCCTTGCAACAATGAGAGTGGACTATGACCAGGTCCACATTAAGAACCTTGATAATTCGAATAATCCTCTGCTGAACAAGAGGCGCAAGAGGGTGGGTTCAGGAACAACAGCTTCTGGAGTTAAGGCTGAGAAGTGATAGTGATAGCCAGCAATTACTGATGTATTATATGATGGGAGATGCAACCAGAATGAGTATGGGTGCAGAAAGAGTTTTACAGGTTTAACAGAAATACATTTACTAGGTAAAATTTTTACTGGAGGAATTAAATGTTAAGTGGCATTTTATGTTCCATGATTGATAATTGTTTGCATTAAAATTCTGAATGTTTTTTTATGTAGCTGTATAGTGTTTTCACCATTTTTACTTAACTTTCATTTCAAAAGTATTTAGTCAGGCTAATTAATATTGATATTATATTTTGAAAAGTCTTGCACTGAGAGACTGGCCGTTTCGTGTTGTTTCTTTTCAGAAGTGCAATAAATGGGAAGTGCATGCATGTACTTACTTGCCTATTACATGGCTATTGAAAGTTGGCTATAATAAGCTTGATATGTATCTGATTAATTAATTTGTAGAGAAATACTTATTTTACACCATGTGGCTGTAGTACAACTGACTTTTCTAGAACATTTTTGGAAAGTTTTTGTTTACACTGTAAACAAGTGTCTATTGTCTATTAATCACTTTGCTTAGTTTATGTTTGTTTGCCTTAATATGCATAGATTTGATTAAGTGTTTGTGCAATAATGTGCTGATGATTGATTTTGTTTTGATTCAGAACTTTTCTGTTTGATGTACTCTAATTTTAGGGCTGTTCTAGTGAAGCACATAATGAAGCACATCTGTTTTCACAGTACATGGTACTTCAAGAATATGCCATTATTTGCACTCTGAGGTTAACAAACTACTTCTGTAATGTGTTGTTCCCTAACACGGTTTTAATTTTGTCAACAAATAGTTTTACTTGTTGATAGCTATTTTATTTTTCTGTTCATATTTTAAAAATAATTACCTTAAAAATACCCGCCTCTCATTTTGTTAACATTTCACATTGTTAAGATTGCTGAAGTACAAAATGACCCTGTGTGCTTTGTAGTCCAGATATGCAAAAACCAATAAAACATATCCTTCAAAATTATGACAGTCAGTAGCTAGTCTTCCATATTTATTTTGTTGAAGCACATAAAAGATGTTTTATTTCTGCTTGTGGAATAAAAAAGGCAGTATTTGAAGGTGATATATTTTGTTATTTATATAATGACAAGACATACGAAGCCAGGTTGTGGTTTGAATTTTCAGAACAAATCTAGTGTGATAACTCTGAAATATAAGCAGTACCCATTACCATTTACAAAAACCAATTTTATTTTATTTTTGTTGTAATTCATATTCCATTAAAATACATGTTAATTATAGTTATGAATATATTAATGATCATCTAACATTGTTTTATAATGCAAAGACATTATTTGTTCACTAAAAAAAGGAATAAATATATTCTTGCCAACTGTAGATTAGAGCGAGAATTTATAATAGTGCATGATTTGCATTTGCTATGAACAACACCCATTGCTGGAATAAGAGGGTAATGTACATTGCAATACTGGTTGCATATATTTTGGATTTAAGAGAATTGTGTATTTCATATGAGGGACAAAACAATATTAATTTTGCTGATTTTTACTTTGTTGAAAGGTAGGAATGGAGAAAAGAAAACTTACCTTACATTCAGAACAATTTGGACAAGAAATTTCTGTATTAAACATTAAACTGTAGGTGATTCTGTAATGCAAATAGTGCCTTTTATGTCTGGAGAGGTATCATTTTTTAAAAAGAATTGGTGTACATATTTATAGTGTTATTTTAAAATATATACATATTTGTACTAAAAGTATTTATCTCAATAAAATTCCATTTCATCGATTGTGTCTTGAAATTTCCTTTTCAGTTTTAAAACAAAAAGTTCATCCAAATTTGTTGGAAATGAACTGATCTTTGTTGTAACTTACTATGGAAGGTCGTAAATAGCAAATATTTTAAGAAAGAAAAATATATTATATCGGAAAGTTACATCTAAGCAAATGTTAATTTAGTTTTACCAGCATACACCTACCAACATCAATTAACAAGAAATTTGCTAACATATTTTATTCATTTTTGGTGTAAGTGTTCAAAAAAGGTTACTTTTTTAAAATTTTTACCAGAATTTTTAGTTGCAGTTCTTTATCTCTGAAATAAGAAATTCTCAGACAAGTTCAGGTGCTATGGTATAAGGTTACAACACAACAGTGAATATTTCCCCTTAATTCATCAGTTTATGGAAATATTCATTTCAGTGTTCTGGAATTTAATGAAGTTTCTTCAGGTTCTTGTACAAAATATGTACTTGTTGAGAGAGTATATTGCAAATGCTATTAAAGAAAACAGAACCATGCAAGCAAATTTATTTTGAGTTAGGGGAGGGGTCAAACTCTCACTTCATTATGAATGAAATATGTTTAATTGGTTTCATATCATGCACACATTTAAACTGAATATATCAAGTAAAGTATATATCATGAATTGCAACAGTGCTCTCGATCTTAAAAATGACTACAAACTGCTTCAACCTTAACATTGGTAGTGCCATTATAATTTTTAAAAAATTAAAAATGAATGTGATAAAAATAGCATAACATTTAACTAAATTTAGTTTAGCAAGATGTAATAGATGTTTCATGAATACAGACTACAGTCCCATGAATTAATGGAATCATCAAATACATTCATACTTGAATTATATCATTTGGTGTGCAAACCTGATTTACACAAGTTGAGATAAAGTATATATTCAACAAGTTTTTTTTAACTCCAATCTGATGCAAATATCAAAAGAAACAAATATATTTAAAGAGTGATACCTATAGTTTAGAATTCTCTGACAATAACAGTATTGGAATTTGAAAGAAAAAAGTCAAAATTTATAGTTGATGTTGTACAATTGCATTATATGACATGCCTATGTAACTTGCCAGGTACACAAAATACCATAATGCTAAATATATGACAATCACATATCAAAATATACTAAATTCAAACTATAGTTTTATCAATGATTTGATTATTTTATAAATTAAACTCTGTTGAGATTAAGTTGGGATCACATGGGGTTTTAGCATTTACATAATGATTCAAAGAAGTTGAAAATTGACAAAAGTCTCCATCTGTCATCAGGAATCAATAAATGTATCTTTAACATTTTACTTAATATAAATTGTTGTATGTGTGTTCTTTTTAAAAAATTGCAACTGTAAGTGGCAAAGAACAAGAAAATACATATATGTAATGCCTATTATGGGGCATGACAAATGTCAGTAGTCTAAGTAAATTTATCATAGATGATGAAATAAAAGACACGTGGATGGTATACATTCATGAAAAGTTGTGGCAGATGTGGTGTGCAGCACCCAAACACTACAGTATATAAGAAAGGGGAAGTTTCAATGTAAAAATAATACCTACCAATTTAACCCTTTCAACTCTGACATTTTGAAATTTATCACCCAAAAATATTTTTTTGCCAACACTACAATTTCAAGGGTGCAAGATAAACAAATTTGAGATATGTATTTTTGTGTATAGGACCCAAAAAGCCATCCAAACAGGTGAAAAACAGGAACAGACCAGACTTACTTGTATAATTTACAAGTGTGCCATGTACTTAAATAACATAAATTAGACAGTCATGAAAAAATTAACAATTTGCTGGTCATAGGTGGCTTCAACTATTCAGAAACATGTGGTTTGTAAGGAACCCCTGTAGATGAGATGTTGTTATGTTGTATCTGTTACAGTCGTTCAGCACTTGCCACATCAAAGCTATTTGAAGGATCTTGACATATTCACATTGGGAATTAAGTATATACAGTGACTTATGTTGAAACATTTAGGGCATAAAACCATATTACTTTCAGAGGAAATTTAATTTTCCGTAGGCACTATACATGTTATGTCCATTACAAGTTATATATTGTTTTCATAGTGCCTTATTTAAACTGTAACCGCATATCTTTCCAAAAATGAACACCCTGTCATGGTCTGCAATTGAGTAAATTTTTATATTTCAAAATTTACATTAAGTGTGTGGAGACCAACAACAAAAGTGTAAGAGTGCTACTTGAATGTTATGTCCATTATGCTGGAATGTACCACGCACACACATACGTACAGAGAGGAAGGGTAGATGTGTAGGTAGGTTATATCAATGTAACAAACATATGTTAAACTCTTATGAAGCACATGGTCAGTCTTATTTGCATGTACCAATAAAAACAAGAATTGCAGTCCATTCATGAGATAGTAACATGTAATGATTAGCTAGAACTACTCCACTTGCATGTATATAGAATAACACCAAAATTGTTTTGCGAGAAAGGCTGGGAGGTGACAAGTTTATTTTAAGTCAAATTTATGCTTACATAGGCTAATCAGGATTGGATGTACAGTTTAAAGTGGAATCTCATCCACTGTGCAATGTACCTCCACCAGCAATTGAACCTGAGACTCCTTGATTACAATGCTTTCAGGGAGAGTTGGAGGCCAAATGGGTTAAAAGTGGATATAAAGGAAAGCAGTTGGATTATTGAGTGATACATTAAGGGCTCAGGTTCGTGCTACTGGTTACTTGGCCACACCTTTGCAGATTTCCACCCTGAGGCACATGTAGGTTGTTCCTGTGATTGCTAGAAGACTGCATTATGTAGCAAAGGCACATCTAGGATTTTAGAGAAGTTACATGGGTATGACAGATCATATTCTTTATTTTTCAAGTTTCATTGGAGTATTTTGTAAACTGTTCCAAATTAATGTTAAGGCTCGGCTGGACCTTTGGCCGATGCCAAGGTAGTTGTTTTCGAATTTTCCTCTCCTTTCAAAAAACTGCTATGATATTCCAAAATCTGAAAAATTACCTGTGCTTATTTCCTTCTACAAGCCTCTGAATCTTCATGTGGTTTGCTTTCACTGTTGTCTTAGATATTATGAATAGTAATACGTAGCCACAAAACTATTGAGAATATCTAGACATCAGGGAAAGCAAACCACATACTCCAGAAGGAATTCCAAGCATGTGTAATTTTTCAGATTTTGGAATATCATAGCAGTTTTTTGAAAGGAGAGGAAAATTCGAAAACAACTACCTTGGCATCGGCCAAAGGTCCAGCCGAGCCTTATCCTGTGAGCACATCATATTGAAACCATATTTGTTTATTGCATTTGTAACCTAAAAGAATTAAATTTGGCTAACAGAATATGTAGAAATAGCAGAAATGTGTAGAAACGCACACAAAATTGTGTGTATGAGACACCATTTTGTCACAACTTGTATGTGCATATTTGTGTAAGAATCATCTTGTGCCAAATTGCAACATCATTTGCCATTTGTCAACAGTAGCTTGCCATTGCTCATTCCATTGTAATTGCTCATGTAATGTCAAACATGCATAATATCTAATGTGTGACCTAACTATTTGGTTTTGTGTGTTTTTCCTATGGGTGTTGATGCGTTTGTTTTCAAGATCTATTTTATCTTATACTACAAATTTGTCTATGGCAGTTATTCACCCTGCACATTATTGTGGGCTTTCATAAAATAGTTCAAAGACAGATTTGCAAAAGTAATAGCAATGATCATAAAGAGAAGCATATCTGAAATTGCCCTTTTCATTGAATTATTTAATATGGTACCAGAAACAGTAGTTAGAGGCATAGATATAACTAAGTAGGGAACACTTATTAATAAAATTTTGGAGATTTTTATCATATATTTTAAAGAGGCATAGTTAAATTGAAAATGTAGAAACAATTATTGAAGAGAAAATAATTTAAACACCCCATGTCATAAATAATAATAAATTGTGCAGGTAAATTCAAAGATAGGCGAGAGCTGCTAATAGATATTACTTTTGTTGTATGAAGTTACTGAGGTCTTCCAGGGTATCATAGAGAGTAGGAAAAGAATATTCATTACTGTTCTAAGGCCAATTATTATGGAAAGTGAGGATCTAAGTTTGGTAACTAGATCCATCTTTAATGTAAACTACTTTCCTTCAAAATAGTATTTATCAAAGATGTACGATAAATTTTCCATCTTGACAATAATGTTTGGACAATTTCAATGTAGTGTTTATTCGTAGCACATTTTTCATCATGATCATCTTTTTAATGGAAATATGAGTTTTCATTGCAAAGATGATACTAAAGGCTGAAAATGAATGTATATTTGGTTTGCCAAATGGGAAGAGTGGACTGGATAATGGCAGAGAAATTGCATTGCAATTTATAAAGTATAATGAAGCATATTTCAGTGTGAAGAAAAATATCCCATAGATGTGATTCAAAACATTGAAAAGAAAGTATTTTGTGCTCCTCTTACATTTAATAAATTAAAATTGATTGTTTTTTCTTTGTTTGGTATTTGGAGACTAGGAGATTGTAAGACAAAGGGCAGTAAAATTAGAAAAGTTAGTGTGCATTTGAATGGCAGAATATGAATTTCTAAGTATATAAAACAATTAATGCACAGTTATATGTAAAGGATATATATGTTGATGTACATGGGGAAAATGTAAAGATACAGAATTAATTGTAATTATTGTACATATATATTTTTCCTTGCACAAATACCTTTCGATGATAGACTACTGCATTCATGCATCAAAATTATTTTTTTAATAGTTTAGTTATTTTTCCTAGCTACTATATATAGATAGTGACTGTGGTAATGAAAGTAACACAAAAAATATTCAAAGATTGATGCATGGATGCAAATAAATGTTTTGCTTATTATACTATACTTTTTGCATTTTTGAGACTTGCAACATGAAAAGTATTTTGTTTTGATTTCTCTTTCATGTTGAAATATTGAAATGTTTGGTATTACATGCAATGCATGAAGCATTCACCATCATGAAATTATTATCTGAAATGTCTAGTCTTTTACTGAATTCAGATATATATAGTACATAAGCACAATGAATGACAATGTAGGATTCTTGAGTTTTATAAATAAGAAGTGACAAGATAAATATATAAACATACATACAGATTAAGTAAATTAAATTTAGTAATAGCGTAATTCAATTGCCAGATTTTCAGCAGTATTATTGATAGATGAAATAAATGTTGACTCCATTGAAATATGTTGTTATTGTTACAGAGTCATGTAAAATTGTTATAGCTGTTATGAATAAAATGCCAGCTATTTTCGTAAGAATGTTCATGGAGTCCTTCCTTCCTAAATCTTGTGTTTCAAGCAACTGTTCAAATAATATCTATGTTACTATAGAAATTACTGCATGTTAAGGTTTTATAATTCTATAAGATTTTACAGTTGTGAAGATGATAGTTGTTACAATGTCATGATTGTGCCTAAATTTTGTATGTGAAGGGTTGACTTTTAAAAGTTTATGCATTACAGTACAAGAGTTGTTAACTGTTGAAGCCTCTGTATTAATATGCCATTAAATAAGCAAAAAATTTGGTAAATATTTGCTGTTTTGCTGTGTATCCATCTTCTTAACTTACAGTGAACAACAGTTATATGTGAAACTATTATCCCTAGAATAGTTGTTTGTCATAATAGTGTATGCATTAACAATAATTTTATATTCTAAACTGATGCTGATTGTCTCAATATGAGGCATTGAAATGCTCGGTTTATACAGAAGAAAGTGAAGTGTTTTTTACTGTAAAATGATTTCAACATATTACTTTTTTCTATGCAGAATAGAGTTGGATCTCTATATATATACACTGCACTTGGATTATCATTGTATGTGACATATTTGTATTGATTGCACAAATAACATTATTCGTTAGGTTTGTATTCACTGGATTTAGTTATTTTATTTCATAAACACAGAAAAGGAATAAACAAGTGGCACAGCACTTTTAAAATTGTAAGTTAGAGCAACTAAAAATACACTGATAATTTTCCCACAAATCTTCTAATGTGTAGTGTGTTCTTAGAAGCTTTACCTAACTACACCAATAAAACACAAACAAGATCGAAGTCCTGAGTGTCTTCAATATTTTGGCTTATATATGTGTTCCATCAAAATCAATTCAAAATATTAAAAATGCATCAAATTTTTTGGGAAAACTGTAGTTTGTGTTGCTGAATTTTCCAATTTATTATACGGCGTACGTTTTTAGAAGTGATATCGGTCAGGGCCATGCAAGCATGTCCTTCGTGATCAGCCAATGGCAGGAGTGGAACATTGTACAGTTAGGAGACTGCAGCGTGCAAGTTAAATGCAGTGCTCTGTATTTTTCTTGCGCACAAAACGTTTTTATCAAACTTGCCACTTTAAGATTCATCAGAAGATGGGGGGCCGACATTTTGAACCTGACTGTCCAAGTCCCATGAATTATTGTTTCTTCAAGAAAACGGGAAACAGCATGCCTCGACACACACAACAACCCGCTCATTTTCTGTTGGTCTGTTTCTGAGAAATATGGGAAACAGCACGCCTCTATACCCTCACACACACAATAACCCTCTCATTTTCTGTCTGTCTGTTTCTTGGTTGCCACCGTGTTGATGCCGCTGAGTTGTTGTGTCTTTCGCAAGCTATGGGTGTTAAATTCGGCTGAATATACACAATTTTATTTTTAAAGTGTATTATTACTTCAAGGAATTGGCGTCGGATCAGTGCATGCATGCTGGATCAGTGTTTTCTCAGTCGGGAACTTACGGCTAAAGCATGTGGTGTAGGTGTCCATACTGTGTTGCATATAATAAAACAGTGTAAAATATCTACCACAGAAATCGGTGAACCCATATTCAAATCTCCTGGCGCAAATGCTAGAAAACAGAAAGGAGAGCGATGACCTTGCAGTTCCTCTACAATAAATACCTTCAAACTTCTTTCAGGTACAAGTTTCTCCTATATGCTGCATTGATATGATATTATAATCCTGTGTAGAAATGTTCACTATATTATTTCACTGTATTCAAATATAATGTGCATGTATTATATATAAAAAAGCTGAAAAATGGTACACAGTGAATTCTCTCTGTTTCCCTTCCGCTAGCAGTTAGTTTGGCAACAGTGCAATAACACTGGCTGCATATTGGCTGAACTCATGTTCCTTCTAAAAGCGTATGCCGTATAATCATGGTTGTAGTAAATGGAGTTGAACAAAAATAGTAATATTATGTTACTAACTTACATTTAATACAGTTTTGTTTTTCAAATAGCAATTTTCTATGACCTATGAAAAAATAGGGTTGTTGGATAAGTAGTAGATTAAATAGTTTAAAATATAATTTATATGCATTTGTGAACACATAAGTATACATATTTCTTGTCTAATTTTCTAAATCTCTGTTGATGTAACCAGACTTAACTCTCCGGTATCCGCATCCTCATTGAAGCACTCAGTGCCGCCTCATCAAGACAAACGTTATTTACTTAAATTATTGATGCAAATCGAGGTTGAATTACACTAGCACATACTGGAAATCAGGCGAAATATACATGAACACAAACGTGTCCATTTCGGACATTTTTATCAGCTATTAAAAGAAATGTAAATAAGAATGAATGAGTCCTATAGAATTACAAGCTTAGACTGTTGAAGCAAATGCACCAAAATATTATCCTCAAAGTAATTAAAACTTTGCCATATAATGAAGCACTAAAAAATTAACTCACCATTCACAAAATTATCAAAGTATTTTCCAAAAATGTTCAACGTATTTTTTAAATTGAATTGAAATCATGCAACTTGTATGGACGTAGAAAGGAACTATTTGTTCCAAAACTCTGTAAAAATCTTACCGACTCTCAGAGAAAGCAATCAAATGTAGAAAATACACCTCTAAGAAACTTGCAAAATATTTTTAAAATGTTCAAATCTCAATTTGTTTCTCGTACTCTTACGAGGTATACATAAGAAAATACATACTGACTCAAATATAAGGAACTGAATGTTTTCACTTTTCAATATCGTTATTTTGACAACTCCAGCATTTTGTATGATACTGGCATGGTTTCTGCATACAAATAATTTGCATCCAAATCAACATACCATTGTTTTATTCTTATTTCCCCCAAATTCATGGCTGGCGTGCTGTGATTTAAGATATGAAACGTTCCCGCGTGGTACCGAGTGCCGCCAAAGGGGGACTGGTCACTTCAGAAGTGTGTAAGCAACTGAAAGAATTACACAAAATGTGCACCAACGCCTCTATGTTTTTGTGGGAATAGTGTAGATAAGTTACTTAGTAGTGCTTTCCCGACCATTATTGCGGTGGTAAGGAAAATAATTCAAAAATTTAAAGAAGGCAGCACCGAGTGCCGCCATGCAGGTTACGGAGGGTTAAGCAACATAGAGATTAATGAATTCAGCAACTGGAATAATTGAGAACTTTCCAGTGTAAAGTGGTTTCCCTTTGTAACTTTAACCCCTTCCCCTTTCCACACACAAACGTGCACACGCATTCTTTTTAGCATATCCTACTTTTCCATATTCTCGTTTTCAGAAATTGCTTAGGCACTACATTGCATGCTAGACATGTAGCTTGCTGGTCATATCCAAGATTGAAATGGTACTAATTATGTATTTATATTAAATGCAAACTTTCTTCAGTTACGCGTACTTATTTTGTGGAGTCGTGTTTTAGATGATCAGTGAGTGAGATACCAGGAAGTAAAGTTACACCAACTAGGCTGTAAATCAGCATCCTCCCTTTTCACAGTTTGCCAGATGCAATTAATGTGGCTTCATGTATCATTCTGTTTTCCTGGCTGCTGAATAGAATGAACTATTGTGATGTTGCATGTGCTTGTTGTGTTCACACATTGAAACATAGGTTAAGTTGCTAGAGACTTGATCATGCCTCTGCTGAATAACAGATGCAAGTGCATTGGCAACATTGTTCAAATGATGTTGCACTCCTTCGTGCAAACATATACTACACATGGTATAAAAAAAAGAGGAAGGGTGAGTAGGCACCAAAGAAAAACAGAATTTCAGAAACTCTTGTCACATCCCTGAGGCCTGCACTTGTTGACAAAGCCACAAAGAAACCACACACAAAATTAGTGCAACACAATGAAACACATTGTAACAGCTTTTGCTTGATTCGTTAGTTTCGTCAGATTAATGTTACTTTAAGCAGTTATAAATACAGTCCATAAAAGTGCCAAAGAACAATTATGAAGTTCATTAGTATAATGTGTGCCATTACAATTAAGCATTTTAAGAATTGTTTAAGAATAATTAAAACTTGACAAATGTTGGGAAACTATCTATATTGTTCCCAGTGTAGAATCATGTGGGCAAAAATGTATTTCCATTATTTATAAATGTAGTAACAATGTAAAATTAATGCAAAGCTATTGTACTTCAATATTATCCAATGCCATATATATATTAAATTGATGTGATTCTTACAGAAACATTTGTATTAAAAGCTGCAGAGTGAACAAGTAATTTCTGTATATATAGGCAAGAGTTTTAATCTAATAGAGCACCAACACTGAGCATTACTTTTTTTTTTTTTTGCACCCATTCAGCACCCACTTGTCTCAGTGGCCAGGCTGACTTTCTCACTCTCCCCTCTCTACCCATAACGAATTGATTATTAATACAAAAGAGCAATACTATCTAATCAAACAATTAGTTTAAAGCTAAAATTGATTCATAGCATTGAGGTTAAAATTCAGTTCTGTTGTCTGTTCCTTGTATGTTGTGCCTTTGTGATAGTACGGTGGTTGGAGGGTCCAGTTTTTTGTGTATTTCAGGTTAGTTATGCCTTTAAGGTAGCCACTCATCTAGGGGTCCATGCTTTGCTTCTATTCATATAGTGGTTAGGTGCCATGCAGACAATGTAGTAGTGTTGTGGGTGCTTGATTAGCTAGTTGTACAAAAAGCAGGCTGTTTACCACATTGCCTTTTTTATGATAGAATTTGGAACTTGTATGCAAATTCTGCTCTCTCTCTCTCTATCTGATTTTCTGCAATAAATTAAATCATCTGTCAAACAGGACCTTGCCTTTTGACAGTTACCACTATTCAGTGGTCCAAGTGGAAATTGTTAGCGGGGTGAAAGTTTGCTCGAGCCTTGAGGCTAGCTGGGGGAAATGCTTTACGTAATTCATCATATGAGAACCAGAGGAACGTTCAGTTTTCAATTTTGTTTAACGTATCTTCTGTTTGGAGTCAGATCAACATAATATTATCTTCCCTTCTAATCATTAGCAGTAAGGTGGAGTCTCATATCTCCAATTTACCGACTAAGAATACATTATTTCCCCTCTCCTGTAAATTTGATAAATTGGAGTTATGTTCCTCTGGTTCTCAAATGGCAAATTGTTCCTTGCTGGGGGATACAATACTCCTCAAATTCAGGCACTGCCACTATTGAACCTGTCGCATGTTGCCACTAATTACAGAGTCAAGATGAATGGGGGGGGGGTGCAACACATAAAAATATCTAGGTGTAGGTTTAGTTAATCTGATAAGGGTGTGCTGGAATAGAACAAGAAGTAATGGGGGAAAAAATTGGGACTGAAGAAAAGAAAAGAGTAAATGAATGGATAGGTAGAAAGTGAGGAAAATAATCATCTGCAAATCACACTTGTGGACATTGACAAAGAAACTTTTTCTCTGGAAAAGACCAGCCAGAAAACCTCGACCTCGAAAGTAGGATGGGGCTTGTTTTCACTGCCATAAATCACTTCAGAAAACAGATGCAAAAAAATTGTGCAGATCAAAGAAAATAAGTGACAACTGATGCCATAGTGCACCCTCCTTACAAGAATAGGTATCATCGGTGCCTTGAGTGGAGGCCACATACCACTTCAGGTTTAAACAAGATTGGGAGGAAGATAAAGGCCTAGTTTCCTGATGCTCGTAACAGTAATGAAATTACAACTGCTCTTTTCATCTAATTTTCTACCAGTAGTTTCACTGATTGTATTGTATTCAGAAAATTCTTGACTAATTGCTACTAATGTCTAATTTCATGAGTAAAAATTGCCCCATTTCCAATTCATTTTATAACCACCACACTACCTTGAATTTTCAACATAAGTAAGTTTATTTGTGCTTGTAATGGTATTATACTTAATTTTTGTACATATATTTTAACAAATGTCACAGTATCAAAATTGCCAGATTTACAATAAGGCATTTTTTGTTCTCATACCATACATTTAGAGCTCTTTGAAAACTAGCATTTGGTATCAACTTTTAACTAATTATAATACTGACATTATGTTGGGCATTTTAATATTTTGTGTGAATTAATGAAAGACAAACAAACTTGGAACTACAAGGTAGTAGATAAGTTTAGTGATAGTAACAGTTCTGTGGAAAATATATAC
Source organism: Lepisma saccharinum (assembly GCF_977018435.1). Classification (NCBI taxonomy): domain Eukaryota; kingdom Metazoa; phylum Arthropoda; class Insecta; order Zygentoma; family Lepismatidae; genus Lepisma; species Lepisma saccharinum. Next base: position 16,174,329 of record NC_139230.1, on the reverse strand, counting down.
ACAAGACTGATTTTTTTTTGTGCATAAATTGTCATATGTAGGCAAAGTTACATGTGTCAATCAGAATAATATCAACATATTTGTTTAAGTACAAGATGCTTCCAGGTCTTTAGGTTACTCACAGTGCAGCAAGGCATAGAGTAGGTATATCTCACCATGGAAGCTAATGCGGATTTCTGAGAGTGCAAGACGTAACTGTAGCTGTATTAGTAACATGTTTTTACAGTAAACAAGCAATATAATCCAAGAGTAATATTTTTTTTCTGTAGTATAATCAGAGGGGATGGTTACAATGAGTACCTGCACATTGTATGCCACTGGAATATGACACTAATGAAGAATAATAAATTGTGACAAATACATACTGTGTACATTCACCTGAAATGACATTTCAATAAAGTGAAATACAGTGTCTAGAATAGCTAGAGCCTCCAATAACCATGTCAAATAAAATCAACTATACTTGTCTTGCTGGAAGTTAGATTTTTATGTGAACTCAAAAGAATTTCAAACTTGAAATGTGAAAGAGTACAATTTTTTTCTTAAATTTTGGTATTTATTTACTTCCATCTTTTTTCTAAAAAATGCTATCATGAAAAGTAAGTTTCATTGTTGTACTTTTGTTCAGAATGTATGTTCACTGCTGTGATTGTGTTACAATATTCATTGACTAAACAATGTAATGCAGGCTTATTTTATGTATAGATTATTGCATGAAATGTATCATTTGTCATCATTGTAAAATATGTAACAATGTCCAGTAAACCTTGATTCAATGGTCCATGTTCGAAAATATCATCATGTCTGAAATATATTCACTATAGCTTAAACAAGATGTTTTGTTCTTCTTTCTCCTCAAACAAACATCCCTTGCATTGGAGATGAGTGAGATCAATAAAAATTATAAGGCAAATTATCCATTTGTAATTTCATTAATTTTCTCTCTTACATCCTACACATTTGTAAGAAATGGAATTATACTCATGCTGACCTACAAGTTGTTATCTGCATCATTGGAGTTTTGTTTCAATTTTTTGAACCTTGCATTGTGTAAAGCAGAGTGAATGAATGTAGTGAATGCAGGCCCGTAGCTAGAGAGGGGCAGGGGGGGGGGAACTGCCCTTCCCTGAGAGCCTGCCTTGCACCCCCTGTGAAAAATACAGAACATATTCCTACCTGGAATTCTCACTAATCTTTACAATTATATTCTGTATTACTCTAGCAACATAACAAAAACATTTATTGATTTTGTGATTTATGAAGGTGGATTCCGTATAATGTCGTATCAGGATTGGGGAGAAAGAATTCCCTTCCAGTTTCAGACTTCGAGAAATGATTTCACAATTTTCAGTATATAGAACAGTTGTGACAATTTGAGTAGTCTTGTATTAAAGGTGCCTAATGTGTTTGGATGTTTTTCTTGGATGTGTTGCTATGAGGTTTGAACTGCATAATTTTTTGTTTCCCAAGTCCACCTTTTGGTAATAGCGATTCATGTGATAGAGAGAAGGAGCGGATATTTGATTTTTGTTACTTAGCGTTGCTTTTCTGCCACATCTAGCTAATCGTGACAATGAGTGATGACGTGAAATTGATGAAGAGACACTCACAAACAGTGTTGCAACCACAGGGTGGCAGGGGCATTGTCCCCCCCAATCTTGGATGGAAGTCCAATCTAGGAGGGGGCAAACATTGAAGTAATTAAACATGACTAGCAGAATCTAAGAACAGCAGGACAAATGGATACTCGAGATGGAATTAATTTTCAAGTCTTTCTTGCACTTTTCTTCCAGACGGCTAAAGGCACTTGCAGGGGGCACAGAGGGGCAATTGCACCTTCGATTTCAAATTTTATACAAATAAAAGTACATTTCGTAAAATTTTCTTGCTCGCTTCGCTTGCAAACAAAATACCTACTGTTCATATAGTCCAAGTTCAGAGCCATTAGCTAGGGGGTGGCGGAAGTCAGCCTTGGGAGCCAAAACCATCTGAATGAAGTGTACATGGAAGTTATACTGTACGTGTCATATGTACAAAAAGAATAATGTCCGTCATGCATATTCTGTCATTGAAAAATACAGTTTGCGTGCTTGTTTTCCATTACTAGCTAATATGAAATTGAACGTGTTGGACTAATATTTCACATAATTTGTTGAAACGCAAATGCTTTAGCACCGACTTCTACCCCCTTTTGCATGATTTACGACGATAATAACGTATTTTAATGCTACTATTATTACTACCACTACCACCACTATATTAATATTATTATTATTGGCACGTTTGTCATGGTACTTGACCCCCTCTCCAGATAAAAATTTGTGGTTTCGCGTCTGCTCACAAAGAACACTCATGCCCAGGCTCGAACCTGGAACCCCCTGTGTTATGATGAAGGTCGGCTAATGAAAGATGTGGGACAGCTTACTGGCTCAAATTATTATCAAACATGATGAAAATGTGATAGTGTTTCACATTTATTATTTCGGTTAGAAAACTATAAAATTTGTAGTTTGATAAGAGTTACACTAAGCATCTTATGGAGTGTAAATATCAATTTCAAATCTTATGAATCATTTCTCTATGCAAACGCATCAAATATGATAAGCAACATAGGTGTGTGTTATGATATCCATTTTATAAAGGAAAATTTAAGTTTCAACCCTTACTGTTTGCATGATATCGTTTCCATATTATGTTATATATTGCTCTCAGAATTTTAAACGGCAGTAAAAATTAATGCCATTTGCAACTGCGAAGCTATCAATGGGATTGCATACATTAAGAACAGAAGATGCCATATTTCGATTGCTTGTAACATCGAAAGTAGAATTAGACAAGTAAATAGAAATAAACTGATGTTTGGGGTTTGTACGCTTCTGCTCAAAAAGTGGTGACGATAAGCGGCCAAGAGACCTCGTGCCGCGGAAATGGGGTAAGGCGAAGGAGGCCTCATATCGTTCGGTTTCGTACCATAGTCATTAAGGAAGGTATTTTTCATAATGTAAAGAGGATACAAAATTTCCCTCTATAAAACTTGATATGAAATATTAATTATGACACTGTAATCCAAGAAGTCATTGATCAATCAATGGATTCCTATTTGTTTGTCGGGTGTCAAACACAAGGGTCCCGGGTTCGAATCCCGCTCGGGCTTGGTTGTTTGTGAATGTCCATTCATCAATTCATCATTTCATCACTCATCCCCATCTTCGCAAATTAGCCAAGAGGCACAAAATGCGAAGTAAAATAAACTAAATCAATCAATCGGGTGTCAAACACATGTATTTCAACAACACAATATTTTGCAAAATGGTTAACGTAACCAGTAGGCAAACATTGTCTGTAGTGATGCAAGAGTCTTTCATTTGAAGCAAATAGCATCCGTGGTGGAGTAAGAGACCCATGTTTCAATGTTTTAGCAAGTAGGCCTACAAAAAATGTATTACAATTTTTTTACACAATTCATCAAAATCTAGATAATATGTAACCATTCTTATTTAATTAATTCGATTTTTCTTGCATAACACAACACAATGGTGTTGTTGGATTCTCGTTAGATTCCTTTGTGCGTAAAAATCTTGCATACTGGAAACTAGTGGGAAACATTATGAAGCACGATTTATAAATGACTTCCTTAATCAGTTCTGCAGAGAAGGCCAAAGTTGTTGGTACATATTAATCATCTGTTAACATTATTGACCTGTGAATATAAAGTAGATACAGTCCCGATTAGCCTATTTATATTAAACTTTATCTTTGTATTCTTTGTTAGTCCGAAAGGTTATAATCGAAATATTGCTATTTGATGTTGCTTGAACTTTTATTGTTCATTGGAGTTTCGAGATAACATCCCTTTCCTGTTACTTATTACTTTTGGAGGAGGGGGGGCAAGTGCCTCTCTGTACCTTGCTATATCTGTCAATGCAACACAATATATTAAAAATTTGCCCCCTCTAGGATTGACTTCGCGCCCCCCCCCCCCCTACTAAGAATTCCTGGCTACGGGCCTGAGTGAATGATAATTTGTTTGCCTTGATAATAATTATGCCTTCCACTGTAGCATGATGTACATCTAAAATTCTTCATAGGACCAGTGCTCAAAGTAGAGGGCGGGGATGTATTCCCCCAGTTTTTTCATAAAGCATCCTCTAGCTAGGATAATTTGCATAAGCATCCCTACTGAACTCCTACCAGAATCTGGGCCCATTTGAAGTCCTCAAAGCTTGATTGAACAGTAACCTGATTTTCAGTATTCAAAATAGGACAACATAATTCACTCCAACAATACTTTTATTCATACAGATAATTTGCTTAAATACATTGTCTGGGTTCAACATTTACTTCAGATCCTAATTTACACGAGAACACCTTTAGTGAGAGCACTCACATGAGAGAAAGAGAGTGGTTCCTTTCTTTTTTTGATGAATGTGGTAATTTAAAAATTCAACTAAATTAACCTTCTTTAGAATGATCAACTAATCAATTCACATGTTATCAATATTATGCTCACAAAATAAAGATCAAACCAATAATTTAAATACTTAACTGAAAACTGAGGATTGAAGGCGACTCTCTCTCTCTCTCCCATGGCTGCCAATAGACCAGGCTCATTTTCATCCTGCCTCCTGGATGGTGCAGTGGTAGCGTCGTCGCCTTGTAATCAAGGGGTCCCAGGTTTGATACCCAGTGGAGGCACATAGTGGTTTGGATCACATTTTAAACTGTAGGTCCAGTTCCAATTAGCCTTATTGTGCATAAAGTGGACTTAAAACACTAAATCAGCCAACCAACCATTTTCATCCTGCACGTGCACCTGCACTCGTCCACCAATCAGTGCCCTTTAGTGATGTCCACTCACTGTTGCCAAATTTATTCTATAAGACCGCACACCTCAACAAACCAACATTTACAGCTGTGATCGAGGAGTTATAATCCCCCACACCTACTGTATTGTCTCCACATATTTTCTGTTCTTAGTACATTCCAATGTAAAATGGCTAATGCTGTATTTGGAGTCCTCTGTTAAATAAACAAACTCCCAGCTAGGAATTTCCACTTTGAGCACTGTATATTGGATTACAACAGCATAAAACTGAATGATGTAATGTAAATTTTAGTTGTAGTAGTATAAGTTTGTACATGTTAAATATATCTGAATTTTTATACATGGAAATTAATTGCGTTCATCACAATGTTTATTCTCTGTGTTTTATGCAATTATAGTTTTAAGGAATTCAAACCAGTGCTCGAAGTGAGGGTGGGGATTTTCACAAAGCGTACCCCCAGTTGTCTAACAGTCACCATGTTAAATCATAGGAGCATCCCCCCCAGCTATAACCAGGGCTCCACTGAACACCCCCCCCCCTTTCAGCTAGCAATTTCCACTTCAGGTGCTGATTCAAACAAGACATCAGACAAGCCGCTGACAGCTTCTGCACTGGCATTAAGTGAAAATCCATTCCTTAAAAACACACAGGATGCAAGAGAAAAACTAATAAAATTAGACATGGACAATTTGACAAGCAATAATTGTGCATTTTATCAGTGGCCTTCTATATACCCAGGGGTAGTACATGCTACCCCTATCTAGGGGGTGAATGGTCAGTTGGTGAATTAAACACTCAACGGCAGTGGCGGCAATTGGGTTCCAAAAGTAGGGGGGGCAAGGACAGTTTAATTTCCCTTGGTGCATAAGGTTAGCCTGGTGCAGGGGCAAAGTGACAAAAGGGGGAGCAACTTGTCCCCCTAATCTCGCCTCCACTGCTCAACAGACATGTCTGTTATCACCATATGTATATGGAAAATTAGGAGGTGGTTGAGTGCAAGCTTCTGCTACCCCTCTCTAAAAATACAGTGGTAAACACTGTACCTTAATAAAGTTTACAGTATGATTATATATATATATATATATATATATATATATATATATATATATATATATATATATACTAGAGCTGAGCCGATGCCAATGTATCGGTATCAGCTGATACCAGTGGTATCAGTATCAGGAAGTATCGGTTGGCATTCATTTACCAACACCTTTCCGACATATTGGTCTTTCACGGGGCCTGCAAAAATGGTGCTCGATGCTTTCGTGGAGTATCTTGGAAACGTAGAAAATCCAATCTTCCTTTCTATTTTGCACAAATTATGTAAGAAAAACTTTTCTGATTACATAACATCTATTTTAGTATTCTTATGTAATTCTTGAATATTCTAAAGCAAATTTATTGGTAAATTCATGCATATAATTGGAGAAGTTTATGTACACACCAATATTGATCAATATTTTGAACAAATTTTAATTATTGCAATTTTCAAGTATTGGTATCGGTGGGAATCGGTAAGTGTATTGGCATTGGTATCAGTTCAAACTGGTATTGGCTCAGCCCTAATACACACACACTTGAATGAGGGCCTCCTGGATGGCATAGTGGTAACGTTGTTGCCTTGTAATCAAGGGGTCCCAGGTTCAATACCTGGTGGAGGGACATAGTGGTTCAGGTCCCACTTTAAACTGTAAGTCCAGTCCAAATTAGCCTATCTGTGCATAAAGTGGACTTAAAACAACAAATCAAACCAAACACTTGAAATGAAAACTTGCCATTTTCTCAAAGAGTCATGAAGTGTGCATCAGCTTAGCAATTTTCACATTGGATATTTTCCATTCACCTGTTTCAAAATACCTCTTTGGTTTTAATGTTCTCCTGAACAGGTGGGGCTTGTAAAATTTGATGAAGATGTATAAGAACTACAGAAGTTTGTAATTTGTTCCAAACTCTGGGTGAAAGACGGATCTTTTTCATAAAAACAGGTATGCATATCTGAACGGTAGTATCCTCTAATGAATATATAATGCCACAACCCAACACATTTGCAGTTCCTCACATAAGAGAATATGTATTTTTCGTGTTGGTAAGTTTATATCACACAACATGACATTTTACTTCTGCCCCTTTCTTATGGATAAAGTTAAAGTACACTTGATACATACCAGAAAGCATCACTATTGCAAAGATATAACTGCCATGTTCTCCTGATACCACCTGCTAAATTGACGAGAGTTCATACAGCCCACAGATTGATACAGCCAGCTAACTGCAAATATAATAATGGGCAAAGTGTCCACCATCATGTTCCTTCACAAAGTTTTCCAAAAAGTGAGATTGAAGAATTAAAACAAGAAAGATGAGTAACCGGACGACAGTCTCTACTCTAATATCAGTGTAATTTAATTCCTTTAAACAAAGCGTAGTACGTAAAAGAATGAAAATAGCGATGGTCAATTTGCTCCCCATTAATTTTGCCGCCGATTGTGAAGGTAGTTCTCTTGACAGCCACCAGATGACACAAGTGTGTTGGGAAAGGTTTCTGAAGAAAAAAATAGTACAGTATGCAAAGTTCAAAGACTTGAGTCAAAAATTTATTAGATTTAATCTCAAACAAGACAGATTAATATCTCAATTAACAACTAACATGAGAAACAATTTATCATGTACATACCCACTTTAACTTCCTTAAAAATCATTCCAATTATAGCTTCGACAAATCATTCTTTTAATCTACAATCTGTCATTTGACATATTAGGAATATATTACAAATCTAAACGGTAACAAGAACGTGAATGTAATTCCAATTAAATCCTTTCAATTGCACACTTCATAAATCTATTAGTACACGAGATCAAATACTCACAATTGATTAACAAGTGATCCACTTTTGCCTCTTTTCTCTTTCTTACAATAAATTATACAACCCTTCTATCTTTACTTTGATGCTCCCAGTACTTTAATTTAATTTGTGCCACCCTCGCGTTAATTACTTTAGTGATTAAACATTCGCAATGGTGAATGGTAATTTGTCACGTGTAAGCCTTGCTTAATTTTAACATCACGTAAACACCGCAAGTTCCTTTTTTCCCCTTTCGTTGTAACGCAATGGATCTAACAACTCGTTGTTCATTAATTAGTTAATGTGTGATTAGTTTGCGATTTTTGAATAGGTTATACTTTTGTCGCCCTTTCTTTCCCTTTTTTTACTTATTTAAACTTTTGACTCAGTCATAATAAATGTACACGGATCTGTCACAATTCACGATTTGCACTTCGCAGAAACAAGGGGAGAGTTGACACTGTACATACCTCCATTAAACTGCTCAAAAATGTTCCAAGGACCAATACAACTCTGCTATGGGCGATACGTCAAGCGAAACTCTGGCTTCCTTCTCGTTCTGACATCTGAGCGTGGGGGTCAACGTCTGGAAACGTCCATCGGCTTATTCCTCAATCACAATCCTGTATACTGGTCCGCGTTGTTGGAGACTGGACTAATCTGACAAGGCTCTGGTAATGTTCTCACTCCAGTCAAATGCGACTCCATTACGCGTGCAAAGTTCGTCTAGAAAAATGCAGTTCTGCCCCATGTTAATTTGTAAGCGGCAAAAAGTGTGAGAGGCGAAGGCACTTATAACACTTGGCGTTGAATTGAGAGAGAGTATCCAGTAACGTTGCGTGCAAACAAAATCAAAAAAGGTAAAGTCTCGACCCGCGAGGCAACTTGCACACTTAAACACGCCTCATACTCTCTCTATCTTCCTCTCGTGACCCGAGTCACGCTGGCTGTTTTGCGAAGCTCTACGAAGTCGGAACTGAACGTGTTTGCCTGCTCGAGAAGCGAGCGCCGAGCAAAAGGTCAGTGGAGACCTCTAGCGGGGACTAGTATAACCAACAAAAGACAAAAGTGACGCAAGGCGTACGAAGAATGAGGAAGTGTGAAGCTTTTCCACGCGGAATTATTACGTAATGCTTTTTATTACGAAAAGCGTAGGAAAAACGTCACAGTGTTCCACTTTTATTGCCGGTGACTGTACATTTAATTTTAAAAATATCTTCGGTTGGGCGAAGTGACTACCATTCACGATTTCCGTCTGTTTTTTAAAGTGAAGAAAATTTGAGAAGGCTGTGTCCAACGTATTATACAGGGTGATTCAGAATTCCTATTACACACTTCTAGGGGTTGTAGAGGGGACTTAGTAGATCAAGTTTTGATAAGAAACTCATGTCAGGAAACGTACCATTTTGGTACTACACAGATGACAAGATCACTTAATTTCACATCTCCATCATCATCTAATTGGTCAAAAATGGTATGTGATGGAGCGACACGATGCGAAAAACGCTCTGCATACAGACGTTGCGCAGCTCTACCATTACGCCCAGCTTCGCCGTAAATTAACAACGTGTCGGTGTTCTCGGCAAACGTATATTCAACTGTACTGTCCTCCGCAACGACTGAATAACAACTGACGTGAAGGTCGAAGCACACCGGATCAGCGTTGACAACCCCTCAGCTAAGAAAAGTGCTGTTCAAACTGTGAAATTATGCTAGAATGCCACCCAATTGTGCTAGGGCACTATTATTATTATTATTATTATTATTATTATTATTATTATTATTATTATTATTATTATTATTATAGTAGTGGGGTTTGTGGTATTACTGGGACGAGAAAGTATGAGCCCGCCTCAGGCAGATTTGGCTACACTTAAAACTAGCTCAACATGCCCATATGAGCTTTTTGCTCAAGTGTGGAACTCTGTCTAATCCAAGATTTTTGTAAAAATGCCTTCGGGAATTTCCCGGGAAAGTATGACCCCCCTCAGATTGATTTGTCTACACTTACAAAAGCTACATCTGTGAGATTGTTGTCCATAAGTTTGTTAAAAATATGCCCCTCTTGATATTTTTTTTGGCTACACTTAAAACTAAGCCAAACGTATTAACACACCCACACCCACACCCACACACACACACACACACACACACACCCACACCCACCCACACACACACACACACACACCCCACCCACCCCCACACACACACACACCCACACCCACCCACATACACACCCACACCCACCCACACCCACCAACATACACACCCACACACACCCACACCCACCCACACATACTTACTTCCGGTCCACTTGTGGCCTATTTCTGGTTTATTTATATTGCATCAGGTTTGGAACAAATTATTAGCCAATATTATGCAATAAATTATTAGACATGTGTTGTTTTCTGATTGGTTGGTTATGACATAATGTGATGATGTGTTATATTCTGATTGGCTTATTGTTTCAGATGTTTTCAATGCGGTCTGTGCTTAGGCTATATAAAGAGATTTTGCATTGCATATCAGCCAGTATTGTGAGAGTTGTTGAAGAGTAAGGGTGTGTTGTTGCAGTGCTGCTCATATTTTTTAAACACAAAAATATTGCAGATTTGTATAAATTGAATTACAAATCTATTTGATTTAATATACAGAATTTTTTATTATCCATATCAAACATATTTGTAATATATTGAACAAAGGGTTTATATCTGCCCCAGTTTGTTATACATGACACATGGTATACAACCTGTCATAGGTTTATTAAGTATAGAGTTTTGATTTGAACCCCAAGAAATTTTATATAAATACCAAAGCCAAAAATATTAACACACATACACACACACACACAAAGTTTACAAAGCACACTGCTGAACCCAACTGATATTTTTTATTAAACATAGAATTTTGATTTGATTCCCAAGAAATTTTATATAATAAACTAACAACAAAAATGCCAAATCAAAAATATTGTAATCAATGCAATAAGAATATATCCAGCCCCAATTGGGCCAGGCACCAAAGGAATTGTGATCCAGACAAATGCAGAACTCCCACATAAAATATGCCCAAAATGCCATAGAAAATATAGCATGGAATATTTCACATATAAACATATGGGTACTTGTTCTGCACAGTCATCAACATTGCCCCCACAACCATCTACATCTGGTCTGAAAAGGAAGCATGAAGCACCTGTTAATGCTAGAGCAGCAAAGCAGCCATGCTATGAACCCATCCATAGCAGTTTTAGTGGCCAACTTAGGGATTACGGGTTTGTATCAGAGCAAAAATGTGATATTAAGAATTTTTTGAACAGTATAAATCCTGATGTGCAGGCAATTCTAAATGCACAAAATGGCTCTTATAAGCTGTCCCTCAAATTGTTTACACAATATAAGAAACCAAACGGCACAAAATTTACACAGCCCCACATAACAGAAACTGTAGCTGTATATTCAAATACAAATTCAGACAAAATAATAAGCAGTTTGATAGAGCAATTGAATATTAAACACTCTGAATTTGCAGCAAAAGAATCGGGATGGAGCCTATGCGGAACTCCACACAAGCTATATGTTAATATTTCTGAATTCAGCCCATTACAAGGATCTACATATCTGCCATTACCTGCCAATATTAAAAACAAAAGAGCCGTGGTTAACATAAAAAATAATGATGAGAAATGCTTTTTGTGGTGTATTTTAGCTGCTTTGTATCCAGTTTTAAATAATCCAGAGAGAATAAGTTATTATAAACAGCATGAACACAATTTTGATGAAGCAATGGAGGGCTTAAAATATCCAATGTCAGTTCAGAATATTGATAAATTTGAAAAAAAGGCCAGGGATATCAATGGTAAACAATTATCTATTAATGTATTTATTTGTTCTACTGGCCGTGCCAATTGCTTGATAGCACCTCTCAGAATCAGTACACTTGATGATGATTTTGCTGTTCCGATTGATCTGCTCTTAATTGAAGGGGATGACACACACCATTACACTCTGATACTCAGTCTTGAAGCTTTAGTAAGAAAACAAGTAGACAAATCTAATAGAATATTCAAGTTGTGCCGAAGATGTTTAACTGTATTTGATGGTCAAAAAATGGTAAATGGGGTTCGTGAAAAAAATGCAGAAATTGCTAAAAACAAGTTAATTGAGCATCTGAAATACTGTGGCAATCATAAACCTGTTCATATGCTTATGCCTAACCCAAGTGAAAATGCCAAATTCAAAAAATTTGAAACCTTGTTGGAACACCCAGCATATATAGTCTGTGATTTTGAATCAAACCTCAAACCCCTTGCATTCTGCAGCCCAGATCCTGATGAATCTTCAATTACATCATACCAGTTACATGAACCTTCTAGTTTTTATTATGTTGTTGTACAGGATGGTGTTGTTAGTGAAGAATATTTATACATGGGACCAGATGCCATCAAAAAATTTGAACGTAGAATAGAAAATGAGTGCCATAACATAGCATCTAATATCTTATTAAAATCAAAACCTATGTTGCCTTTAACAGAGGATCAGATTGAAGATTTCAACAATGCAGAAAAATGCCCGGTATGTGATTCTGAATTTTCAGATACAAATATCAAGGTGAAACACCATTCTCATACAGATGGTAAATTCTTAATGGCCCTGTGTAATAGCTGTAATATTAAGATCCAGAGACCAAAATTTGTCCCTATATTTTGCCATGGTGCATCCAATTATGATTTTCATCATTTGATCAGGTAAGAGGGGTTTGACAAGCAGAATTTAAATATTTTAGCAGAAAATAATGAGAAATATATAGCTATTAGCAAGATAATTAAAGTTAATGGTGTTCCTATTCACTTAAGATTTCTTGATTCCTACAGAATTCTGTCTGCTAGCCTGGCTACACTGGCAAATCAATTATCTGATAATCAATTCAAAATCACATGTGCTTTGTTTCCAAATCAGGACCTGAAATTAATTAGGCGGAAGGGTGTATATCCATATGATTATGTTACTGATTTTTCTAAATTTGATGAGTGTTCTCTGCCACCACAACAAGAGTTCTACAGCAAAATCAGAGCATCTGGAATCACTGATGAAGATTATCACCATGCTCAGTTGATGTGGAACAATTAAAAATGCCAGACATTTGGTGATTATCACAAGGCATATTTAAACTTCATGTCACTCTCTTAGCTGATATACTTCAGGCATTTAGAAAATCTTCCATGGAAAATTATAAACTGGATCCAATGTATTTTTACAGTGCACCAGTCCTAGCATGGTCTGCAATGTTTTTAAACACTAAAATGCAATTGGATCTGATCCAGGATCAAGATATGTATCTGTTTATGGAGCAATGTATAAGAGGGGGCATGGTGCAATGTTCTCAGAGATATGCCAGAGCTAATAACAAATATATTCCTGATTATGATCCAGCACTGCCATCAAATTATATACTGTATGTAGATGTCAACAGCCTGTATGGTTATGCTATGATGGATAAACTGCCATATGCAGGGCTTGAGTGGGTTGAAGATTTCAATATTAAAGATCTTCAGGATTTTGTATGGCCTGTTCTTAGAGGTTGATCTGACAATTCCTGATGATTTACACAACATATTTTCTGATCTGCCCCCAATTCCTGAGGTTGAGTGCTCACCTGGCTCTAAACAGAAGAAACTGATGATGACTCTAGAGCCAAAACAGGGTTATGTCATATATTATAAAAACCTCCAGTTCCTGATGCATCATGGTGTTCAAGTGACCGAAGTTGGCAAAGTTTTGAGGTTCAGGCACTCAAGATGGTTGAAGCCATATATTGATACAAACACAGAGCTTTGAACATCTGCAATGAGCCAATTTGATAAAACTTTGTTTAAATTGATGGTCAATTCAGTGTATGGCAAATCCATAGAAAATGTCAGAAAACATACTGATGTTAAAATAATTACTGACCCCAGCCGGAGTAAAAAATTGATTGCAAAGCCCAACTTCAATACAGAAGAATTTATGATGAGAATATGGCACTTTTCAACATGAAGAAACAAAGATTAAGTTTGATAAGCCTATTTATGTAGGGGCTGTGATATTGGAATTGGCCAAATTACACATGTTAAAATTGTATTATGATGTGTTGAAGCCTTTTTATAAGGATCGTGTAAAACTGATGTACATGGACACAGATAGTTTTGTTCTTGATATTCAAACAGAAGATGTTTATCAAGATATAGCACAGCCTGAATTGTTTAAATATTTTGATACCACTGAACATTCAAAAATTAAACCCCACAACAAAAAGGTGCCTGGCAAGTTAAAAGATGAGACACTTGGTGATGTTATTGTGGCATTTGCTGGGTTAAGGGCCAAGATGTACAGCTTTGAAACATGTAGTGGTGCTGTTGCCAAAAAGGCCAAGGGCATTGGCAGAGTAACTGTAGACAAAGAGCTTGAATTTGAAGATTACAAAAATTGTCTCAAATCATGTAGCATAATCAGAACATCAGAATGCAGAATTCAGAGTGTGGATCACTTGCTTACTAGCAATATTGTAAGAAAAGTGGCTCTGGACCCACATGATGATAAGAGATGCATTTTATCATGTGGCATACATACTCTACCATAGGGTCATTGTGATTTGAAAAATGGGAATCAATGCCCAATTACAGAGCATGATTTGAAATAAATAAACATGCCTATGAACTTATTTGGGTTCAAAAAACAGGCTATTATGGACCTGCCAACACCAGCACCCTCTTCTGATATAATATCTAAACTAAGTGGTTTGTTAATTATTCATCTGAACAGCATACTTACAGATGTTGATGATGAAACAGGTAAAACATTGTACATATTTAACAATAATTTAAATCATTACCAATTACCTGTAGGTGGTCAATTGCAATTTATTACAACCCCTGAGGGTAATGTCAAGATTTCAGTAGGGAGAAATATTTATAGAATTAAGCACTCAAACATGATTTCTGGCACTGTATATACTGTTTCTGCTGGTGACTGCTTATATATTGAGGTCCCTGGATCCTATGACAAGCTTATACCTTTTTTTTTATAGAATTAAGCATTAGATATTCAATAATAAATAACCACTAAAACAAAAATGCCTAATGATATATTTGGCCATACAAGGCATGAAGATCACAGTGATGAGATTCTGATGCTTGATGTCAGAGTCAAAAAATTAAGAAGTGATTTGCAAGCTTTACAAACCACACTGAATGCCAGTCTTCAACTAGAAATTACAAATTTGCAATCACAATGCATGGACCCTCTTCTTAAAATTGATTCTGAACTCAAATTGCTGCTTCAAAAATATACTGACTTGGCCACATTGGATAATTTTCAAAGTTTAGAAGAAGCTGTAGCAGCTCTTCAAGCCAAATTTAACACCCAGGCCACCAACTCTGAGCAATTGAAACAGCAATTGGAAGAGCAGATAAATAATGTCCAGACACAGCTCCAAACAATTGTCAAAAGCATAAAATCACAAGAAGATTTTGATCTAGTGATTTCCACTCTAAAGGAACAGATTCAATCACTGGAGATTCCTAATTTGGGCCCTCTAAACAAAGCCATAGCCGAGGTTAAAGAAAAAATTGAGACACCTGAAAATTTTATGAACAACTTGCCATCTTCTGATGCTTTGAGTGCAATAACTCGGAGTGTTGCCAATATTAAGCTGCAACTTGAAACATATGAAGATTTTGGAAAAATTCAAAGTACCATAACCCATCTTGAGGGTACAATAGCAGCAGTGCAAAGTGATTTGACAAATGTACAAGAATCTCTAGAATCCCGCCTGCCTGGTATTGTAGATACCCTTGTCAGTGTCCAGCAACAGATCACAAAACTTGAAAACCTCAACACTGAATCTGAGCTATCTCATTTTCATCACTTGATTGATGATATCCAAACAAAGCTTGAAATTTTACAACAATCAACACCCTCTCAGGCAGATATAGCCCTGCTCCAAGATGCTATGCGTGGTGTGGCTGATGCTTCTGAATTAAATGATGTAAAATTGGCACTTGAATCTTTGCAAAATACTGTATCAAATCTGCCTATATCACAGGAACTTAAAAATATAAAGAGGGCAGTGAATCGCATATTGAAATCAGAAGATATCAAGAATATCCAGACAGAGATCAAACAACTTACTCAGACAGTGGCCACTCTACCAACTAATCAACATATTAATGAACTGCATGCCCTGTTTGAGGATATCAGAAGACAAGTCCATGATCTTACTGCTCAAAATTCAAAATTGGCAGTTGTTGAAAATTTACAGCAAATTGTAGCTAATATCAAGGAAGAGCTAGGGACCATGGAATCCAATCAAGCAAATGCTCTGTCTGTTTTTGCCACCCAGCTTCAAGAGATTGTGCAACAATACAAGAAACTTGTTGTAGACATAAAAATCAAGCCAGGCCATGATGATGTTGTTAGGACTATCAATGAGCACCTTGAATCTGTAACAAGTAGATTGCTTACAGCAGAAAAAGAAATAACTGGCATAATTGAGAATCCTAAATATACAGTAATTCTTGAATTGTACAGTATCCCCAACAAAGAATATGATTCACCATTTACACCAGGTGGCAAAATATATATGCTGTCCCTTGCACAATTTTATTACCAATTTTTTGTTGGGGGCACACTTAGACCAATCAAGATCAAATATTGGCTACAACCACAGGCACACCACTACCCTACCTTATCAATAACAAATGCTGATAACAAAGCAAAAATCACCAGTGTAGAGTTAGAGGATTTTACAGATCCCAATACATTAGAAACATCTTATGCTGAAGATGATGGCTCTCTGGAATTTTATATACAAATAGGAGACAAACTTTATTTAGAAAATCCTGTAGTATCAGCTGCTGAACACCCTATAGTTGCAATATTCTTGTTTACATACTATGTCTAGACAAATTATTGTTGATGAATTACACAGACAAGCCAGACATAATTATAAGAGACTGCCAGTAGTCACAAGAGGCATAGATGATTTATGGCAGTGTGACTTGGTGGAAATAGCAAGTGGACAGCTGAAAAACTTAGACAAAATCAACAAGGGCTACAAGTATCTACTCACTGTCATAGATACATTTTCAAAATTTGCCTGGGCTGTGCCACTCAAATCCAAGACTGGAAAATGTGTTACAGAAGCCTTCAGGACAATCATCAATCAGAGTGGAAGATCACCGCGCTATTTGCAAACAGATAATGGCAAAGAATTTTATAATTCTGTGTTCCAACAATTTATTAAAAGCCAGTCAATACAACATTATTCGAGTTATAGTGATCTCAAGGCCTCAATTGTAGAGAGATTCAACAAAACCCTAAAAAATCTTATGTATAAACAATTTACCCTTCAAGGTAATTATAAATGGCTTAATATTCTTCCAGAACTTCTACATAAATATAACAACTCGGTCCATTCCACAATCAACATGAAACCCTCTGAAGTAACTTCATCTGATGAGCAAAAATTGATCAGGACTGTTTATTATCCTAGATACCAGCCAACAACAAGAAAGGCCAAATACAAGGTGGGTGATCAAGTAAGAATTAGCAAATATAAGCACTTATTCAAAAGAGGCTTTACAAGAAACTGGAGAACTGAATTATTTACAGTGGTTCAAATTAAACCTGGGACCCTTAACACATACATAATAAAAGATCACCGAGGAGAAATTCTCAAAGGCAGATTCTATGAAGAAGAACTCAGCAAAACTAAACAGCCTGACACATATCTCATAGAAAAAATCATCCACAGAAAAGGCAACAAGTTACTTGTCAAATGGCTAGGACTCCCAGAACACAGCTGGATCGATGCAGACAAAGTGATACTATGAACACCTGGGATGTTATAAAGAGGCTGCCAGAACCTGAACAGCAGATTAACAGAAATGGCAAGTTGCTGACTGATAATATTAGATGTCTTATTGTTGGGCCATCGGCTTGTGGTAAAACTACACTAATGATTGATAATTTTTTATTGGCACCCAACTGGTTAGACTGGAAAAACAGGCACTTGTATGTTTTCTCTAAGAGCTTGGAACAATTAAAATATCAGCAGCTGATGAAGCTATATGATGGACTGGATATAGCCACTTTTGAATCAGATGTTAAGCCACTCCATGATTGTCTTGATAACTCTGCTGTTGTGTTTGATGACATTATACTGGATAATCAAAACAAGGTTAGAAATTTCTTTACACAGGGCCGACACAAAAACATTGATTGCTTCTACCTGGCACAGACTTTTTCAAAAATACCCAAACAGCTGATCCGAGACAACAGCAATTTTATATGTGTGTTTCATCAAGATCATACCAACCTCAAACACATACATGATGAATATGTAGGTGGTGACTTGAGATACAATGATTTTTCCAAGTTTTGCAGTAGGTGCTGGAATCAGGACAGTTATGGGTTTGTCACAATTGATATGACAAGAAAACCAAATAATGGTAAATACAGAAATAAAATCAACAATTTTCTAGACATTGAAACATATATAAATAACCATGAAAAGGCCATTCATTGATGATCTTAAATTAAGAGATTATCTTGTAAAAAGATTTAAGGGATGGAAATCAGAGAACCGAGGAATTTATGAACAACACAAACAAACAGAACAGCCTATTATTGATGCTATTAGTGAATTAGGTAAAAATATCAAAACTGTTACAGAGCAAAATCAAAATTTGATCACAGAGCTTGTACCTGTAGCTGCAAGGAACATATTAGATTATCCAATCACCCCACTTTCCAGTATTCATACACCTAATCCTGTTGCTCCTCGAAGAATTGTAGCTACTCAGGATCCTATTGAATTGGGTCTTCTTGCTCAAAAATATTTAAGCACACCTAAAGACAACAAAGATGAGGTCTTTGGCTTATATGCTGACACAGAGCGTGATGGTAGCATCATACATAGAATTGGCAATTTCAGAGTAACATTTATGGGAGATGATCTCATTGTATATTCAGAATCTCATCTTGGACAAAGAGGTGGTTTTGTTAAATATCCAGGCACACCTGGGTTGTGGGAACTGATGACTAGGAAAAGGCCTGGCAACTATACAGATCAAGATTATGAGCACTACAAAGAAATATTAATAAAATCAGATGCTCTATACCAGAACAATGATCCCACACAAAAAAGAGTCAAGTCTAGCAGTGGAGCAAAATACAACAATTTAATCAAGCCCATATGGTCACAAATTAAGACAGGCAGTGGAATCAAACAATACAACACCCTGCCTAAAGAATTTGTCTGGGTTGATGATGTCAGGAAACTTGTAGATAGGTTATTGGTGATAGCTGGGGAGGAAAATGCTGGCAACCACAATTTTTACAATGAAAAGGTTGGAATTATGGACATGATAAGCACAAAATTGTCAAATTTTATAGTGAATGACACTAAGGGGATTGGATATCTTATAAAAATTATTAATACTCTACCACCTAAATTTTGGAATACTTCTGAGGGTCGGGGGTTGGTTAATGACATTATAAACAAGCTGCCATTTGAACTACACATTCCAGGCTATCAGTATTGTGGTCCAGGCAAAAATTGGAGCATAGATTAAACAGAGGTGATCCTGGTGTTAATCCCCTAGATGCTGCTTGTAGAGACCATGACATAGCATACAACACACATTCTGATCTAGACAAGAGACATGTTGCAGACAAAAAATTAGAAGAGGCTGCATTTGGTAGATTTGTAAGCAAAGATGCTTCTTTAAGTGAAAAAATAGCAGCATTGGGGACCACCATAGCTATGAACACCAAACAAAAACTGGGGTGGGGGTTGTGAATATATATATAATAAACCTAGAATGAAGGCCAAGGGTGTTATGTATCAAATACCTTATGCAGGTCTTAAATCTCTTAAAACTATTGATAGTCTTTTAACCAAAAAGCAGTGCAAGAAAAAAAGCTCTTGTCTTGCAAAGGGCCATGGTATGAAATTGTTGCTTAGTACCCCCCAATTAAAATAATTACAACAATCTAGAAAAAATCACAGGTGGGGGGTTTCATATTTACTATCCCGGCCATCTTAGCAGCACTTGGGGCTGTTGGGAGCTTGGCTGGGGGATCAGCTGCCATAGCAAAAACAGTAATAGATGCCAAGAAGAATAGGGCAGAATTAGATGAATTGAAGCGCCATAACCTGGCCATGGAGAAACAAGGCAAAGGTGTTAAGAGAGCCATGAATAAGTTTAAAAAAAACAAGAGCCGCTTACAAACCAAGATATTGAAGCTTTAATCAAGCCACTGGGCATCAAAAATTTTAGAGGTGTGTACATGTCTGATTCTTTACCAGAACAACCACTCAACAAAGAGTGTGGCATTGTTAATTTGGATAAGTACAAAAATCATAGCACTCACTGGATCTGTTATCTTAAATATTTAAACAATGAGGCATTTGTGTTTGATTCATTTGGAGGTGTTCCACCTGAAAATTTAGTAAAATATCTAAAATCAACTAATCTTTATTACAATAATGCCCGTGTTCAAAACTTCAAAGATGTTAATTGTGGACATTTGTGTTTATCTGTTCTTAGATATATGTCTCAAATAAATAAACCATCAATTGGAAATTTTCAAAAAGCCCTGTGGTATCTGAAGCATCATGGGAGTATTCCATCTCACCAGCCAAAATTCAATATTGAAACTCAGATTACATGATGATATAGTGTATCCCAAAACAATAGCTCTCAGAGCATTTTATGGCATGTACTTGATCCCTAATATTACACACCACAACAACAAGATTGCAGTTGGGGATCAAAAAATTGTCATCACTCCAGGGCAATATAATCTGTCCACTTTAAATGCTCAGTTACCCAGAGGTATAGTATTAACTCAAAATTCTGTCACTCACAGAGTAGAGATTGTATCTGCTACAGAAACAGTGGATCTGGGTACTATAGGAGAGCTGTTAGGCTTTGAGAACAACACAAAACTTGAACCAGGCATCAAACACACTGCTATTAATATACCTAAATTCTTAGCCATAGAGACTCTGAATATTCACTGTAATGTGGCCGAGGGTATGATCACCAAATCAAATGGCATAGGCACTCACAAACAAACTGGCATTATTGCAACATTCAAACCTAACTCTGAATTTATGGAGCCCATCATCTACACTCCATCCCCAACATTATATTTTCCTGTGTGCCATAATAGAATAGATTACATTGAGTTGATGGTCACTAATGAAAAAGAAGAATTAGTTGATTTTGCTGGAGCCACAACAACTGCAATCATAGAAATTAATATTTAAATAAAAATACATACAAAAAAAATGGAAAATATTGAGAGTTATGAGCTACAATCATCCCCTCCAAACAGGAGGACGTTTGCAAATTTAAATCAACCCAACACAGAGATTGAGGTTGATCTTGATGTAGGGGATGGCTTTATACACCCCCACAGAGCAGATCTATACATCAAATTTGATGTTGTAAAGCTCGATGATACAGATTATCCGGCAAATTCAAATATAAGATTGGTAGACAATTTTGTGCCACATTTGTTCTCTGAAATTGAGATCAGAAAACATGGTGTTGTTATAAACAGAGTGGATTACCCTGGCATTACCTGTACAGCTTTGGCCACACTAAAATTATCCAAGACCGAGGCTTCTTACTACAAAATAGGTGGATTTGAGGCTGGTGATAAAATATTAAGCAAGGGCCACACAGTGCTGTTTCCCATACGCCTGTTGCCAGGTTTCTTCTCAGATTACAAAGATATTATGTGGAAGGGTGGTTTAAGAATCACATTTAGAAGAGCTGCCAATGATAATAATGCTTTGATGAGGTACAGTACATTAAACTCTACCGGGAAAGCTCTGCCTAATACCCTACCTGATGAGGGCAAGTGCCTTATTCAGACTATGGAGCTAAGAATGCCAGTTGTTGAATATGAAGCCAGTTATGCTCTTAAATACAAAGCTGATATCCTAAAAAATCCACAGGTGCCTTTACAATTTTATACATATCAATGTGTGCAGAAGCCTGCCACTGGTGCCTATTATGAATTTGATGCTACAAACTCATTCTCCAGTATACAATATGACATGCCAGATTTTGTGGTGGTACTGTTTCAGACTGGAAGAAACAATAATCAGGAAAAAAATTCAAGTAAGTTTGATAGCTGCAACATCAAAAACATATATCTTAAAAATGGCAGAAATGAGGTGTTCCCCAGAGAAAATTATAATTTAGACATGTCCAAGGATGATTTCCTTAAATTATATGAAGCATTTACAGCATACAAAAGGGTCACTACTGGCAATACTGACATGTATTACACACCAGATGAATTCAAAGCACAGAGACCCATGTTTGTCATCAACACTTCAAAAAGGAAACAAGTTGTGGTTAATGACAGGACAAACATTAAAATTATCTATGAATTCCATGATACACTTCCTGATGACACCATATGTAGTGTTATTCTTATAGGTGAAAAATCATATATTTATGATGTAAGAAATGAGAGAGTCACAGAGCAATTCTAGAGGGCCTCTGCATATTACATTGTCTTAGTACTAGATATGCAAGTTGAGGCTGGTGTTCAATTGAACTTAAACCAGAAGTAAATATGTGTGGGTGTGGGTGTGTGTGTGTGTGTGTGTGTGTGTGTGTGTGTGTGTGTGTGTGTGTGTGTGTGGGTGTGGGTGTGTTAATACGTTTGGCTTAGTTTTAAGTGTAGCCAAAAAAAATATCAAGAGGGGCATATTTTTAACAAACTTATGGACAACAATCTCACAGATGTAGCTTTTGTAAGTGTAGGCAAATCAATCTGAGGCGGGTCATACTTTCCCGGGAAAATCCCGAGGGCATTTTTACAAAAATCTTGGATTAGACAGAGTTCCACACTTGAGCAAAAAGCTCATATGGGCATGTTGAGCTAGTTTTAAGTGTAGCCAGATCTGCCTGAGGGGGGCTCATACTTTCTCGTCCCAGTAATACCACAAACCCCACTACTTATTATTATTAACAATATACTTTATTACTATTTTCAGATGTTACATTTTATCCCACCCTAAGATCTATTTATTTTAAGTCGCTTTCTTGCCTTAGGGTCTCTGGGAGTAAGTACGACAATAAGGGTGAATGAAGAACTGATGAAATGGTCTATGGACTATGGGATGGATGAAACATAATTACATGTCCATACCTTACCAAGGGTCGAACTAGGGCATATGGCTCAGTAAATTTGTAAAAATATTTCACATATTTTTTCTAGCATATAGGGAGAGGGAAGATGACATGACAAAGTTAAGCGTCGTTACCTTTCAATTACTGCCGTGGGTGGACGGGGGGGGGGGTCGGTGTATAATTCACAAATATCTTTCATATACTACTGCATTTTTTTACGTTATATGGAATTCCATTACGAATTCAATGTGCGCTTGTAAAAAGGAAAGCCCGATAATTTTCGTTTTACAAGTAGTGTAAAATACAATATTACTGGGGCGATAAATGATGAGCCCCCCTCAGACTGATTTGGCTACACTTAAAACTAGGTTAAGATGTGCATATGAGCTTATTGGTCAAGTGTGCTACTCTGTCTAATCCAAGACTTTTGTAAAAAAGCCCTCGGGAATTTCCCGTGAAATGATGACCCCCCTCAGATTGATTTGCCTACACTTACAAAAGTTGCATCTGCCAAATTGTTGTCCATAAGCTTGTCAAAAATATGCCCCTCTTGATATTGTTTTGGCTACACTTAAAACTAAGCCAAGATGCTCATAATACCCACACCCACACACACCCTCACATATTTACTTCCGGTCTACTTCCGGTCCACTTCCGGTCCACTTCCGGTCCACTTCCTGTTCACTTCCGGTCCACTTCCGGTCCACTTCCGGTCACTTCCGGTTTACTTGACACCCCTGTGGGGTTTTTCAGGTTTTTTCAGTGAGTTCAGAGTATTAATATGTTAACCCGAATATTTTAATTAGACACCAGGCTCAACTCATATATCTAATACTAAAATAATACATTATCCAGAGGCTTTCTAGAATTGCTCTGTGACTCTCTCATTTCTTATATCATAAACATATGATTTTTCACCTATAAGAATAACACTACATATGGTGTCATCAAGGAGTGTATCATGGAATTCACAGATAATTTTAATGTTTGTTCTGTCATTAACCACAACTTGTTTCCTTTTTGAGGTGTTGATGACAAACATGGGTCTCTGTGCTTTGAATTCATCTGGTGAGTAATACATGTCGGTATTGCCAGTTGTGACCCTTTTGTATGCTGTAAATGCCTCATATAATTTGAGGAAATCATCCTTGGACATGTTTAAATTATAATTTTCTCTGGGGAACACCTCATTTCTGCCATTTTTAAGATATATGTTTTTGATGTTGTAGTTATCAAATTTACTTGAATTTTTTTCCTGATTATTGTGTCTTCCAGTCTGAAACAGTACCACCACAAAATCTGGCATGTCATATTGTATACTGGAGAATGAGTTTGTAGCATCAAATTCATAATAGCTACCAGTGGCAGGCTTCTGCACACATTGATATGTATAAAATTGTAAAGGCAACTGTGGATTTTTTAGTATATCTGCTTTGTATTTAAGAGCATAACTGGCTTCATATTCAACTACTGGAATTCTTAGCTCCATAGTCTGAATAAGGCATTTGCCTTCATCAGGTAGGGTATTAGGCAGAGCTGCCCCAGTAGAATTTAATGTACTGTACCTCATCAAAGCATTATTATCATTGGCAGCTCTTCTAAATGTAATTCTTAAACCACCCTTCCACATAATATCTTTGTAATCTGAGAAGAATCCTGGCAACAGGCGGATAGGAAACAATACTGTGTGGCTCTTAGATATTATTTTATCACCAGCCTCAAATCCACCTATTTTGTAGTATGAGGCCTCGGTCTTGGATAATTTTAGTGTGGCCAAAGCTGTAGAGGTAATACCAGGGTAGTCTACTCTGTTTATAACAACACCATGTTTTCTGATCTCAATTTCAGAGAACAGATGTGGCACAAAATTGTCTACCAATCTTATATTTGAGTTAGCCGGATAATCTGTACCATCGAGCTTTACAACATCAAATTTGATGTATAGGTCTGCTCTGTGAGGGTGTATAAAGCCATCTCCTACATCAAGGTCAACCTCAATCTCTGTGTTGGCTTGATTTAAATTTGCAAAGGTCCTCCGGTTTGGGGGGAATGATTGTAGCTCATAACTCTCAATATTTTCCATTTTATTATTTTTTTTGTATGTATTTTTATTTAAATATTAATTTCTATGATAGCAGTTGTTGTGGCTCCAGCAAAATCAACTAATTCTTCTTTTTCATTAGTGACCATCAACTCAATATAATCTATTCTATTATGACACACAGGAAAATATAATGTTGGTGATGGAGTGTAGATGATCGGTTCCATAAATTCAGAGTTAGGTTTGAATGTTGCAATAATGCCAGTTTGTTTGTGAGTGCCTATGCCATTTGATTTGGTGATCATACCCTCGGCCACATTACAGTGAATATTCAGAGTCTCTATGGCTAAGAATTTAGGTATATTAATAGCAGTGTGTTTGATGCCTGGTTCAAGTTTTGTGTTGTTCTCAGAGCCTAACAGCTCTCCTATAGTACCCAGATCCACTGTTTCTGTAGCAGATACAATCTCTACTCTGTGAGTGACAGAATTTTGAGTTAATACTATACCTCTGGGTAACTGAGCATTTAAAGTGGACAGATTATATTGCCCTGGAGTGATGACAATTTTTTGATCCCCAACTGCAATCTTGTTGTTGTGGTGTGTAATATTAGGGATCAAGTACATGCCATAAAATGCTCTGAGAGCTATTGTTTTGGGATACACTATATCATCATGTAATCTGAGTTTCAATATTGAATTTTGGCAGGTGAGATGGAATACTCCCATGATGCTTCAGATACCACAGGGCTTTTTGAAAATTTCCAATTGATGGTTTATTTATTTGAGACATATATCTAAGAACAGATAAACACAAATGTCCACAATTAACATCTTTGAAGTTTTGAACACGGGCATTATTGTAATAAAGATTAGTTGATTTTAGATATTTTACTAAATTCTCAGGTGGAACACCTCCAAATGAATCAAACACAAATGCCTCATTGTTTAAATATTTAAGATAGCAGATCCAGTGAGTGCCCTGATTTTTGTACTTATCCAAATTGACTATGCCACACTCTTTTTTGAGTGGTTTTTTCTGGTAAAGAATCAGACATGTACACACCTCTAAAATTTTTGATGCCTAATGGTTTGATTAAAGCTTCAATATCTTGGTTTGTAAGCGGCTCTTGTTTTTTTAAAACTTATTCATAATATTTTAAGACCTTTGCCTTTTTTTTCCATAGCCAGATTATGGCGCCTTTGTTCATCTAATTCTGCCTTATTCTTCTTGGCATTTATTACTGTTTTTGCTATAGCAGCTGATCCCCCTGCTAAGCTGCCAACTGCACCAAGTGCTGCTAAGATAGCAGGGATACTAAATATAAACCCCCCTGTATGCAATTTTTTTTCTAGATTGCTCTATTTTTTTTTAATTGATGGGTACTAAGTAATAATTTCATACCATGGCCCTTGGCAAGACAACAACTTTTTTTCTTGTGCTGCTTTTTAGTTAAAAGACTATCAATAGTTTTAAGAGATTTAAGACCTGCATAAGGTATCTGATACATAACACCCTTGGCCTTCATTGTTGGTTTATTATATACATATTCTGGGATTAATTAGTTCAATTAAACTGCAATTAATGTATTTAATTTATTACAACCCCCACCCCAGTTTTTGTTTGGTGTTCATAGCTATAGTAGTCCCCAATGCTGCTATTCTCTCACTCAAAGAAGCATCTTTGCTTACAAATCTACCAAATGCAGCCTCTTCTAATTTTTTGACGGCCACATGTCACCTGTCAAGATCAGAATGTGTGTTGTATGCTATGTCATGGTCTCTACAAGCAGCATCTAGAGGATTAACACCAGGGTCCCCTCTGTTTAGTCTATGGTCTAGTTTGGTACCTGGACCACAATACTGATAGCCTGGTATGTGTAGCTCAAATGGCAGCTTGTTTATGATGTCACTAACCAGCCCCCGACATTCAGAGATATTCCAAAATTTAGGTGGTAGAGTATTAATAATTTTTATAAGATATCCAATCCCCTTAGTGTCATTCACTATAAAATTAGACAATTTGGTGCTTATCATGTCCATAATTCCAACCTTTTCATTGTAAAAATTGTGGTTGCCAGCATTTTCTTCCCCAGCTATAACCAGCAATCTATCTACAAGTTTCCTGACATCATCAACCCAAACAAATTCTTTAGGCAAGGTGTTGTATTGTTTGATCCCACTACCTGTCTTGATCTGTGACCATATGGGCTTGATTAAGTTGTTGTATTTTGCTCCACTGCTAGACTTGACTCTTTTTTGTGTGGGATCATTGTTCTGGTATAGAGTATCTGATTTTATTAATATTTCTTTGTAATGCTCATAATCTTGATCTGTATAGCTGCCAGGTCTTTTTCGAGTCATCAGTTCCCACAATCCAGGTGTGCCAGGATACTTAACAACACCTCTTTCTCCAAGATGAGATTCTGAATATACTATTAGATCATCTCCCATAAATGTTACTCTAAAATTGCCAATTCTATGTATGATGCTACCATCAACCTCTGTGTCAGCATATAAACCAAAAACCTCATCTTTGTTGTCTTTAGGTGTGCTTAAATATTTTTGAGCAAGAAGACCCAATTCAATAGGATCCTGAGTAGCTTAAATTCTTCGAGGAGCAACAGGACTAGGTGTATGAATACTAGAAAGTGGGGTGATTGGATAATCTAATATGTTCCTAGCAGCTACAGGTACAAGCTCTGTGATCAAATTTTGATTTTGCTCTGTAACAGTTTTGATATTTGTACCCAGTTCACTAATTGCATCAATAATAGGCTGTTCTGTTTGCTTGTGTTGTTCATAGATTCCTCGGTTCTCTGATTTCCATCCCTTAAATCTTTTTACAAGATAGTCTCTTAATTCAAGATCATCAATAATTGGTCTTTTCAAGGTTATTTATATATGTTTCAATGTCTAGAAAATTGTTAATTTTATTTCTATATTTACCACTATTAGGTTTCCTTCTCATATCAATTGTGACAAACCCATAGCTGTCCTGGTTCCAGCACCTACTGCAAAACTTAGAAAAATCACTGTAGCTCAAGTCCCCACCTACATATTCATCATGTATGTGTTTGAGGTTGGTATGGTCTTGATGAAACACACATATAAAATTGCTGTTGTCTCTTATCAGCTGTTTTGGCATTTTAGAAAAAGTTTGTGCCAGGTAGAAGCAATCTATGTTTTTGTGCCGCCCCTGTGTAAAGAAATTTCTAACCTTGTTTTGATTATCCAGTATAATGTCATCAAACACAACAAGAGAGTTAACAAGACAATCATGGAGTGGCTTAACATCTGATTCAAAAGTGGCTATATCCAATCCATCATATAGCTTCATCAACTGCTGATATTTTAATTGTTCCAAGCTCTTAGAGAAAACATACAAGTGCCTGTTTTTCCAGTCTAACCAGTTGGGTGCCAATAAAAAATTATCAATCATTAGTGTAGTTTTACCACAAGCCGATGGCCCAACAATAAGACATCTAATATTATCAGGCAGCAGCTTGCCATTTCTCTTAATCTGCTGTTCAGGCTCTGGTAGTCTCTTTATAACATCCCAGGTGTTCATAGTATCACTCTGTCTGCCTCGATCCAGCTGTGTTCTGGAAGTCCTAGCCATTTGACAAGTATCTTGTTGTCTTTTCTGCGGATAACTTTCTCTATCAAATATGTGTCAGGCTGTTTAGTTTTGCTGAGTTCTTCTTCATAGAATCTGCCTTTGAGAATTTCTCCTCGATGGTCTTTTTTTATATATGTGTTACGGGTCCCAGGTTTAACTTGATCCACTGTAAATAATTCAGTGCTCCAGTTTCTTGTAAAGCCTCTTTTAAATACGTGCTTATATTTGCTAATTCTTACTTGATCACCAACCTTGTATTTAGCTTTCTTTGTTGTTGGCTGGTATTTAGGATAGTAAACAGTCCTGATCAATTTCTGCTCATCAGATAAAGTTACATCAGAGGGCCTCATGTTGATTGTGGTGTGGACCGAGTTGTTATATCTATCTAGAAGTTCTGGTAGGATTGTAAGCCATTTATAATTATCTTGAAGGGTAAATTGTTTATACATATGATTTTTTAGAGTTCTGTTGAATCTTTCTACAATAGAGGCCTTGAGATCACTGTAACTCGAGTAATGTTTTATTGACTGGCTTTTAATAAATTGTTGAAACACCAAATTATAGAATTCTTTGCCATTATCTGTTTGTAGATAGCGTGGTGATCTTCCACTCTGATTGATGATTGTCCTGAAAGCTTCTGTAACACATGCTCCAGTCTTGGATTTGAGTGGCATAGCCCAGGCATATTTTGAAAATGTGTCTATGACAGTGAGTAGATACTTGTAGCCTTTGTTGATCTTGTCTAAATTTTTCAGCTGTCCACTTGCCATCTCAACCAAGTCACACTGCCATAAATCATCTATTCCTTTTGTAACCACTGGCAATCTCTTAAAGTTATATCTGGCTGGTTTCTGTAGCTCATCAACAATAATTTGTCTAGACATAGTATGTAAACAAGAATATTGCAACTATGGGGTGTTCAGCAGCTGATACTACAGGATTTTCTAAATATAATTTGTCTCCTATTTGTATATTAAATTCAAGAGAACCATCATCTTCAGCATAAGATGTTTCTAATGTATTGGGGTCTGTAAAATCTTCTAACTCTACACTGGTGACCTTTGGTTTGTTGTCAGCATTAGTTATTGATAAGGTGGGGTAGTGGTGTGCCTGTGGTTGTAACCAATATTTGATTGGTCTCAGTGTGCCTCCAACAAAAAACTGGTAATAAAATTGTGCAGGGGACAGCATATATATTTTGCCACCTGGTGTAAATGGTGAATCATATTCTTTGTTGGGGATACTGTACAATTCAAGAATTATTGTATGTTTAGGATTCTCGATTAGGCCAGTTATTTCCTTTTCTGCTGTAAGCAATCTACTCGTTACAGATTCAAGGTGCTCATTGATAGTCCTAACAATCTCATCGTGCCCTGGCTTAATTCTTATGTCCACAGCAAGTTTCTTGTATTGTTGGACAATCTCTTGAAGCTGGGTGGCGAAAACAGACAGAGCATTTGCTTGGTTGGATTCCATGGTCCCTAGCTGTTGCTTGATGTTGGCTACAATTTGCTGTAGATTTTCAACAACAGCTAATTTTGAATTTTGAGCAGTAAGATCATGGACTTGTCTTCTAATATCCTCAAACAAAGCATAAAGTTCATTAATATGTTGATTAGTTGGTAGAGTGGCCACTGTCTGAGTAAGCTGTTTGATCTCTGTCTGGATATTCTTGATATCTTCTGATTTCAATATGCGATCTCACAGCTCTCTTAATATTTTTAAGTTCCTGTGATGTAGGCAGATTTGCTACAGTATTCTGCAAAGATTCAAGTGCCAATTTCACATCATTTAATTCAGAAGCATCAGCCACACTACGCATAGCATCTTGGAGCAGGGTTATGTCTGCCTGAGTAGGTGTTGATTGTTGTAAAATTTCAAGTTTTGTTTGGATATCATCGATCAAATGATGAAAATGAGATAGCTCAGATTCAGTGTTGAGGTTTTCAAGTTTGGTGATTTGTTGCTGGACACTGACAAGAGTGTCTACAATACCAGGCAAGCGAGATTCTAGAGTTGCTTGTACATTTGTCAGATCACTTTGTACTGCTGCTATGATACCCTCAAGGTGGGTTATGGTACTCTGAATTTTTCCAAAATCTTCATATGTTTCAAGTTGCAGCTTGATGTTGGCAACACTGCGAGTGATAGCACTCAAAGCATCAGAAGATGGTAAGTTGTTCATAAAATTTTCAAGTGTCTCAATTTTTTCTTTAACCTCAGCTATGGCATTGTTCAGAGGGTCTAGATTAGGAATCTCCAGTGATTGAATTTGTTCTTTTAGAGTGGAAATTACTAAATCAAAATCTTCTTGTGATTTTATGCTTTTGACAATTGTTTGGAGCTGTGTCTGGACACTACCAATCTGCTCTTCTAGTTGTTGTTTCAATTGCTCAGAGTTGGTAGCCTGAGTCTTAAATTTGGCTTGAAGAGCTGCTATGGCCTCCTCTAAACTTTGAAAATTATCTAATGTAGCCAAGTCAGTATATTTTTGAAGCAGTAATTTGAGTTCTGAGTCAATTTTAAGAAGAGGGTCCATGCATTGTGATTGTAAATTTGTAATCTCTAGTTGAAATCTGGTATTAAGTGTGGTTTGTAGAGCTTGTAAATCACTTCTTAATTTTTTGAGTCTGACATCAAGCATCAGAATCTCCTCACTGTGATCTTCATGCCTTGTATGGCCAAATATATCATTAGGCATTTTTTTATTTTAGTGGTTATTTATTATAAAATATCTAATTCTTAATTCTATAAAAAAAGGTATAAGCTTGTCATAATATCCCGGGACTTCAATATATAAGCAATCACCGGCAGAGACAGTATATACAGTGCCAGAAACCATGTTTGAGTGCTTAATTCTATAAATATTTCTGCCTACTGAAACCTTGACATTGCCCTCGGGAGTTGTAATAAATTGTAATTGACCACCTACAGGTAACTGGTAGTGGTTTAAGTTATTGTTAAATATGTACAATGGTTTACCTGTTTTATCATCAACATCTGTAAGTATGCTGTTCAGATGAATAATTAATAAACCACTTAGTTTAGATATTATAGATTGTATATCAGAAGAGGGTGATTGTGTTGGCAGGTCCATAATAGCTTGTTTTTTGAACCCAAATAAGTTCATTGGCATGTTTATTTATTTCAAATCATGCTCTGTGATTGGGTATTGTTTGCCACTTATCAAGTCACAATGACCTCAAGGTAAAGTATGTATGCCACATGATAAAATGCATCTCTTATCATCATGTGGGTCCAGAGCCACTTTTCTTATAACATTTGTGGTCAACAAGTGATCTTTACTCTGGATTCTGCATTCTGATGTTCTGATTGAACTCAGTGATTTGAGACAATCTTCATAATCTTTAAATTGGAGCTCTTTGTCCACAGTTACTCTACCAATGCCCTTGGCTTTTTTGGCAACAGCACCACTACATGTTTCAAAACTATACATCTTGGCTCTTAACCCAGCAAATGCCACAATAACATCGCCAAGTGTTTCATCTTTTAACTTGCCAGGCACCTTTTTGTTGTGGGGTTGAATCTTTGTATGTTCACTGGTATCAAAATATTCAAGCAATGTAGGCTGTGTTATATCTTGATAGACATCTTCTGTCTGAATATCAAGGATAAAACTATCTGTGTCCATGTACATCAGTTTTACACGATCACCATAAAAAGGCTTCAGCACATCATAATAGAGCTCTAGCATGTGTAATTTGGCCAATTCTAATATCACAGCCCCTACATAAATAGGCTTATCAAACTTAATCTTTGTTTTTTTTTTCATGTTGAAGAGTGCCATATTGTCATCATAAATTCTTCTGTAGTTGAAATTAGGCTTTGCTATAAATTTTTTGCTCCAGTTGGGGTCAGTAACTAATTTAACATCTGTATGTTTTCTGACATTTTCTATGGTTTTGCCATACACTGAATTGACCATCAATTTAAACAAGGTCTTATCAAATTGGCTTATTGCACATGTTCAAAGCTCGGTGTTTGTATCAATGTATGGCTTCAACCATCTTGAGTGCCTGAACCTTAAGACTTTGCCAACTTTGGTCACTTGAACACCATGATGCATCAGGAACTGAAGGTTTTTGTAATATATGACATAAGCCTGTTTTGGCTCTAGAGTCATCATTAGTTTCTTCTGTTTAGAGCCAGGTGAACACTCAACCTCAGGAATTGGGGGCAGATCAGAAAACTTGTTGTGTAAATCTTCAGGAATTGTCAGATCAACCTCTAAGAATAGACCATAGTTACTGTCATCAAAGTCCTGAAGATCCTCAATGTTGAAATCTTCAACCCACTGAAGCCCTGCATATGGCAGTTTATCCATCATAGCATAACCATACAGGCTGTTGGCATCCACATAAAGTATATACACTATGTGGAAGAAAGTCATTGGACACCCCGATTTCAACTCTGAAACGAACTCCTCATGGAAAAGAGAGTACAGATGGGTATATATACGGCAGCAGGAGGCTTCTCAAATCAATCGCTGTTAAAATGACGAACAGGAAAGAGCTCAGCATGTTTGAAAGAGGGATCATAGTAGGCTGCTCCATAGGAGGCATGAGTATACATAGCATAGCTGATGCCCGACAGGTCCCTAAATCAACTGTAGCCTTTGTCATCAAAAAGTGGAAGGAAAAGGGATACTGCAGCAATACACCACGAAGTGGAAGACCCACGAAATTGGACGACCGGGACAGGAGAGTGCTCGAAGAGGGAGATTCGGAAAAACAGGACCCGTGTGATGCATTCGATTGCAGAAGAGTTTCAAAGTGCGAACAATTTGACTGTTTCGACCAAGACACTTCACAAGGAGGTCCATGTGCTCATTTATCATGGTCGAGCCGCACCCCACAAACCCCTGATAACAAAAAACAATAAATGGTAAAGACTACGCTGGTGTAAAGAGCAGAGAAACTGGACGGTGTTGCAATGGCGGAAGGTCCTATGGAGCGATGAATCACGCTTCACACTGTTTCCAACAGATGGGTGAGTGTGGGTATGGCGATTACCCGGAGAACGTCTGTTACCTGAGTGTGTAGTGCCCACAGTGAAATATGGTGGTGGGGGCATCATGTTCTGGGGTTGTTTCAGCTGGCATGGCGTGAGTCCACTGGTACCGGTGTATGCCACATGACGTCTGCATCCTACCGAGATATTCTGACAACTCCATGCTCCCCAAGTTGTAGCGTTTCCATGGAAACGAAGAATATGTGTTCCAGGATGATAATTCGACTTGTCATGTTTCCAGGGCTACCACGGAGTGGTATGCAGAAAATAATGTCACCTGACTGGATTGGCCTGCTCAGAGCCCTGACCTCAACCCTATTGAACATCTATGGGACGAACTGGAGCGCAAATTGAGGTCGCGATCGCCTCGCCCTTCTACACTTCCAGGGTTGGTGACTGTACTGCAGGAGGAATGGCGGAATATCCCACTCGGTGTACTACACGACCTTGTGGCCAGTGAAACACAATGTGTAGCTGCTGTTATCATTGCCAAAGGCGGACCAACGTCCTATTGATTGCAAGAAAACTGATGGTATCCGCTGACATGTGATGTCCAATGACTTTCTTCCACATAGTGTAGTTTGATGGCCGTGATGGATCATAATCGGGAATATATTTGTTGTTGGCTTTGCTGTATCTCTGACAGCATTGCACCATGCCTCCTCGTATACATTGTTCCATAAACAGATGCATGTCCTGATCCTGGATCAAATCCAATTGCATTTTAGTGTTCAAAAACATTGCAGACCATGCTAGGCCTGGAGCACTGTAGAAATAGATTGGATCCAGTTTATAATTTTCCACCGATGATTTTCTAAATGCCTGAAGTATATCGGCTAAGAGAGTTACATCAAGTTTTAAATATGCCTTATGATAATCACCAAATGTCTGGCATTTTAAATTGTCCCACATCACCTGAGCATGGTGATAATCTTCATCAGTGATTCCGGATGCCCTGAGTTTACTGTAGAACGCTTGTTTTGGTGGTTGAGCACACTCATCAAATTTAGAAAAATCTGTAACATAGTCATATGGGTATACACCCTTCCGCCTATTTAATTTCAGGTCCTGATTTGGAAACATAGCACATGTGATTTTGAATTGATCATCAGATAATTGACTGGCCAGAGTAGCCAAGCTAGCCGACAAAATTCTGTATGAATCAAGAAATCTTAAGTGAATAGGAACACCATTAACTTTAATTATCTTGCTAATAGCTATATATTTCTCATTATTTTCTGCTAAAATATTTAAATTCTGCTTGTCAAACCCCTCTTACCTGATCAGATGATGAAAATCATAATTGGATGCCCCGTGACAAAATATTGGGACAAATTTTGGTCTCTGGATCTTAATATTACAGTTATTACACAGAGCTATTAAGAATTTACCATCTGTATGAGAATGGTGTTTCACCTTGATATTTGTATCTGAAAATTCAGAATCACATACCGGGCATTTTTCTGCATTGTTGAAATCTTCAATCTGATCCTCTGTTAAAGGCAACATAGGTTTTGATTTTAATAAGACATTAGATGCTATATAATGGCACTCATTTTCTATTCTATGTGCAAATTCATTGATGGCATCTGGTCCAATGCATAAATATTCTTCACTAACAACACCATCCTGTACAACCACATAATAAAAACTAGAAGGTTCATGTAGCTGGTATGATGTAATTGAAGATTCATCAGGATCTGGGCTGCATAATGCAAGGGGTTTGAGGTTTGATTCAAAATCACAGACTATATATGCTGGATGTTCCAACAAGGCTTCAAATTTTTTGAATTCTACACAACTTGAATATTGTATTAGATTTGCCTTGTTGTTTTCTGACTAAAGCTTCAAGATTATGTATCAAAGTGTAATGGTATGTCCCATCCCCTTCAATTAAGAGCAAATCAATTGAGACAGCAGAATCATCATCAAGTGTACTGATTCTGAGAGGTTCTATCAGGCAATTGCCACGACCAGTAGAACAAATAAATACATTAATAGATAATTGTTTACCATTGATATCTCTGGCCTTTTTTTCAAATTTATCAATATTCTGAACAGACATTGGATATTCTAAGCCCTTCATAGCATCATCAAAATCGTGTTCATGTTGTTTATAATAACTTATTCTCTCAGGATTCCTTAAAACTGGATACAAAGCAGCTAAAATACACCACAGAAAACATTTCTCATCATTATTTTCTAGGTTAACCACGGCTTTTTTGTTTTTGATATTGGCAGGTAATGGCAAATATGTGGAACCTTGTAGTGGGTTAAATTTAGAAATATTAATATATAACTTGTGTGGAGTTCCACATAAACTCCATCCTGATTCTTTTGCAGTAAATGCAGAATGTTTAATATTCCATTGATCTATCAAACTGCTTATTATTTTGTCTAAATTTGTATTGGAATATACAGGGTGTTGCAAAATACCTGTTACAACGCTTGGGAGGTGGTTCGACAAGTAAAAACGAGGAAAAAATGTCATGTGAAAAAATGTCGAAATCGGCACCGTTTGCGAGTGACAGGCGTGCGAAAATCGCCTCACACCATGCGTAAAGTACAATAACTCAAGAAGGAAGAAATATATCAATGTCGGAATAAAAGAATACAAACAAAATCGTGCCTGACGAATACAATGGTGCAGCAATTGAGGCCCAGTGTAAATTGCACAAGGTGACTCTCAAAGAAAGTGGGGAATCCCGATGGAAAATATAGGAAATTTACTACTATTTTCTACATAATGTTGAGATCGGAATGTAGGCAGTAAAAAATGACGACGTATGTCCACATGTCCCACTACTGCTGGGACACCGTCCCACACTCGGGAAATAGGAAATTCACTCGAAAATGACGCTATGCCGTCAAATTACGCTCAGATTGATTTCAGCTAATTGGTACAGAAAGCTCCACTAGAGGCGCTGTGAGTGTAGGTCACCTGTTACGTATTAGTGTTGGTGGATACTACGTAGAGACTGTAGTCGACCGTTGTTTTTCCTGTCTTGTTCTGCGTCTCGCAGCGTGGAGTTTAGTCTGGCGTGTGTGTATGGTTGAATTGCGCTAAGGAATACTGTACGTAGAGTACGTATTCCCGTGTTCTTTCTCGGTTTGCAACAACTGCGTGGACACCTGTGTGACATTACGTGGGTGCTAATCACGGTAGTTGTGATCCGTCACTCGGAGGGAAAGTGCCCCTGTTTCTGGGCAGTTCTCGAACAAGACAATGGTGGAGTACTCTACCCACGAGCTTGCTGATATGCATCTCGTTTATGGAGAGGCAAACCGAAACAGCCGTGAAGCACGTCGTTTGTATCACGAACGTTTTCCCAATAGGCGATTACCAGCACATGCACTCTTTCAAAGACTTGATGCTCGACTGCGTGAAACTGGATCTCTACTACCCCGTAGGTGGGATTGTGGAAGACCCCGCACTGTGCGCACTGTGCAATTTGAAGAGGACGTGTTGGACGCGATACGAGACCGTCCTGACACCAGCACACGTGTCATTGCTCGTACTCAACAAACCCACCATAGCAATGTGTTCCGCGTTCTTCGAGAGGAGGGATTGCACCCATACAAATTGCATAAGGTGCACCACATACTGCCCACGGACTTTCCCCTACGCATGGATTTCTGCCAATGGTACGTGCAACAAACTC
Source organism: Lepisma saccharinum (assembly GCF_977018435.1). Taxonomy (NCBI): domain Eukaryota; kingdom Metazoa; phylum Arthropoda; class Insecta; order Zygentoma; family Lepismatidae; genus Lepisma; species Lepisma saccharinum. The sequence goes on along the minus strand of NC_139230.1, from coordinate 16,137,100 downwards.
TTTCCATTCCAGAGTTCCCAACAATAGTTTTGTGGACCGATGAGGCAATGTTCACCAGGGACGGCATGTTCAATAGCCACAACAGCCACGTCTGGGATATGGACAATCCGCATGCAATCATTGTGCGCCATCATCAACATAGGTTCGCAGTGAATGTGTGGTGTGGCGTAGTAGGTGACCACTTGATAGGCCCGTACCTTTTGCCATCTACTTTGTGTGGTGGGAATTATCGGGTGTTTCTACATGACGTATTACCTGAACTTTTGGAAAACGTGCCACTGGCAGGTAGACAACGTATCTGGTTTCAACACGACGGCGCCCCCGCACATTTCGACCGGGGAGCCAGAGCCTTACTCAACGATATTTTCGGCGATCGTTGGATTGGCAGGGGTGGATCTTTACCGTGGCCACCTCGTTCCCCCGACCTCACACCACTGGATTTCTTTGTGTGGGGAGAAATGAAAAGGCTCGTGTATGAAACCCCTGTGGAAAGTGCTGAGGATCTCGTTGCTCGTGTTAGTGCCGCTGCTGGGACAATTGGTGACATGCCAGAGGTATTTGCACGTACCAGACAATCAGTGCTTCGCCGATGCCATCTTTGTCTTGAAGTCAATGGCGGACATTTTCAACAACGTCTCTGAGTATACCGGTGTTTGTGTGAGCCCCTATCAGCACCACATAGTGTCCTTTAGTGAAAGGTACGAGTGAAGATGCTGGATATCGCTGTACTTCATACCGTCGATCTGCATGTGCGGAGGTTGTGCGCTTCTCAGTGGAATCCCTTCCAGATGTGCTGTGCCTGGAAATGTTACATGCCATTGTGTGCGTTTTCTCGCCATTCTCCGTCTTCATTCCTTCGAGGATTACCCACTTTCTTTGGGGAGCTCTCTTGTAGTATATGTACAGCCTAACGACATGTGGCCATTGTTTAACTTTTGTTTTTCGTACTGCAAAGTAGTGTGTCAACATTAAGGGATTGAAAACTTTTTTTTATGATTTTCCAGTATTTTTTTCCATTTGGGATGGTGTCCCAGCAGTAGTGAGACATGCGACAAATTGGTTTCTTTTCTTCGAACCGCAATGTGAACCGTGTACAACAGGAGATTTGCAGTTATTTTCCTATTTCCCGGGTGTGGGACGGTGTCCCAGCAGTAGTGGGACATGTGGACATATGTCGCCATTTTTTATTGGCTACATTCCGATCTCAACATTATGTAGAAGATAGTAGTAAATTTCTTGTATTTTCCATCAGAGGATTCCCCACTTTCTTTGAGAGTCCCCTTGCGCAATTTACACAGGGCCTCAATTGATGCACCATTGTATTCACCAGGTACGATTTTGTTTGTATTATTTTATTCCGACATTGATATATTTCTTCCTTCTTGAGTTATTGTACTTTACACATGGTGTGAGGCGATTTTCGCACGCCTGTCACTCGAAAACGGTGCCGATTTCGACATTTTTTCACATGACATTTTTTCCTTGTTTTTACTTGTAGAATCACCTCCCAAGCGTTGTAACAGGTATTTTGCAACACCCTGTATAGCTACAGTTCCTGTTATGTGGGGCTGTGTAAATTTTGTGCCATTTGATTTCTTATATTGTGTAAATAATTTGAGGGACAGCTTGTAAGAGCCATTTTGTTTAGTTAGAATAGCCTGCACATCAGAATTTATACTGTTCAAAAAATTCTTAATGTCACATTTTGGCTCTGATACAAAACGGTAATCCCTTAGTTGGCCATCAAAACTGCTATGGATAGGTGCATAGCATGGCTGCTTTGCTGCTCTAGCATTATCGGGTGTTTCAAGCTTCCTTTTTAGACCAGATGAAGATGTAGATGGCTGAGATGAAGTAGAAGGCTGTATATAACAAGTATCTATATGCTTATATGTGAAGTATTCCATGCTATATTTTCTATGGCATTTTGGGCATATTTTTGTGGGTGTTCTGCATTTTTCTGGATCACAATTCCTTTGGTGCCTAGCCCAATTAGGGCTGGATATATTCTTATTGCATTGATTACAATATTTCTGATTTGGCATTTTTGTTGTTGGTTTATTATATAAGATTTCTTGGGGTTCAAATCAAAACTCTATACTTAATACAAAATATCAGTTGGGTTCAGCAGTGTGCTTTGTATACTTAGTGTGTATACTAAGTGTGTTAATATTTTTGGCTTTGTTGTTGGATTATTATATAAGATTTCTTGGGCTTCAAATCAAAACTCTATACTTAATAAAACTATGACAAGTTGTAAAGCTAATAGCCTACAAGCTCAAAGGTAGAATAAGTACTGATCTACAGAAGCACTGCCCTAGCACAAATGCCTGTGCAGACATGCATCTCGTGGTATGCATAGAAAGGCAATGACCTAATACTGTGTGTCATGTATTGATCTTGTATAACAAACTGGGACAGATATAAGCCTGACTCCAAATATGAGTGGATTACAACAAACAAGCAGGATGTGTCAAATATCAGACCTATATGAGAAGCACTGCAACTACACATCTGTACTCTTCAACCACTCTCACAATACTAACTGATATGTAATGCAAAAGCTTTTGTTTTATAATTTGTTGCATAATATTAGATAATAATTTGTTGCACAACATGATGCAATAGAAGTAGACCCGAAGTAAACTTGTGTGTGTGTGTGTGTGTGTGTATGTATGTGTGTGTGTGTGTGAACTTAAACCGGAAGTGGACCGGAAGTAGACCGGAAGTAAATATGTGAGGGTGTGTGTGGGTGTGGGTTTTATGAGCATCTTGGCTTAGTTTTAAGTGTAGCCAAAACAATATCAAGAGGGGCATATTTTTGACAAGCTTATGGACAACAATTTGGCAGATGCAACTTTTGTAAGTGTAGGCAAATCAATCTGAGGCGGGTCATCATTTCACGGGAAATTCCCGAGGGCTTTTTTACAAAAGTCTTGGATTAGACAGAGTAGCACACTTGAGCAATAAGCTCATATGCACATCTTAACCTAGTTTTAAGTGTAGCCAAATCAGTCTGAGGGGGGCTCATCATTTATCGCCCCAGTAATAGGTCAAATAACACTAGTTTTACACAAATTCCATTTACTGATAAAGTAAACTGTCCAAGGTCCGAAAGTGGGACCTCTGGTTTCGTAGTGGTTTATGATCACGCCAGGGGTGCAGTTCGAATCCCGGCCTGGACATGGGTGTTTGTAAGTGTCCCTTCATCAATTTAACCATTAAACACAGTGAAGCACAAGGACCCTTGCTCATCGACATGGAGACAGGTCAGGTCATAAACATTTTTGGGATCCAATGAACAGATGGTCACACTTTGAGGCATCTCCCTCCCCCAGCACAAACCGTTCTGTCCGCCAATTGTTTCAGTTGAGCGGAAATAGTGACCGTGTTACGCAATTTTCTCTTAGATAAAATGTCCAGTGATATTGGTAGTGAAGATTAATATTAGCTTGCCATTAGTTTCGAATATTTGTGTAATTGTGAATAAACTTTCAAGAAAAAAATAAAATATGCAGAATGAAAGTCTTGAAACCCCCTTCCTCCTTCTCTGCATTTGAATAAATTCGACACTGCTTCCCAAGATGCCTAAAGCTAAAAGTAAATTATCAATTACGAAGCTTAGGAGTAAAATGTGATCACCCGACTTCGCTTCCCCACCCACTTAAATATAAGCAGCCTCCTATTTGAGAGTCCTGTTATAATCCCACCTATCGCATTGTAGAAAGTAAAATTGTTCACGTAAAAATACGTAGCACAATATATTGCATGTGGTACGAGCGAATCGAGTAATAATAGTGGTTGAATGATTTGGTTTATTTTACTTCGTTTTTCTGTCACCTTCGGCTAATCGCGAAGATACGGACGATTGATGATACGAACTTGATGGAGGGACATTCACAAAAAACATTCATGCCCTTGCCCGGATTCGAACCCGGAATCCCTGGCGTTGTGGTGCTCTGTGCTAACCACTCCTCCACGAAGGTTAAAACGACACATAAAAATGTAACACATAAAATAATTACTGTAAATAATTCTATTTGGATGGAATAACAATGGGTCTAGAAATACATACAGTGTTATTAACCCTAGCAGGACCAAAGTGTGGCATAAAGTACCACTTTTGAAGTTTTGTGTTGGTAATCAAAACTGCCTTGAGCAATTGAATTAAAAATCCTGTTTATTGTCAATTCAGATGTGTATTTATATATTTGCTAAAATTCAAGATAAAATTTTATCTCCATTTTAATTTTTAAACTGAAGTTGATTGAGCCACATGTAGCAGATATAGCAAAGAACATTGAGGGATTGCATGCAAATACAGTTACGGCAATGGAAAATGTGCTTCAAAGGAAATAGGTGTTACATTTGCATTTCCAATGGAGAAAGAAGAAACAAACTCTCACGAACTACAATTTCATGCAATGACTGTGGTAAATGTGTCTGTGGAAGACACTGCATGAAAGTTCAAATCTGTGACAACTGTATTATTTCTAATAATAGAGAGTAATACTGAGGAACTGTAATTTACTGACAATGTAGAACTGAAATGTGTTATAATGTTATAATTATTGTTGATAATAAATATGCAGATGTACATTTCCAAATAAAAAAATATTTAACATACATTAAAAATATACAAAATATGACTTACTTACATTTCAAAGTAAAAAAATAAATTTAACAAACATTAAAATTATACAAACTATGACTTATATTAAACAAAACTACTAGTAAAAGGTAAAGTGTTCCCCTGTGCATAGCACCACGCCATGAAGGCGTATAGGGGGTGTGGGGGTAACGCCCCACACTTTCTTGATCCGGTCGTGAGTGGGGGTGATGTGATCAGCATCACGCCCCTGACCGCCTTTACCCCCCAGGGTTTCCCCCAGGTACCCATGTTATTCGACGCTGGGTGGGCGCTGGGGCCGCTTCCACCGTTAGAAAAGTTCCCGGATTTGAACCGGCCGGGGATCGAACCCGGGACCTTGAGCATGGTAGTCAGACGCGTTACCGGTAGCGGAATAGTAAAGTGGCACAAAATGCAGTGACGTGCGGTGATGTCGACACTTGGGGTAGCAATCAGTGACGTGCTCAAAAAAGTGGTGGGTTGGTGTGGCTTATACCCCTCCCCCCTTTAGAGCCCAGTATTTCTAAAAATAAAACGTCAATAACAGGAAAAGATTGCAAAATGATGAATGAGTACTAAAAAAAGTACATGTAACCCCCACCCCCATTTGAAAATAAAAAAGATTTGATTTGACTACTAAGCCAGAGATCCTGGGTTCGAATATCGGCTTGGCCATGGGTATTCTTTGAGTGTGTCCCTTCATCAATTGTATTGTATCATCTTTGCGATTAGCCAAAAGAGGCGGAAAAGCGAAGTAAAATAAACCAAATCAAGCAACCAATCAATGATTTGTGTTTCTCACATTTGGTTAATTGCGAAGATGATACGATAAATGAATGAAGGGACAAACAGAAAGAACACCCATGCCCAGGTCGGGGTTCAAACCCGGAACTCCTGGTGTCAGCCCCACGGTTGGCTGATTTGGTGTTTTAAGTCCACTTTATGCACAGAAACAAAACAGGTAACAAAACACACTTTTTTGTAGTTTCTTCAATAATATTCATTTGGCTTCTTGAGTCCTGAGATATATTTTTCATTTCAAATTATTTCATTATTCACTGCAGAGTACAACACAGGAACAAGAATCCACGCTCATCACGGGTTCGAATTCCGGCCTCAATTGTTCGAGGTTCCTTCATTAATTTCATCACATCATCCTAATTTCCGCGATAACCAAATGTGGCAGAAAAGCGAAGTAAAATAAACCAAACCAACAACAATATGAATGTGCGATCTCTTGCCCAAATAAATACACCCGTTGGAGGCCAAGAGATTAGTATATTTAAAAAAAAAAAAACACTACTGAAACGAGAGCGAGAGAGAGCCTGAGCAAATATTTGTAATTTAATCATTATTATATTCCATATTTGAAAATCAAAACAAACAAAAAAATAAAGAAAGCATAACATTATTGTCTGCACATAACGCGTTCCCATTTCATAAATAATAATATTACATCCCATATTATACATACTACATATTGTACAACGTGTAAAAGGTTGTGTAAATACAAAGAACATAAGTACTGCAGAAAATTTTCCCTTGAGTTCTTAACAATGAAATCGAATGGAAACCAATCCCCTATCTGTCCTATAGGAGATAGACTGGGTGACCTGAAACCACGGGCTTTCAACCATTGCAGCGGGGGCGAGGGGGCAAGGGAGTTAGAGGCAGAAATCTTCCCTTTTCCTCCGTAAACCCGTTTCTACCTGGAACTGCTAAGGCGGAAGAAGAGCGAGCTAGGCCAGTTTTCCCCTCGGATCGCAACGAAGGACGACAAGCGCGTGAAAATGAAAGTGTTGCATATGAACTGTGACTTTAACAAGACAATAAATATTGTGATTTGAAAATAATTAAACATGTGAGATTGATTAATCTATCTCTGCTAGACTAGCTACTCCTCAGTGCACGTCACTGACAAAATGCCACCCTTAGTCCAGCATGTAACAGATCAGACCTTGGTTCTGCTAGGGTTAATACGAGTAGTAATAGAATTATATTTATTATTAATATTTTACTCTTAATTTAAATATTTCATGTGGTGTAAGGCTTGATGTGTAAATAAATAAAACTAGTATTCCACCTGAGAATACCACAAATTGATTTAAAAGTTACACATTCTTCTGTGACACATATGGGTCTTATACTAATGGAGCCATTATGGTGGTGATTACGAGAGTAATGTATATTTCCGTGGCGGAGTGGATAACACGCGTTACGATGCCACAAGTCCAAGTATTCTTTGTGAGTGCCCCTTCATCAATTACATCTAATCATTACTCAACCTCTACGTCGCCATTAGCCAAAGTGGCAGGAAAGGGACGTCGAATAACTAAAAATAGAGATAGGGTAACTTCGGTGAATAACGCCACCAATTGGTCATTTCGTTTTAGAACTCATACATTTTTATTGTTAGGAACATGAAACTTACATGTATAGGAGAATGAACTTTCCTCTATTGTGTAATAATAAAATATTGATTGCACTATTATAATGAAAGCAATAAAATACTAAATTCTGTGTTAATGCAAAATGGCGTCATTTCCAGACCTGTCGGGTAATAACGCCATGTTCTTAATTACAAGTAAAACATTCACATTTTTTTTACTAAACTGTACTAGGAAAAATAATTACTGTAGTAAGTTATTAGAAAAAGCATTTTCTTTTGACTTTTCGCGATACCCAGTCCCTCAAAGTTCTGCGAGGAACGTGCAGCACATGCCATTTTCATCCCTTGTTTGATGGCCGCCATAGCTTGCCTCAAGTTATCTACTGACCATTTGGCCCGTATAATTCTACATTTCCTCGCCATCTGAAAGAGGAAATTAACCGGGAATAAATATCTGTATGCCTCGAAAGTAACTGAGCAAGGATAAACCTATTTTCGAAATCAACATTTCCTTAAATTTGAGGTTAAATTGAGTGGCGTTATTCCCCGACACGATGATGGCGATATTTCCCGAAACAACAGATTGCAGTTTAACCAACTGTTCGAAACTTACGACACCGACCATGAAAACCGTACACACATCACTCACTTACGTAATAAACGTATTGTGTACGTACAGCATTGTTAACATTTAAAATCTAATCCTAGAATATAAAAACACTCACCTTTGGGCGCGATGAAAATGTGGACCCTTTTTCCTCGAAAAGCAACTCAAACATCTATACTATTCAAACTGTTTCTCTTAAATGAAGGCTTGACAATGGCAACCATAGTAGTATGATTTATACTACAACCAGCACCACTTATAGGTGTAGAAAAGAAGAGGTTATTTGATTAAACAGCCCGATTTGCCCACACTTAAAATTATGCCAAGATCCTCTTATTCCCCATTTCTTCAAGTGTGATATGCTCTTAATCCCCAAGAATTTTGAATCCTAGTGTAGAAAAGAAGAATTCATATGCCCCGATTTGCCCACACTTAAAATTATGTCAAGAGGGGGCATATAGCCCAATCGGCCATGTGTGTACATATTTAAATCTAAAGAATTTTGAATTCTAGTGTAGAAATGAAGAACTCCCCTCAGACAGATTTGCCCATGTGTGTAAAAGCTACATCTCTCAGTTTGTTGTCTATAAACTTGTCAAAAATATGCCCCCCCTTGATATTGTTTTGGCTACACTTAAAAACTAGGGCAAAAATGCTTATAAGAGCTTTTGCTTACACAATAATATAATGTAATATATGCTTAAATACTTGTTGCTGTTATGTTAATATGTTACCTGGAATATGCTCAATATTTTAATTGGACACCAGCCTCAATTTGCATATCTAGTATTAAGACAATGCATTGTGCAAAAATCTTCTAGAATTGCTCTGTGACTCTCTCATTTCTTACATCATAAACATATGATTTTTCACCTATGAGAATAACACTACATATGGTGTCATCGGGGAGTGTATCATGGAATTCACAGATAATTTTAATGTTTGTCCTGTCATTAACCACAACTTTTTTCTTTTTTGAAGTGTTGATGACAAACATGGGTCTCTGTGCTTTGAATTCATCTGGTGTGTAATACATGTCAGTATTGCCAGTAGTGACCCTTTTGTATGCTGTAAATGCTTCATATAATTTAAGGAAATCATCCTTGGACATGTCTAAATTATAATTTTCTCTAGGGAATACCTCATTTCTGCCATTTTTAAGATATATGTTCTTGATGTTGCAGTTATCAAATCTACTTGAATTTTTTTCCTGATTATTGTGTCTTCCAGTCTGAAACAGTACCACCACAAAATCCGGCATGTCATATTGTATACTGGAGAATGAATTTGTAGCATCAAACTCATAATAAGTACCAGCCGCAGGCTTCTGTACACATTGATATGTATAAAATTGTAAAGGAATCTGTGGATTTTTTATTATATCTGCTTTGTATTTAAGAGCATAACTGGCTTCATATTCAACAACCGGGATTCTTAGCTCCATAGTCTGAATAATGCACTTGCCCTCATCAGGTAGGGTATTAGGCAGAGCTTCCCCTGTAGAGTTTAATGTACTGTACCTCATCAAAGCATTATTATCATTGGCAGCTCTTCTAAATGTGATTCTTAAACCACCCTTCCACATAATATCTTTGTAATCTGAGAAGAATCCTGGCAACAGGCAGGGAACAGCACTGTGTGGCTCTTGGATAATATTTTATCACCAGCCTCAAATCCACCTATTTTGTAGTAAGAAGCCTCGGTTTTGGATAATTTTAGTGTGGCCAAAGCTGTGGAGGTAATGCCGGGATAATCCACTCTGTTTATAACAACACCATGCTTTCTGATCTCAATTTCAGAGAACAGATGCGGCACAAAATTATCTACCAATTTTATATTTGAATTTGCCGGATAATCTGTTCCATCGAGCTTTACAACATCAAATTTGATGTATAGATCTGCTCTGTGGGGGTGTATAAAGCCATCCCCTACATCAAGATCAACCTCAATCTCTGTGTTGGGTTGATTTAAATTTGCAAATGTCCTCCTGTTTGGGGGGAATGATTGTAGCTCATAACTCTCAATATTTTCCATTTTTTTTGTATGTATTTTTATTTAAATATTAATCTCTATGATTGCAGTTGTTGTGGCTCCAGCAAAATCAACTAATTCTTCTTTTTCATTAGTGACCATCAACTCAATGTAATCTATTCTATTATGGCACACAGGAAAATGTAATGTTGGGGATGGAGTGTAGATGATGGGCTCCATAAATTCAGAATTAGGTTTAAATGTTGCAATGATGCCAGTTTGTTTGTGAGTGCCTATGCCATTTGATTTGGTGATCATACCCTCAGCCACATTACAGTGAATATTCAGAGTCTCTATGGCTAAGAATTTAGGTATATTAATAGCAGTGTGTTTGATGGCTGGTTCAAGTTTGTGTTGTTCTCAAAGCCTAACAGCTCTCCTATAGTACCCAGATCCACTGTTTCTGTAGCAGATACAATCTCTACTCTGTGAGTGACAGAATTTTGAGTTAATACTATACCTCTGGGTAATTGAGCATTTAGAGTGGACAGATTATACTGCCCTGGAGTGATGACAATTTTTTGATCCCCTACTGCAATTTTGTTGTTGTGGTGTGTAATATTAGGGATCAAGTACATGCCATAAAATGCTCTGAGAGCTATTGTTTTGGGATACACTATATCATCATGTAATTTGAGTTTCAATATTGAATTTTGGCTGGTGAGATGGAATACCCCAATGATGTTTTAAATACCACAAGGCCTTTTGAAAATTTTCAATTGATGGTTTATTTATTTGAGACATATATCTAAGAACAGATAAACACAAATGTCCACAATTAACATCTTTGAAGTTTTGAACACGGGCATTATTGTAATAAAGATTAGCTGATTTTAGATATTTTACTAAATTTTCAGGTGGAACACCTCCAAATGAATCAAACACAAATGCCTCATCTTTTAAATATTTAAGATAACAAATCCAGTGAGTGCCCTGATTTTTGTACTTATCCAAAATAGCAATGCCACACTCTTTGTTGAGTGGTTGTTCTGGTAAAGAATCAGACATGTACACACCTCTAAAATTTTTGATGCCCAGTGGCTTGATTAAAGCTTCAATATCTTGGTTTGTAAGCAGCTCTTGTTTTTTTTAAACTTATTCATGGCTCTCTTAACACCTTTGCCTTGTTTCTCCATGGCCAGGTTATGGCGTTTCAATTCATCTAATGCTGCCCTATTCTTTTTGGCATCTATTACTGTTTTTGCTATGGCAGCTGATCCCCCAGCCAAGCTCCCAACAGCCCCAAGTGCTGCTAAGATGGCCAGGATAGTAAATATGAAACCCCCCACATGTGATTTTTTTCTAGATTGTTGTAATTTTTTTAATTGGGGGGGTACTAAGCAACAATTTCATACCATGGCCCTTGGCAATACAAGAGCTTTTTTTCTTGCGCTGCTTTTTGGTTAAAAGACTATCAATAGTTTTAAGAGATTTAAGACCTGCATAAGGTATTTGATACATAACACCCTTGGCCTTCATTCTAGGTTTATTATATACATATTCACAGCCCCCACCCCAGTTTTTGCTTGGTGTTCATAGCTATGGTGGTTCCCAATGCTGCTATTTTTTCACTCAAATAAGCATCTTTGCTTACAAATCTACCAAATGCAGCCTCTTCTAATTTCTTGTCTGCAACATGTCTCTTGTCAAGATCAGAATGTGTGTTGTATGCTATGTCATGGTCTCTACAAGCAGCATCTAGGGGATTAACACCAGGATCACCTCTGTTTAATCTATGCTCCAATTTTGTACCAGGACCACAATACTGATAGCCTGGAATATGTAGTTCAAATGGCAGCTTGTTTATAATGTCATTAACCAACCCCCGACCCTCAGAAATATTCCAAAATTTAGGTGGTAGAGTATTAATAATTTTTATAAGATATCCAATCCCCTTAGTGTCATTCACTATAAAATTAGACAATTTGGTGCTTATCATGTCCATAATTCCAACCTTTTCATTGTAAAAATTGTGGTTGCCAGTATTTTCCTCCCCAGCTATCACCAATAACCTATCTACAAGTTTCCTGACATCATCAACCCAGACAAATTCTTTAGGCAGGGTGTTGTATTGTTTGATTCCACTGCCAGTCTTGATCTGTGACCATATGGGCTTGATTAAATTGTTATATTTTGCTCCACTGCTAGACTTGACTCTTTTTTGTGTGGGATCATTGTTCTGGTATAGAGCATCTGATTTTATTAATATTTCTTTGTAGTGTTCATAGTCTTGATCTGTATAGTTGCCAGGCCTTTTCCTAGTCATCAGTTCCCACAATCCAGGTGTGCCGGGATATTTAACAAAACCACCTTTTTCTCCAAGATGAGATTCTGAATATACAATTATATCATCTCCCATAAATGTTACTCTGAAATTGCCAATTCTATGTATGATGCTACCATCACGCTCTGTGTCAGCATATAAGCCAAAGACCTCATCTTTGTTGTCTTTAGGTGTGCTTAAATATTTTTGAGCAAGAAGACCCAATTCAATAGGATCCAGAGTAGCTTCAATTCTTCGAGGAGCAACAGGACTAGGTGTATGAATACTGGAAAGTGGGGTGATTGGATAATCTAATATGTTCCTTGCAGCTACAGGTACAAGCTCTGTGATCAAATTTTGATTTTGCTCTGTAACAGTTTTGATATTTTTACCTAATTCACTAATAGCATCAATAATAGGCTGTTCTGTTTGTTTGTGTTGTTCATAAATTCCTCGGTTCTCTGATTTCCATCCCTTAAATCTTTTTACAAGATAATCTCTTAATTTAAGATCATCAATGATTGCCCTTTTCATGGTTATTTATATATGTTTCAATGTCTAGAAAATTGTTGATTTTATTTCTGTATTTGCCACTATTGGGTTTTCTTGTCATATCAATTGTGACAAACCCATAACTGTCCTGGTTCCAGCACCTACTGCAAAACTTGGAAAAATCATTGTAGCTCAAGTCCCCACCTACATATTCATCATGTATGTGTTTGAGGTTGGTATGATCTTGATGAAACACACATATAAAATTGCTGTTGTCTCGGATCAGCTGTTTGGGTATTTTTGAAAAAGTCTGTGCCAGGTAGAAGCAATCAATGTTTTTGTGTCGGCCCTGTGTAAAGAAATTTCTAACCTTGTTTTGATTATCCAGTATAATGTCATCAAACACAACAACAGAATTATCGAGACATTCATGAAGTGGCTTAACATCTGATTCAAAAGTGGCAATATCCAATCCATCATATAGCTTCAACAGCTGCTGATATTTTAATTGTTCCAAGCTCTTAGAGAAGACATACAAGTGCCTATTTTTCCAGTCTAACCAGTTGGGTGCCAATAAAAAATTATCAATCATTAGTGTAGTTTTACCACAAGCCGATGGCCCAACAATAAGACATCTAATATTTTCAGGCAGCAACTTGCCATTTCTCTTAATCTGCTGTTCAGGTTCTGGCAGCCTTTTTATAACATCCCAGGTGCTCATATTATCACTTTGTCTGCATCGATCCAGCTGTGTTCTGGAAGTCCTAGCCATTTGACAAGTATCTTGTTGCCTTTTCTGCGGATAACTTTCTCTATCAAATATGTGTCAGGCTGTTTAGTTTTGCTGAGTTCTTCAGTAGTTGTATTGATACTATTATAAACCCGAGAAAGTATGAACCCCCCTCAAGCAGATTTGCTATACTTAAAACAAGCTTAACATGAGCATATGAGCTTTTTGCTCAAGTGTGGAATCTTGTCTAATCCAAGATTTTTGTGAAAATGCCCTCGGGAATTTCCTCAGAAAGTATGACCCCCTCAGATTGATGAGGCTATACTTACAAAAGGTACTTCTGTGAGATTGTTATCCATAAATTTGTTAAAAATATGCCCCTCTTGTGGCCACACTTAAAACTGGCCATCCACACACATACACACACACACACATACACATACTCACATACACATATTTATTTCTGGTTTAAGTTCTTGGATACCAGGCTCAATTTACATATCTAATATTAAAACAATGTAAATCTTCTAGAATTGCTCCGTGACTCTCTCATTTCTTACATCATAAACATATGATTTTTCACCTATGAGAATGACACTACAAATAGTGTCATCGGGTAATGCCTCGTGGAATTCACAGATAATTTTAATGTTTGTCCTGTCATTAACTACAACCTGTTTCCTTTTTGAAGTGTTGATTACAAACATGGGTCTCCGTGTTTTGAATTCATCTGGTGAGTAATACATATCAGTACTGCCAGTAGTGACCCTTTTGAAAGCCGAAAAAGCCTCATATAATTTGAGAAAATCATCCTTGGAAATGTCTAAATTGTAATTTTCTCTAGGAAAGACCTCATTTCTGCCATTTTTAAGATAAATGTTCTTGATGTTGCAGTTATCAAATCTACTTGAATTTTTTTCCTGATTGTTGTGTCTTCCAGTCTGAAACAATACCACCACAAAATCCGGCATGTCATATTGTATGCTGGAGAATGAATTTGTGGCATCAAACTCATAATATGTACCAGATGCGGGCTTCTGTACGCATTGATATGTATAAAATTGCAGAGGAATCTGTGGATTTTTTAGGATATCAGCTTTGTATTTAAGAGCGTAACTGGCTTCATATTCAACAACTGGGATTCTTAACTCCATAGTCTGAATAATGCATTTGCCTTCATCAGGTAGGGTATTAGGCATAGCTTCCCCTGTAGGGTTTAATGTGCTGTACCTCATCAAAGCATTGTTATCATTTGCAGCTCTTCTAAATGTGATTCTTAAACCACCCTTCCACATAATATCTTTGTAATCTGAGAAGAATCCTGGCAACAGGCGCATCGGGAACAGCACTGTGTGGCTCTTGGTTAATATCTTATCACCAGCCTCAAATCCACCTATTTTGTAGTAAGAAGCTTCGGTTTTGGATAATTTTAGAGTGGCCAGAGCTGTGGAGGTAATGCCGGGATAATCTATTCTGTTTATAACAACGCCATGCTTTCTGATCTCAATTTCAGAGAACAGATGCGGTACAAAATTGTCTACAAGTCTTATATTCGAATTTGCCGGATAATCTGTTCCATCGAGCTTTACAACATCAAATTTGATGTATAGATCTGCTCTGTGGGGGTGTATAAAGCCGTCCCCTACATCAAGATCAACCTCAATCTCTGTGTTGGGTTGATTTAAATTTGCAAATGTCCTCCTGTTTGGGGGGAATGATTGTAGCTCATAACTCTCAATATTTTCCATTGTATGTATTTTTATTTAAATGTTAATCTCTATGATAGCAGTTGTTGTGGCTCCAGCAAAATCAACTAATTCTTCTTTTTCATTAGTGACCATCAACTCAATGTAATCTATTCTGTTATGGCACACAGGAAAATATAATGTTGGGGATGGATTGTAGATGATGGGCTCCATGAATTCGGAATTAGGTTTGAATGTTGCAATGATGCCGGTTTGTTTGTGAGTGCCTATGCTATTTGATTTGGTGATCATACCCTCGGCCACATTACAGTGAATATTCAGAGTCTCTATGGCTAAGAATTTGGGTATATTCATAGCAGTGTGTTTGATGGCCGGTTCAAGTTTTGTGTTGTTCTCAAAGCCTAACAGCTCTCCTATAGTACCCAGATGCACCGTTTCTGTAGCAGATACAATCTCTACTCTGTGAGTGACAGAATTTTGAGTTAATACTATACCTCTGGGTAATTGAGCATTTAGAGTGGACAGATTATATTGCCCTGGAGTGATGACAATTTTTTGATCCCCTACTGCAATTGTGTTGTTGTGGTGTGTAATATTAGGGATCAGGTACATGCCGTAAAATGCCCTGAGAGCTATTGTTTTGGGATACACTATGTCATCATGCAATTTGAGTTTCAATATTGAATTTTGGCTGGTGAGATGGAATACCCCCATGATGTTTCAGATACCACAAGGCCTTTTGAAAATTTTCAATTGATGGTTTATTTATTTGAGACATATATCTGAGAACAGATAAACACAAATGTCCGCAATTAACATCTTTGAAGTTTTGAAGACGGGCATTATTGTAATAAAGATTAGGTGATTTTAGATATTTTACTAAATTTTCAGGTGGAACACCTCCAAATGAATCAAACACAAATGCCTCATTGTTTAAATATTTAAGATAACAGATCCAGTGAGTGCCCTGATTTTTGTACTCATCCAAATTAACAATGCCACACTCTTTGTTGAGTGGTTGCTCTGGTAAAGAATCAGACATGTACACACCCCTAAAATTTTTGATGCCCAGTGGCTTGATTAAAGCTTCAATATCTTGGTTTGTAAGCGGCTCTTGTTTTTTTTAAACTTATTCATGGCTCTCTTAACACCTTTGCCTTTTTTCTCCATTGCCAGGTTATGGCGCTTCTGCTCATCTAATTCTGCCCTATTCTTCTTGGCATCTATTACTGTTTTTGCTATGGCAGCTGATCCCCCAGCCAAGCTCCCAACAGCCCCGAGAGCAGCTAAGATGGCTGGGATAGTAAATATGAAACCCCCTACATGTGATTTTTTCCTGGATTGCTGTAATTTTTTTAATTGGGGGGTACTAAGCAACAATTTCATACCATGCCCCTTTGCAAGACAAGAGCTTTTTTTCTTCCGCTGCTTTTTGGTTAAAAGACTGTCAATAGTTTTAAGAGATTTGAGACCTGCATAAGGTATTTGATACATAACACCCTTGGCCTTCATCGTAGGTTTATTATATACATATTCACAGCCCCCACCCCAGTTTTTGTTTGGTGCTCATAGCTATGGTGGTTCCCAATGCTGCTATTTTTTCACTCAAAGATGCATCTTTGCTTACAAATCTACCAAATGCAGCCTCTTCTAATTTCTTGTCTGCAACATGTCTCTTGTCAAGATCAGAATGTGTGTTGTATGCTATGTCATGGTCTCTACAAGCAGCATCTAGGGGATTTACACCAGTATCACCTCTGTTTAATCTATGGTCCAATTTTGTGCCTGGACCACAATACTGATAGCCTGGAATGTGTAGTTCAAATGGCAGCTTGTTTATAATGTCATTAACCAACCCCCGACCCTCAGAAATATTCCAAAATTTAGGTGGTAGAGTATTAATAATTTTTATGAGATATCCAATCCCCTTAGGGTCATTCACTATAAAATTAGACAATTTTGTGCTTATCATGTCCATAATTCCAACCTTTTCATTGTAAAAATTGTGGTTCCCAGCATTTTCCTCCCCAGCTATCACCAATAACCTATCTACAAGTTTCCTGACATCATCAACCCACACAAATTCTTTAGGCAGAGTATTGTATTGTTTGATTCCACTGCCAGTCTTGATCTGTGACCATATGGGCTTGATTAAATTGTTATATTTTGCCCCACTGCTAGACTTGACTCTTTTTTGTGTGGGATCATTGTTCTGGTATAGAGCATCTGATTTTATTAATATTTCTTTGTAATGTTCATAATCTTGATCTGTATAGCTGCCAGGCCTCTTCCTAGTCATCAGTTCCCACAATCCAGGTGTGCCGGGATATTTAACAAAACCACCTTTTTCTCCGAGACGAGATTCTGAATAAACAATCAGATCATCCCCCATAAAAGTTACTCTGAAATTGCCAATTCTGTGTATGATGCTGCCATCAAGCTCTGTGTCAGCATATAAGCCAAACACCTCATCTTTGTTGTCTTTAGGTGTGGTTAAATATTTTTGAGCAAGAAGACCCAATTCAATAGGATCTTGACTAGCTTCAATTCTTCTAGGAGCAACAGGACTAGGTGTATGAATGCTGGAAAGTGGGGTGAATGGATAATCTAATATGTTCCTTGCAGCTACAGGCACAAGCTCCGTGATCAAATCTTGATTCTGCTCTGTAACAGTTTTGATATTCTTACCTAAATTATTAATAGCATCAATGACAGGCTGTTCTGTTTGTTTGTGTTTTTCATAAATTCCACGGTTCTCTGATTTCCATCCCTTAAATCTTTTTACAAGATAATCTCTTAACTTAAGATCATCAATGACCGGTCGTTTCATGGTTGTTTATTTATGTCTCAACGTCTAGAAAATCGTTGATTTTATTTCTGTATTTGCCAGTATTGGGTGTTCTTGTCATATCAATTGTGACAAACCCATAACTGTCCTGGTTCCAGCACTTGCTGCAAAACTTGGAAAAATCATTGTAGCTCAAGTCCCCACCTACATATTCATCATGTATGTGTTTGAGGTTGGTATGATCTTGATGAAACACACATATAAAATTGCTGTTGTCTCGGATCAGCTGCTTCGGTATTTTAGAAAAAGTCTGTGCTAGGTAGAAGCAATCAATGTTTTTGTGCCGGCCCTGTGTAAAGAAATTTCTAACCTTGTTTTGATTATCCAGTATAATGTCATCAAACACAACAACAGAATTATCGAGACATTCATGAAGTGGCTTAACATCTGGTTCAAAAGTGGCTATATCCAGTCCATCATATAGCTTCATTAGCTGCTGATATTTTAATTGTTCCAAGCTCTTAGAGAAAACATACAAGTGCCTGTTTTTCCAGTCTAACCAGTTGGGTGCCAATAAAAAATTATCAACCATTAGTGTAGTTTTACCACAAGCAGATGGCCCAACAATAAGACACCTAATATTATCAGGCAGCAAGTTGCCATTTCTCTTATTCTGCTGTTCAGGTTCTGGCAGCCTTTTTATAACATCCCAGGTGCTCATATTATCACTTTGTCTGCATCGATCCAGCTGTTTTCCGGATGACCCAGCCATTTGACAAATAACTTGTTGCCTTTTCTGCGGATGATTTTTTCTATGAGATATGTGTCAGGCTGTTTAGTTTTGCTGAGCTCTTGCTCATAGAATCTGCCTTTGAGAATTTCTCCTCGGTGATCTTTTATTATATATGTGTTAAGGGTCCCGGGTTTAACTTGAACTACTGTAAATAATTCGGTGCTCCAGTTTCTCGTAAAGCCTCTTTTGAATAAGTGCTTATATTTGCTGATTCTTACTTGATCACCCACCTTGTATTTGGCCCTTCTTGTTGTTGGCTGGTATCTAGGATAATAAACAGTCCTGATCAATTTTTGCTCATCAGATGAAGTTACTTCAGAGGGTTTCATGTTGATTGTGGAATGGACCGAGTTGTTATATTTATGTAGAAGTTCTGGAAGAATATTAATCCATTTATAATTACCTTGAAGTGTAAATTGTTTATACATAAGATTTTTTAAGGTTCTGTTGAATCTCTCTACAATTGAGGCTTTGAGATCACTGTAACTCGAGTAATGTTGTATTGACTGGCTTTTAATAAATTGTTGGAACACTGAATTATAAAATTCTTTGCCATTATCTGTTTGCAAATAGCGCGGGGATCTTCCTGAATGATTGATGATTGTCCTGAGGGCTTCTGTAACACATTTTCCTGTCTTGGATTTGAGTGGCAGAGCCCAGGCAAATTTTGAAAATGTATCTATCACAGTGAGTAGATACTTGTAGCCCTTGTTGATTTTGTCTAAGTTTTTCAACTGTCCACTTGACAACTCAATCAAGTCGCTCTGCCATAAATCATCTATGCCCTTTGTAACTACTGGCAGTCTCTTATAATTATGTCTGGCTTGTCTGTGTAATTCATCAACAATAATTTGTCTAGACATGATATGAAAACAAGAATATTGCAACTATAGGGTGTTCAGCAGCTGATACTGCAGGATTTTCTAAATATAATTTGTCCCCTATTTGTATTTTAAATTCCAAAGAGCCATCATCTTCAGTATAGGCTGTTTCTAATGTATTAGGGTCTGTAAAATCCTCTAACTCTACACTGGTGATTTTTGGTTTGTTGTCAGCATTTGTTATTGATAGGGTAGGGTAGTGATGTGCCTGTGGCTGATGCCAATATTTGATCTTGATTGGTCTCAGTGTGCCCCCAACAAAAAACTGGTAATAAAATTGTGCAGGGGACAGCATATATATTTTGCCACCTGGTGTAAATGGAGAATCATATTCTTTGTTGGGGATGCTGTACAATTCAAGAATTACTGTATGTTTTGGATTCTCGATTATGCCTGTTATTTCTTTTTCTGCTGTAAGCAATCTGCTTGTTACAGATTCAAGGTGCTCATTGATAGTCCTAACAACATCATCGTGGCCTGGCTTGATCTTTATGTCCACAACAAGTTTCTTGTATTGTTGCACAATCTCTTGAAGCTGGGTAGCAAAAACAGACAGAGCATTTGCTTGATTGGATTCCATGGTCCCTAGCTGTTGCTTGATATTAGCTACAATTTGTTGCAAATTTTCAACAACTGCCAATTTTGAATTTTGAGCAGTAAGATCATGGACCTGTCTTCTGATATCCTCAAACAGGGCATGCAGTTCATTAATATGTTGATTGGTTGGAAGAGTGGCCACTGTCTGAGTGAGTTGTTTGATCTCTGCTTGGATATTCTTGATATCTTCTGATTTCAATATGCGATTCACTGCCCTCTTAATATTTTTAAGTTCCTGTGATGTAGGAAGATTTGATACAGTATTTTGCAAAAATTCAAGTGCCAATTTCACATTGTTTAATTCAGAAGCATCAGCCACATTTTGCATAGCATTTTGGAGCAGGGCTATATCTGCCTGAGAGGGTGTTGATTGTTGTAAAATTTCAAGTTTTGTTTGGATATCATCTATCAAGTGATGAAAATGAGATAGCTCAGATTCGGTGTTGAGGTTTTCAAGCTTTGTGATCTGTTGTTGGACACTGACAAGAGTATCTACAATCCCAGGCAATCTGGATTCTAGTACATTTGCCAAATCACTTTGCACTGCTGCTATTGTACCTTCAAGATGAGTTATGGAACTTTGAATTTTTCCAAAATCTTCATATGTTTCAAGTTGCAGCTTGATGTTTGCAACACTCCGAGTTATTGCATTCAAAGCATCAGAAGATGGCAAGTTGTTCATAAAATTTTCAAGTGTCTCAATTTTTTCTTTAACCTCGGCTATGGCATTGTGCAGAGGATCCAGATTAGGTATCTCCAGTGACTGAATCTGTTCTTTTAGAGTGGAAATGACTAGATCAAAATCTTCTTGTGATTTTATGCTTTTGACAATTGTTTGGAGCTGTGCCTGGACATTATTTATCTGCTCTTCCAATTGCTGTTTCAATTGCTCGGAGTTGTTAGCCTGAGTCTTAAATTTGGCTTGAAGAGCTGCTACAGCCTCTTCCAAGCTTTGAAAATTATCCAATGTTGCCAGGTCAGTATATTTCTGAAGCAGCACTTTGAGTTCAGAATCAATTTTAAGAAGAGGGTCCATGCATTGTGATTGTAAATTTGTAATTTCTAATTGAAGACTGGCATTCAGTGTGGTTTGTAAAGCTTGTAAATCACTTCTCAATTTCTTGACTCTGACATCAAGCATCAGAATCTCATCACTGTGATCTTCATGTCTTGTGTGGCCAAATATATCATTAGGCATTTTTGTTTTTACTGGTTATTTATTATAGAGTATCTGATTCTTAATTCTATAAAAAAGGGTATAAGCTTGTCATAGGATCCAGGGACCTCAATATATAAGCAGTCACCAGCAGAAACAGTATATACAGTGCCAGAAACCATGTTTGAGTGCTTAATTCTATAAATATTTCTCCCCACTGAAATTTTAACATCACCCTCAGGGGTTGTAATAAATTGCAATTGACCACCTACAGGTAATTGGTAATGATTTAAATTATTGTTAAATATGTACAATGTTTTACCTGTTTCATCATCATTATCTGTAAGTATGCTGTTCAGATGAATAATTAACAAGCCACTCAGTTTAGACATTACAGATTGTAAATCAGGAGAGGCTTGTGGTGTCGGCAGATCCATAATAGCCTGTTTCTTGAACCCAAATAAGTTCATAGGCATGTTTATTTATTTCAAATCATGCTCTGTAATTGGGCATTGTTTCCCATTTTTCAAATCACAATGCCCCCAAGGTAAAGTATGTATGCCACATGACAAAATGCATCTCTTATCATCATGTGGGTCCAGGGCCACTTTTGTTACAATATTGCTAGTCAGCAAGTGATTCTCACTCTGAATTCTATTTTCTGATGTTCTAATTGAATTCTGTGATTTGATGCAATTTTTGTAATCTTCAAATACAAGCTCTTTTTCAACAGTTACTCTGCCAATGCCCTTGGCCTTTTTGGCAACAGCACCACTACATGTTTCAAAACTGTACATCTTGGCTCTTAACCCAGCAAATGCCACAATAACATCACCAAGTGTCTCATCTTTTAACTTGCCGGGTACCTTTTTGTTGTGGTGTGGTTGAATTTTTGTATGTTCACTGGTATCAAAGTATTGAAACAATTCAGGCTGTGACATATCTTGATAAACATCTTCTGTTTGAATTTCAAGAATAAAACTATCCGTGTCCATGTACAATAATTTTACACGATCACCGTAAAAAGGTTTCAGCACGTCATAATATAATATTAACATATGTAATTTGGACAATTCCAATATCACAGCCCCTACATAAATAGGTTTATCAAACTTGATCTTTGTTTTCATCATGTTGAAAAGTGCCATGTACTCATTATAAATTTTTCTGTAATTGAAGTTGGGCTTTGCAACCAATTTTTTGCTCCGGCTGGGGTCAGTAATTATTTTAACATCGGTATGTTTTCTGACATTTTCAATTGTTTTGCCATATACTGAATTCACCATCAATTTAAACAAGCCCTTATCAAATTGGCTCTTTGCAGATGTTCGAAGCTCCGTGTTTGTATCAATATAAGGTTTCAACCATCTTGAGTGCCTGAACCTCAAAACTTTGCCAACTTTGGTCACTTGAACACCATGTTTCATCAGGAACTGTAGGTTTTTGTAATATATGACATAACCCTGTTTTGGCTCCAGAGTCGTCATGAGCTTCTTCTGTTTAGAGCCAGGTGAGCACTGAACCTCGGGAATTGGGGGCAGATCAGAAAATTTATTGTGCAAATCATCAGGAATTGTCAGATCAACCTCTAAGAAGAGGCCATATTCACTGTCATCAAAATCCTGAAGATCTTCAATATTGAAATCTTCGACCCACTCAAGCTCTGCATATGGCAATTTATCCATCATAGCATAACCATAGAGGCTATTGGCATCTCCATACAGTATATAATTTGATGGCCGTGTTGGATCATAATCAGGCATGTATTTGTTATTTGCTCTGGCATATCTCTGGGGACATTGCACCATCCCCCCTCTTATACATTCCTCCATAAACAAATACTTATTTTGATCTGGGATCAGATCCAATGGCTTTTTGGTGTTGAAAAACATTGCAGCCCATGCTAGGCCCGGAGCACTGTAAAAATACACTGGGTCCAGTCCATAATTTTGCATAGAAGATTTTCTGAATGCCTGTATTACATCAGCTAAGAGAGTGACATCAAGTTTCAAATAAGCCATGTGATAATCACCAAATGTCTTGCATTTTAAACTCTTCCACATCAACTTGGCATGGTGATAATCTTCATCAGTGATTCCAGATCCTCTGATTTTGCTGTAAAATGCTTCTTGTGGTGGCAGGGAACACTCATCAAATTTAGAAGAATCTGTGACATAGTCATATGGATATACACCTTTCCGCCTAATTAATTTCAGGTCCTGATTTGGAAACGAGGCACGTGTGATTTTCAAGTCATCATCAGATAATTGAGAGGCCAGTGTATCCAGGCTAGCAGGTAAAAATCTGTAAGAATCAAGAAATCTTATGTGAATAGGAACACCATCAACTTTAATTATCTTGCTAATAGATATATATTTTTCATCATTTTCAGCTAAAATGTTTAAATTCTGCTTCTCAAACCCCTCGTACCTGATCAGATGATGGAAATCATAATTGGATGCTCCGTGGCAAAATATGGGGATAAATCTTGGTCTCCTGATCTTAATATTACAGCTACTACACAGGGCCTGTTTATATCGACCATCTGTATGAGAATGGTGTTTCACCTTGATATTTGTATCTGAAAATTCACAATCACATACCGGGCATTTTTCTGCTTTATTGAAATCTTCAATCTGTTCCTCTGTTAAAGGCAACATAGGCTTTGATTTTAATAAGAAGTTAGATGCTATGTCACGGCACACATTTTCTATTCTATGTGCAAATTCTTTGATGGCATTTGGTCCCTTGTATGAATATTCTTTAGTAACAACACCATCCCGTATAACCATAAAACAAAAGCTGGAAGGTTCATGTAGCTGGTACGGTGTAATTGATGATTCTTCTGGATCTGGGCTACAGAATGCAATAGGTTTGAGGTTCGATTCGAAATCACAGGCAATATATGCTGGGTGTTCCAACAGGGCTTCAAACTTTTTGAATTTGCAATTTTCACTTGGATTGGGCATCACCATATGAACAGGTTTATGGTTCCCACAGTATTTCAGATGCTCTTTTAACTTGTTTTTTGCAATTTCTGCATTTTTTTCACGAATCCCATTTACCATTTTTTGACCATCAAATACAGTTAAACATCTTCTGCACAACTTGAATATTGTATTGGATTTGTCTAGTTGTGTTCTCACTAAAGCTTCAAGATTATGTATCAGAGTATAATGGTATGTATCATCCCCTTCAATTAAGAGCAGATCAATCGGAATAGCAGA
This sequence comes from Lepisma saccharinum, assembly GCF_977018435.1. Lineage (NCBI taxonomy): Eukaryota > Metazoa > Arthropoda > Insecta > Zygentoma > Lepismatidae > Lepisma > Lepisma saccharinum. The sequence continues at coordinate 16,112,810 of NC_139230.1, read as the reverse complement.
TTCATCATCAATTGTACTGATTCTGAGAGGTGCTATCGGACAATTGCCAGTGGAACAAATAAAAACATTAATAGATAATTGTTTGCCATTGATGTGCCTGGCCTTTTTTTCAAATTTATCAATATTCTGAACTGACATTGGATATTCCAAACCCTCCATTGCATCGTCAAAAATATGTTCATGCTGTTTGTAATAACTTATTCTCTCAGGATGCCTTGAAACTAGAAACAAAGCAGCTAATATACACCACAGAAAACATTTCTGGTCGGTATTTTCTATATTAACCACGGCTCTTCTGTTTTTAATATTGGCAGGTAAAGGCAGATAAGTGGATCCTTGTAATGGAGTGAATTCAGAAATATTAACATAGAGCTTGTGTGATGAACCGCATAGGCTCCATCCTGACTCTTTTGCCGCAAATTCAGAGTGTTTGATATTTAATTGATCTATCAAATTGCCTATTATTGTGTCTGAATTTGCATTTGAATATACCGGTACAGTTTCTGTTATGTGGGGCTGTGTAAATTTTGTGCCATTTGGTTTCTTATATTGTACAAACAATTTGAGGGAGAGCTTATAAGAGCCATTTTGTGCATTAAGAATTGCCTGCAGATCAGAATTTATACTGTTCAAGAAATTCTCAATGCCGCATCTTAGCTCTGATACAAACTGGTAATCCCTAAGTTGGGCATTAAAACTGCTACGGGTAGGTTCATGGCGTGGCTGTTTTGCTGCTCTGGCATTAACAGGTGCTTCGTGCCTTCTTTTCAGAGCAGATGTGGATGGTTGTGTTGATGACTGTGCAGAGCAAGTATCTTTATGTTTATATGTGAAATATTCCATGTTATATTTTCTATTGCATTTGGGGCAAATTTTTGTGGGAGTTTTGTATTTGTCTGGATTACAAATTTTTTGATGCTTGGCCCAATTAGAGCTGGATATATTTTTATTGCACTGATTGCAATATTTTTGATTCGGCATTTTTGCTGTTGTTTATTATATACAATTTCCTGGGTTTCAATTCAAAACTTTATACTGAATAAAAATATCAGTTGGGGTTCAGCACTGTACTTTGTGTGTATGTATGTATATATGTGTGTATACACTTAATATTTTTGGCTTTGGTATTTATATAAAATTTCCTGGGATTCAATTCAAAACTTTATGCTGGATCAGTTGGGGTTCAGCACTGTGCTTTGTGTGTGTGTGTATGTGTGTATGTGTATTAATAGTTTTGGCTTTGGTATTTATATACAATTTCTTGGGGTTCAAATTCAAAACTCTATGCTGGATCAGTTGAGTTCAGCACTGTGCTTTGTATGTATATGTATATATGACCTTACTTGGATTATTCCGCCAAATTATATGCTTCAAGTCTCCTATACTTTGGTGGAGCAGTGGGTTCCACTGCCAATCCAGCAATGGTGAAGAATCTACACTGTACCCTGGCTTTTATAGTTTTACAGAGCCAATAGAAACACTGTAGGGGTATATTCAGAAACATGAGCTATTCTCTAACATTTTTGCCGAAGTACTTTCTTCTGAATGAACCTCCCGTTTTTCTGCCGAGCGTACATGCAATCCGTACCGCAGCGCCTCCACGCTTAGGGGAGCGGAATTGTCTGGAACTAACCCGGCGCGGCAGTGGACAACTCTGGAACTAATCGATCAGAATAAAACTGCCCGAGCTCGCTCTAATAAGACTCAATGCAGGCAAATAGAACTGTGCACCGTGCGGAAAGTATCGATCCCACCGCTTTGGGGCCGTCATGCGCACATATTGTTCAAGTATTGATCTTATATTTTCTCGGGGCTTGATTTTATATATGAACAGATTACAATAAAGAAACTGAATATAACAAATGCAAAATATCCTAGTTTCTATTCAATCCTTTTATCTGAATTGAAGAAACCAACAATTCACATATCCCCATACCGCCATATGCTTGCCCTATTATTTTACTAATAGGCAATGTTCTCGAAGAGTCCTAATAGGCAATGTTCTCGAAGAGGCCTAATAGAACAAGATACAGCGGTATGAGAAATATGTGAATTGAAAATATTTTAGTAATATACGACGTCTAAGAAAAGGAATATTCAGCTCCAAAGTACTTTGTCTAATGCTTGCTACCATTTCCCTATTACTGGCAAAAGAAGTTAAAAATGTTGACATAATGAAAAAAATAGACTTGTTCCCAAGTATTCACCGAGTTCAGGCATTTGCACATAGATGGGTCTGTTGTCACGGAGCAATTCTAGAAGAATTACATTGTTTTAATATTAGATATGTAAATTGAGCCTGGTGGCCAATTGAACTTAAACCAGAAATAAATATGTATGTGTGTATGTATATGTGTGTGTGTGTATATATGTGTGTGTGTGTATGTGGATGGCCAGTTTTAAGTGTGGCCACAAGAGGGGCATATTTTTAACAAATTTATGGATAACAATCACACAGAAGTGCCTTTTGTAAGTATAAACAAATCAATCTGAGAGGGTCATACTTTCTGAGGAAATTCCCGAGGGCATTTTCACAAAAATCTTAGATTAGACAAGATTCCACACTTGAACAAAAAGCTCATATGCTCATGTTAAGCTTGTTTTAAGTATAGCAAATCCAGTGAGGAGGGGTTCATACTTTCTCGGGTTTATAATAGTATCAATACTACTACTTTCTTCTTCATAGAATCTGCCTTTGAGAATTTCTCCTCGATGGTCTTTTTTTATATATGTGTTACGGGTCCCAGGTTTAACTTGATCCACTGTAAATAATTCAGTGCTCCAGTTTCTTGTAAAGCCTCTTTTAAATAAGTGCTTATATTTGCTAATTCTTACTTGATCACCCACCTTGTATTTTGCCTTTCTTGTTGTTGGCTGGTATCTAGGATAATAAACAGTCCTGATCAATTTTTGCTCATCAGTTGAAGTTACTTCAGAGGGTTTCATGTTGATTGTGGAATGAACCGAGTTGTTATATTTATGTAGAAGTTCTGGAAGAATATTAAGCCATTTATAATTACCTTGAAGGGTAAATTGTTTATACATAAGATTTTTTAGGGTTTTTTTGAATCTCTCTACAATTGAGGCTTTGAGATCACTGTAACTCGAATAATGTTGTATTGACTGGTTTTTAATAAATTGTTGGAACACAGAATTATAAAATTCTTTGCCATTATCTGTTTGCAAATAGCGCGGTGATCTTCCACTCTGATTGATGATTGTCCTGAAGGCTTCTGTAACACATTTTCCAGACTTGGATTTGAGTGGCACAGCCCAGGCAAATTTTGAAAATGTGTCTATTACAGTGAGTAGATACTTGTACCCCTTGTTGATTTTGTCTAAGTTTTTCAGCTGTCCACTTGCCATCTCAATCAAGTCGCTCTGCCATAAATCATCTATGCCTTTTGTGACCACTGGCAGTCTCTTATAATTATGTCTGGCTTGTCTGTGTAATTCATCAACAATAATTTGTCTAGACATAATATGAAAACAAGAATATTGCAACTATGGGGTGTTCAGCAGCTGATACTACAGGATTTTCTAAATATAATTTGTCTCCTATTTGTATATGAAATTCCAGAGAGCCTTCATCTTCAGCATAAGATGTTTCTAATGTATTGGGATCTGTAAAATCCTCTAACTCTACACTGGTGATTTTTGGTTTGTTGTCAGCATTTGTTATTGATAAGGTGGGGTAGTGGTGTGCCTGTGGTTGTAGCCAATATTTGATCTTGATTGGTCTCAGTGTGCCCCCAACAAAAAACTGGTAATAAAATTGTGCAGGGGACAGCATATATATTTTGCCACCTGGTGTAAATGGTGAATCATATTCTTTGTTGGGGATGCTGTACAATTCAAGAATTACTGTATGTTTAGGATTCTCGATTATGCCTGTTATTTCTTTTTCTGCTGTAAGCAATCTGCTTGTTACAGATTCAAGGTGCTCATTGATGGTCCTAACAACATCATCATGGCCTGGCTTGATTTTTATGTCCACAACAAGTTTCTTGTATTGTTGCACAATCTCTTGAAGCTGGGTGGCAAAAACAGACAGAGCATTTGCTTGATTGGATTCCATGGTCCCTAGCTGTTGCTTGATATTAGCTACAATTTGTTGCAAATTTACAATAACTGCCAATTTTGAATTTTGAGCAGTAAGATCATGGACCTGTCTTCTGATATCCTCAAACAGGGCATGCAGTTCATTAATATGTTGATTAGTTGGTAGAGTGGCCACTGTCTGAGTAAGTTGTTTGATCTCTGTCTGGATATTCTTGATATCTTCTGATTTCAATATGCGATTCACTGCCCTCTTTATATTTTTAAGTTCCTGTGATGTAGGCAGATTTGATACAGTATTTTGCAAAGATTCAAGTGCCAATTTCACATTATTTAATTCAGAAGCATCAGCCACATTTTGCATAGCATTTTGGAGCAGGGCTATATCTGCTTGAGTGGGTGTTGATTGTTGTAAAATTTCAAGTTTTGTTTGGATATCATCGATCAAGTGATGAAAATGAGATAGCTCAGATTCAGTGTTGAGGTTTTCAAGCTTTGTGATCTGTTGCTGGACACTGACAAGTGTGTCTACAATACCAGGCAGGCGGGATTCTTGTACATTTGTCAAATCACTTTGCACTGCTCCTATTGTACCCTCAAGATGGGTTATGGTACTTTGAATTTTTCCAAAATCTTCATATGTTTCAAGTTGCAGCTTAATGTTGGCAACACTCCGAGTTATTGCACTCAAAGCATCAGAAGATGGCAAGATGTTCATAAAATTTTCAAGTGTCTCAATTTTTTCTTTAACCTCGGCTATGGCATTGTTCAGAGGGTCCAGATTAGGTATTTGGAGTGATTGAATCTGTTCTTTTAGAGTGGAAATCACTAGATCAAAATCTTCTTGTGATTTTATGCTTTTGACAATTGTTTGGAGCTGTGTCTGGACATTATTTATCTGCTCTTCCAATTGCTGTTTCAATTGCTCAGAGTTGGTGGCCTGGCTCTTAAATTTGGCTTGAAGAGCTGCTACAGCTTCTTCTAAACTTTGAAAATTATCCAATGTTGCCAGATCAGTATATTTCTGAAGCAATAATTTGAGTTCTGAGTCAATTTTAAGAAGAGGGTCCATGCATTGTGATTGCAAATTTGTAATTTCTAGTTGAAGACTGGCATTCAGTGTGGTTTGTAAAGCTTGTAAATCACTTCTTAATTTCTTGACTCTGACATCAAGCATTAGAATCTCATCACTGTGATCTTCATGTCTTGTATGGCCAAATATATCATTAGGCATTTTTGTTTTAGTGGTTATTTATTATTGAATATCTGATTCTTAATTCTATAAAAAAAGGTATAAGCTTGTCATATGACCCAGGGACCTCAATATATAAGCAGTCACCAGCAGAAACAGTATATACAGTGCCAGAAATCATGTTTGAGTGCTTAATTCTATAAATATTTCTCCCTACTGAAATCTTGACATTACCCTCAGGGGTTGTAATAAATTGCAATTGACCACCTACAGGTAATTGGTAATGATTTAAATTATTGTTAAATATGTATAATGTTTTACCTGTTTCATCATCAACATCTGTAAATATGCTGTTCAGATGAATAATTAACAAAGCACTTAGTTTAGATATTATATCAGAAGAGGGTTGTGGTGTTGGCAGGTCCATAATAGCCTGTTTTTTGAACCCAAATAAGTTCATAGGCATGTTTATTTATTTCAAATCATGCTCTGTAATTGGGCATTGTTTGCCACTTTTCAAATCACAATGACCCCATGGTAAAGTATGTATGCCACATGATAAAATGCATCTCTTATCATCATGTGGGTCCAGAGCCACTTTTCTTACAATATTGCTAGTCAACAAGTGATCCACACTCTGAATTCTGGATTCTGATGTTCTGATTGTGCTACATGATTTGAGGCAATTTTTGTAATCTTCAAATTCAAGCTCTTTGTCTACAGTCACTCTGCCAATGCCCTTGGCCTTTTTGGCAACAGCGCCACTACATGTTTCAAAACTGTACATCTTGGCCCTTAACCCAGCAAATGCCACAATAACATCACCAAGTGTCTCATCTTTTAACTTGCCAGGCACCTTTTTGTTGTGGGGTTTAATTTTTGAATGTTCAGTGGTATCAAAATATTTAAACAATTCAGGCTGTGCTATATCTTGATAAACATCTTCTGTTTGAATATCAAGAACAAAACTATCTGTGTCCATGTACATCAGTTTTACACGATCCTTATAAAAAGGCTTCAACACATCATAATACAATTTTAACATGTGTAATTTGGCCAATTCCAATATCACAGCCCCTACATAAATAGGCTTATCAAACTTAATCTTTGTTTTTTTCATGTTGAAAAGTGCCATATTCTCATCATAAATTCTTCTGTAATTGAAGTTGGGCTTTGCAATCAATTTTTTGCTCTGGCTGGGGTCAGTAATTATTTTAACATCAATATGTTTTCTGACATTTTCTATTGTTTTGCCATACACTGAAATGACCATCAATTTAAACAAAGTTTTATCAAATTGGCTCAATGCAGATGTTCGAAGCTCTGTGTTTGTATCAATATATGGCTTCAACCATCTTGAGTGCCTGAACCTCAAAACTTTTCCAATTTTGGTCACTTGAACACCATGTTTCATCAGGAACTGGAGGTTTTTGTAATATATGACATAATCCTATTTCGGCTCTAGAGACATCATCAATTTCTTCTGTTTAGAGCCAGGTGAACACTTAACCTCAGGAATTGGGGGCAGATCAGAAAATGTGTTGTGTAAATCATCAGGAATTGTCAGATCAACCTCTAAGAACAGGCCATAGTTACTGTCATCAAAATCCTTAAGATCTTCAATATTGAAATCTTCAACCCACTCAAGCCCTGCATATGGCAGTTTTTTCATCATAGCATAACCATAGAGGCTGTTGGCATCTACATACAGTATATAATTTCATGGCAGTGCTGGATCATAATCAGGAATATATTTGTTATTTGCTCTGGCATATCTCTGAGAACATTGCACCATGCCTCCTCTTATACATTGTTCCATAAACAGATACATATCTTGATCCTGGATCAGATCCAATTGCATTTTAGTGTTTAAAAACATTGCAGACCATGCTAGGCCCGGAGCACTGTAAAAATACATTGGATCCAGTTTATAATTTTGCATGGAAGATTATCTGAATGCCTGCAGTATATCAGCTAAGAGGGTCACATCAAGTTTTAAATATGCCTTGTGATAATCACCAAATGTCTGGTATTTTAAATTGTTCCACATCAATTGGGCATGGTGATAATCTTCATCAGTGATTCCAGATCCTCTGATTTTGCTGTAAAACTCTTGTTGTGGTGGCAGAGAACACTCATCAAATTTAGAAAAATCTGTAACATAATCATATGGATATACACCCTTCCGCCTAATTAATTTCAGCTCCTGATTTGGAAACGAAGCACATGTGATTTTGAATTGATCATCAGATAATTGAGTGGCCAGTGTAGCCAGGCTAGCAGACAGAATTCTGTATGAATCAAGAGATCTTAAGTGAATAGGAAAACCATTAACTTTAATTATTTTGCTAATGGCAATATATTTTTCATTATTTTCAGCTAAAATATTTAAATTCTGCTTGTCAAACCCCTCGTACCTGATCAAATTATGAAAATCATAATTAGATGCACCATGGCAAAATATGGGGACAAATTTTGGTCTCTGGATCTTAATATTACAGCTATTACACAGGGCCATTTTGAATTTACCATCTGTATGAGAATGGTGTTTCACCTTGATATTTGTATCTGAAAATTCAGAATCACATACCGGGCATTTTTCTGCATTGTTGAAATCTTCAATCTGTTCCTCTGTTAAAGGCAACATGGGTTTTGATTTTAATAAGACATTAGATGCTATGTTATGGCACTCATTTTCTATTCTATCTGCAAATTTTTTGATGGCATCTGCTCCCATGTATATATCTTCTTTACTAACAACCCCATCCTGTACAACCACATAATAAAAACTAGAAGGTTCATGTAGCTGGTATGATGTAATTGAAGGTTCATCAGGATCTGGGCTACAGAATGCAAGAGGTTTGAGATTTGATTCAAAATCACAGACTATATATGCTGGGTGTTCCAACAAGGCTTCAAATTTTTTGAATTTGGCATTTTCATTTGGGTTAGGCATAAGCATATGAACAGGTTTATGGTTGCCACAGTATTTCAGATGCTCAATTAACTTGTTTTTAGCAATTTCTGCATTCTTTTCCCGAACCCCATTCACCATTTTTTGACCATCAAATACAGACAAACATCTTCTGCACAACTTGAATATTGTATTGGATTTGTCTAGTTGTGTTCTGACTAAAGCTTCAAGATTATGTATCAGAGTATAATGGCGTGCATCATCCCCTTCAATTAAGAGCAGATCAATCGGAACAGCAGAATCATCATCAAATGTACTGATTCTGAGAGGTGCTATCAAGCAATTGCCACGGCCAGTAGAACAAATAAATACATTAATAGATAATTGTTTACCATTAATATCCCTGGCCTTTTTTTCAAATTTATCAATATTCTGAACAGACATTGGATATTCTAAACCCTCCATTGCTTCATCAAAATCATTTTCATGTTGTTTATAATAAGTTATTCTATCAGGATTCCTTGAAACTGGATACAAAGCAGCTAAAATACACCACAAAAAGCATTTCTCATCATTATTTTTTATATTAACCACGGCTTGTTTGTTTTTAATATTGGCAGGTAATGGCAAATATGTAGATCCTTGTAATGGGCTGAATTCAGAAATATTAACATAGAGCTTGTGTGGAGATCCGCATAGGCTCCATCCAGACTCTTTTGCTGCAAATTCAGTGTGTTTAATATTCAATTGATCTATCAAACTACTTATTATTTTGTCTGAATTTGCATTTGAATATACTGGTACAGTTTCTGTTATGTGGGGCTGTGTAAATTTTGTGCCATTTGGCTTCTTATATTGTGTAAACAATTTGAGGGACAGCTTATAAGAGCCATTTTGTGCATTTAGAATTGCCTGCACATCAGAATTTATACTGTTCAAAAAATTCTTAATATCACATTTTGGCTCTGATACAAACCGGTGATCTCTAAGTTGGCCATTAAAACTGCTATGGATAGGTGGTGCATAGCGTGGCTGCTTTGCCGGTCCAGCATTAACAGGTGTTTCATGCTTCCTTTTCAGACCAGATGTAGATGGTTGTGGGGGCAATGTTGATGACTGTTCATAACAAATACACTTATGCCATTTGTAATAAACCTTGCTTAATATTTTATGGCATCTTGGACACATTTTTGTGGCCTTTCTGCATTTCTTAGGGTCACAAATATGCCGGTGTCTAGACCAATTAGAACTAGATATATTTTTTTTTGCATTGAATGCAATATTTTTGATTTGGCATTTTTGTTGTTTGTTTATATATGGACAATATGCCAAAACAATTATAACAGCAGCTAGTGGCTGAGCTGGTGCTTTTATACCCAAACAACAGCAATAACTAGGCTCTGGTGATCCCCAATATAAAATAGTTTTGCTCTTTTATGCTGTTGTACAACACACTTTACCAGGTTTCAAACCTCAGCTGTATATCAGCTAGCAGTGAATATTCTCAAAATCTCATGTGTGGAGATATTATTTTGCCACATGTATTTCAATCTTACATATTTTATCAGGACTCAAACCCAGAGTCTCTTGATTACAAGGCAATAATACCAACACTTTGCCATCAGGGGAGGCCCACACACACTACCAGGTTTCAGACCTGGGGGCCTCTTGATTATAAAACATATAAGCCATGGAACTATGTCTACAGCACTTCTGCTTTTTGCAGGAAAGCTCAAATACAGCACTTCTGCTTTTTGCAGGAAAGCTCAAATACAGCACTTCTGCTTTTTGCAGGAAAGCTCAAATACAGCACTTCTGCTTTTTGCAGGAAAGCTCAAATACAGCACTTCTGCTTTTTGCAGGAAAGCTCAAACACAGCACTTCTGCTTTTTGCAGGAAAGCTCAAACACAGAAATATGCAATGAATATTCTGTAAGTTACACACTCAGTATATATTATCACAACAAGACAAAACCTGAATCCAATTCAGGCTTATATAACAACATGCAAGAGGCCAATGTTCTTTTTACTAAGAATTTCCCTTGGAGTCAATAACATGATGGCATGTATGGGGAATTTTCCCTGAAAGAGCACAGTGTAGATTTTATCTCATGCATGCAAGCATATTAAATCTTCCAGGCGTGGATAATTTATTGCTGGCCGAGACATGAAACTGATCAAAGATTAGAAAAAACATGAAACAATTTGCAGCCTGACCTTGTCCTATTGTATTGATCTGTAAGTTGAAGAGCATGAGAATATAAGCATTTTTGACCTGTTTTTAAGTGTAGCCAAAACAATATCAAGGGGGGGCATATTTTTGACAAGTTTATAGACAACAAACTGAGAGATGTAGCTTTTACACACATGGGCAAATCTGTTTGAGGGGAGTTCTTCATTTCTACACTAGAATTCAAAATTCTTTAGATTTAAATATGTACACACATGGCCGATTGGGCTATATGCCCCCTCTTGACATAATTTTAAGTGTGGGCAAATCGGGGCATATGAATTCTTCTTTTCTACACTAGGATTCAAAATTCTTGGGGATTAAGAGCATATCACACTTGAAGAAATGGGGAATAAGAGGATCTTGGCATAATTTTAAGTGTGGGCAAATCGGGCTGTTTAATCAAATAACCTCTTCTTTTCTACACCTATAAGTGGTGCTGGTTGTAGTATAAATCATAATACTAACCGTTCTTACAGCAATGCTACCAGGCACCATTGTTTATCCCAAAACGGTGAGTCACCCCTTAACTTTACATGCGTCCATGCTCTCAGAGTTGAAACTTTGAAATGGCATTGTTTCCCGCCTGGCGTTATTCACCGAAGTTACCCTACAGTTAAAATGATTAATTAGGAATATTGTTGGGATATATCGGTCTCCATGAATCTTTCTATACATCCGTAAAAAAGAGCACTTAAACATTTTCTTTGCCGATCTATGGAGCAACGTGCTTCCAACATTTGCAAGATGGTATTTAATGCAATTTGCCGGCCCCCGTGGCGGAGTGGTTAACATATCACGCTACAACGTCAGGGGTCCCGGATTCGAAACCCGGCCTGGGCATGGATGTTCGTGAGTGTCCATTCATCAATTTCATGCTATCATCACTCATCCCTATCTTCGCAAATTAGCCAAAGGTAGCACAAAAGCAAAGTAAAATAAAGTGAATCAATCAATCATTCAATCAAAATTCCATGCAATTTATTGCATACCGCAGGTTTATCTCTATTTATCGTGACGAATTGAGCTTTCGTTTCATTCATATTAAAACATTTTCAGTCCCTATTTATGTCACAGTAGAACATGAAAAGGACAGGAAAGGGTTGCTTCGAGGGAGGGGGAGTAACCTTGAGTGGGCCAATCACAGACCTGCCACTTGGAAAAGGGGACCCATGATCAAACCTTGTTTGTTCTTGGGAACCTCTCGCCAGGAGCGGGGCTCCACTATGCTGTTCTCCATTTAACTCCATGGGTTTGAATTGCCTGAATCTTCTTCTCACAAGTTTCTGCCAATGTGAGACTTGTTCTGTGCTTCACTGTATTTTTACCATTAGGCTTCGCCGCTCTTGGCCTTGTTGAGGGTGCCACCTATTTCGGAAAAGACTCGAAACTAAAAATTTGGCAACGCAAAGTACCACGAGAATTTCCCCTCACCACGGCAACTGGACACAGACGATTGGTTCAGCCGTTCGTGTGACCCTCCTTTGCTTTCGACGGAAAAGATAAAAATATAATTTCCAAGTCCATTCTTTGGCCGGAACCACTGTAGCAGTCAAATGGGAAAGAAAGGTATTGCTTGGGGGTTCGTGAAACTCAAATTGAAAAACAGTGTTTCAAACTGAAAGCAAAATTTATTAAAATCCTATTTTGCAATATTTGTCATCTAAGTAAAATTTTCAGCAAATGTAGAACAGTTTGCCGGGGCCACATGAACGTTTTGGGGGCCGGTGCCCAGCTCGAGAGTCAAACCTGGAACATGTGAGTTCCTCAGTTAAATTATGAATTTTGTGTATAATCATTGCAACGCCAGTTCATTCGTGTTAATTCTGAATCGGCAGTTTGGTTTGCATATACACGTATAAGCAGGATAATATCCAGTTTTAGAAGGCTCGTAGCGTTGAAACGAGAAGTCAAACAAACAAACAAAAAAATATATAAGAAAAGTTGTTTTGTCTTTATGATCTCTATGCACTGTGAAAGTTTGTATGATAAGCCTTTGCATAAGTTGTCAATTCTATATTTTTCGAGACTTGAGACAAGAACGAGAATTGTCCTCCGAAATAAACACGAGACAGACATTTACTACTTTCGACGAGAACGAAACCAAGACTGCCATGTTTCGACTCGATAGGATCCCTAGTGATGAGGTTGTGAACCAATTAATTAATGCGTTCGGGGAAAGAGATGAGGCAGCTTTTTTCGCAGTACAAAATTCAAAATATATTTCAGTATGTAATAAAAAAAAAGTAAAGTGCTCCCCTGTGCATAGCACCAGGCCATGAAGGGGTATAGGGGTAACGCCCCACACTTTCTTGATCCGGTCGTGAGTGGGGGTGATGTGATCAGCATCACGCCCCTGACCGCCTTTACCCCCCAGGGTTTCCCCCAGGTACCCATGTTATTCGACGCTGGGTGGGCGCCGGGGCCGCTTCCATCGTTAGAAAAGTTCCCGGATTTGAACCGGCTGGGGATCGAACCCGGGACCTTTAGCATGGTAGTCAGACGCGTTACCGACTGAGCCACCGCGGCCTCTTTCAGTATGTGATATAATGTTATATTCATTATTTCCTTGTAATAATTACACATACTTAGCTTTGAAATCCACATATTCTAGCATATGTACTGTGCAACTGATGTAATCTTCTCTGTATATTTTCTCTTATCTGCACAAAAATATTTTATCATAATTTATGTAACAGAAATGAAACACAGACTGAAATTGCTTTATGAAAAAGAAAGTAAAAATAGACGTTATAAGTAAAGTAAAGAATGTGAAAATTCTTATTTTGCACTACATGGTTTATGGTAAATTTCGATAAATATAAGTTTAAAATATATTTTTGAAAACTTGATCAGTAACCAATTTTACAAGCAATAGTTTTCTCATGACTAGATGAAAACACGCACGCCTCAGAACTCTTTCGTTTATCTTTCACGTGAACAGCAGGGATATTTAATAGAAGAATGACCATTATAAAGCATAGCTTTCCCTTCCATTATCGTTCCTTCTTCCATTATTTAACTCTACACAGATTTGCAAAACTGCTGTACACGTTGGCTCTCCGTGGGATACCCCCAGTAAACTGGATGCTCGAAGCAGGCGACAAACGAGCTCTCTCTGAGTAGTGACATATTAACATGGCGGCGGGGCTTGTTTTTCAGCGCAACACTAGCCTCGCAACTTTGGAAGTCTGGTTTTCCCCTTAAACTGAATGCAGAGAAACGCGAACAATTGCAGGGGTCATTTTCGGAGGGTGTAGTTTCTAAAATTGCTTTTAAAAAAATTGAGTGGAAATGTCCATTGGGGGGGCATCCAATTCTTGTGTATTAGTATTGTCTTAGACTGTTGCGCAAATTCTGGTGTGGGGACAGAATTATTTGTTTTGGAGTACGCAATATCCACTCTTCAACATGAACAGTAAGTCTAAAATTGTCATGGAAATTTTGGTGGGAGGATTGAGTATTAAATTTAAGGGGGGATATATGAAGCTCTTGATAAAGAGTTAAGTCTTGGATTGTCAAGGGATTTCTGTAGTTGGGGGGGGAGAGTTCGAATATTATATCACAGATAAACACACGTTCGAAAAGAGTAATTATCGCGGGATCCTAAGAAAGTATTGACACCCCATTAAATTAATATTCTTGAAAGCCTGCAAAGAAATGGATGTAAAAATTTTCTTGATCGCTTCGCTTGCAACGCTGTTTTAAGGAAATGTGTGTTTGACATTTTACTCGGGTGAATGTGAAGTTTTATACTATCGCTACATTACAAGACATTGACGATATTCTCGATATTGATTAATAACATCACTTCTTAAAATATAATGCTTAGTGTTGGTATACTGCTTAATTTAAAGCAGGTGCATCATTTGGATGGTGTATTTCTATTAGCAATATTATTGTATTATTGATTTCCTGTATGCTGTAATAGTTGTACATATGTTAACACCTTGCACGTTACCCGACAAAACAGAAAAATAAATATTTTCAAATTCACATTTCTAACTTCTCGTCACAGGACAATGTTACATTAACTAGTGAAATTTTCATTGAAGATAAAATCTAGGTAATTATTGCTATGGATTACCAAAATAATTATATTTGCCTCAACCAAAGAGAGCGAGTTCTTTGAAGGAGGAACCTTATTATATTCTCGCCCTGAGCTTAGAAATTTCTATCTAAGCCTCGCGACAGGTTAAGTTTGCAGCAAGTTTTATGTATTAATCCACGCAAGAATGACGCTCAGCATCTCCCGTGCCAATCTTGCCTCAACCATCGAGCTGTTCATGTCACAGGCAGCGAGAAAATCGGCAGTATTGCAGCGGAACTATATTCTGCGCGCACGTTTGGGTCTACATGTGTGAAATGTTGCTGCAAACTTAACCTGTCGCGGGGCTGCAGCAAGTTATTTGTTTGGCCAGGTTGAATTTTCTATCTTAAGTTGAGTAACAATTTGTGTTAAATGTGGGGATTTTATAAATCTTATTCTGCAATTCACAAACACTGTTTAAATGAATATATATATATATAATTTAATTTATTACAATTAAGCAATCAATGTGCTAGCTTTCGTTTATTTCGAAAAGTGAACAATTAATAAAATATGGACAGTTCAACATGTTATTGCATTCAAATAAACATCAACTATTATGTATTCATCCAAACTATTTTGGGGGATTTTGATGAATGAATTAAGGTAGGGTGGGGGGTAATGCATTCATGATATCTTGCGGTGATGGATATCCCTGTTGTTTAGAGAGGAGGAACCAGTGACGTCGACACTTGGGGTAGCAGTCAGTGGCGTACTCAGGGGGGGGGGGTCACACCCCTCCCCCCTTTAGGGCCCAGTATTCCTAAAAAAAAAGAATGTCAATAACAGGAAAAGATTGCAAAATGATGAATGAGTACTAAAAGAAAGAACACGTAACCCCCACCCACATTCGAAATAAAAAAAAAACGATTTGACTACTAAGCCAGAGATCCTGGGTTCGAATCTCGGCTTGACCATGGGTATTCTTTGTGTGTCCCCCTTGCCCTTCATCAATTTTATCGTATCATCTTCGCGATTAACCAAAAGTGGCGGAAAAGCGAAGTAAAATAAACCAAATCGAGCAATCAATCAATGATTTGATTTCAATTTTGTTACTTAGCGTCGCTTTTTTGTCACATTTGGTTAATTGCGAAGATGATGCGATAAAATTAATGAAGGGACAAACACAAAGATCACCCATGCCCAGGTCGGGGTTCGAACCCAGAACTCCTGTTGTCGTAGCGCGCTGTGATAACCACTCCCCCACGGTTGGATTTGGTGTTTTAAGTACATTTTATGCACAGAAACAAAACAGGTAACAAAACACACTTTTTTGTAGTTTCTTCAATAATATTCATTTGCCTTTTTGAGTTCTGAGATACATTTTTCGTTCCAAATTATTTCATTATTCACTGCAGAGTACAACACATAGGATAAGAATGCGCACTCATCACGGGTTCGAATCCTGGCCTGGATTGTTCATCAATTTCATAATATCATACTCATCCTCATTTTTGCGATAACCAAATGTGGCAGAAAAGCGAAGTAAAATAAACCAATCCAACAACAATATGAATGCACGTTCTCTTCCCCAAATAAATACATCCGTATTTATGACTGTTAGAGGCCAAGAGTAGTATATTTAAATAAAACACTACCAAAACGAGAGAGAGAGAGAGAGCCTGAGCACATATTTGTAATTTAATCATTATATATTCCATAATTGAAAAGAAAAGAAAGAAAGCATAACATTATTGTCTGCACATAACACGGTCCCATTTCATAAATAATAAAACTACATCCATATTATACACACATATTGTACAATGTGTAAAAGGTTGTGTAAATACAGAGAACATAAGTACTGCAGAAAATTTTACCCTGAATTCTTTAGAGGATTTACAAAAAAATCTATGAGAAACCAATCCCCTATCTGTCCTATAGGAGATAGACTAGGGGACCTGAAAGCCTTGGCTATCAACCATTGCAGCGGGGAGCGACGGGGCAAGGGAAACGGGCGGCCGTTTCTACCTGGAAACGGGTCAGGCGGAAGAAGAGCGAGCTAGGGTATCCAGCCAGCTTTGCCCGCGGATCACACTGATGGACGAGAAGCGCGTGGAAAAGAAAGTGTTGCATATGAACTGTGGCTTTAACAAGACAATAAATATTGTGATTTGAATATAATTCGAGATGTGAGATTGATTGATCTATCTCTGCTAGACTAGCTACTCCTCAGTGCACGTCACTGGGAGGGACAGATAAATTATAGTGTTCAGTAAAGCTAAAATTACTGTCAGTAGACATGCTGTTGTGATTAAATACTTTATAGAGATTATAACATGGTTTGAGGGGACGAATGACATGATTCGGGGCCCGGGGGGGGGGGCGCATTATGTGATTTGGGGGGAGACACATGAGAAGATTTGGAGGAGATTGCACCATTGACCTTGGGGGGAGGGGCACCCCTGCGGTGTACGAAATACCATAGGTAACCTATTGTAGAATGTCCGGGGAATAATATACCATAATTTAGTCCCATTGTGTTTCATCCCCTTTGGGTTCTGTGAGGAGGGAAATTCTACCATGAAGGGGGTAAGTTCACATTGTATTTTATCAGATTTTACAGTGAGGGGCATTCTACACTGAAACCAGCCTTCAAAACACACCTTTAAAACAGGGGTGCCCCCCAAAAGATACAACATTCGACCCCCCCCCCCCATATGTCAAATTATTTACTCAAATATTTTGGTCAGACTAAATTTGCAGAACAATATAATACAGGCATATTTAAGCAATATATATTTACTTTACGTACTTTAGGCTCACTTTCATGTTTGCTAACATATAACGTACAAAACTGCTCAGGCTCACTACCATCATTTGTGTACTGAATCTTATTCTTAGAAATTTGTCTGCTTGAATAACCTTGAATTAATGCATACAGCCCCCCCCCCCCCTCCCCAAGCCAAACCAATTCTAAAGGCATAAGAAAGAGGTGGTGGTTCATTTCAACCCCATTGCCAAAATCACCCATAGATAGGTAGAAAAACTGTACATAATAACCATGACTAAAAATCAATATCGAGACAATCAAACAAAACAAACCCCCCCTCACATTTTTGTGTGAAGATATATAGAATTGGTATAAAATTTTGTCTCCCAAAAAATTCCCATGATGCAGGCATGTCATGAAACACCTCTGGTTTAAAATGTAGAACGTGCGAGGAACTTACTTCGAGAAGACCGTCGTGTTACTGTTTGTATGATATCAATGACGTGTCCTGAAATTGAATAGGAATGTGTCTCATCAAATTCTATGCAATGATTTAGGGAAACGGAAGCTCAATTCAAAACTTGTCCCTCACACACTGACAGAGAAACAAAAGGAAAACAGAACAACTGCTGTTGAATTGTTGGAAAGATGACCAGAAATGATCCCACACTCGTTTTCAACATCATTATTGCCTCAGATGAATGTAGGTGCTATGAACATGACCCTCAGACGAAGGGGCAAAGTTCCAAATAGTGAGGTCACGGTTCACCAGTCTTGAAGAATGTGAAGCGGAAACCATCAAAAACAAATAAAATATTGATCGCATTTATTGATGCAAGAGGTGTGGTGAACTATGAATTTCTGCCTGAAGGACAGACGATGTCACAACTTTTACACTGAGGCACTGAAACATTTGCGTGTCAATTCAACGCCACCAACCTGACTTGTGGGCATCTGGGCAATGGTTCCTCTTGCATGATAATGTAAGGCCCCATACTGCTGCATCGGGATGAGAATATCTGGCCAAACATCGTACCTCTGCTCTTCCACATTCTCCATATTCGCCAGATCTATTGCCGTGCGATATCTTTATGTTTTCCCAGTTGAAAATTCCGATGAAAGGGAAGCGACATCAAGATATTCCAGCAATCCAAAAAGCTGCGACAGATGTGCTGACAAGCAGTGATTTATCCACCCCCCCCACAAATTTCCTCAACACCAAAGGCCTGATTTATGATCATTTTGGCTCTAAATTTACAATTATAACCCCCTAAATACAAACTTTCACCCCCCTCTCTCTCTACATAGAAAATTCTCAACAAACCACTGCTGAGAAGCATTCCAGTAGAGGCTTTCTTTCTCTTTGTTTCCCAGATCTTCAGAAATGCTGGCAGTTGTGTGCAGATAGCAGAGGGGACCATTAGTTTGGGAGTCAATGTATTATATTTACATCAGTCCTGGAACTTTTCTGACAAAGGTATTGCTGGTGTATTCTCCAGGATACCAAGTTTATCCCTGGTAAACCAACTTTTCATATATTTTTATACATTCAGCTTTAATATATGGGTAATTGCTCATTATATATTATTAGTACAGGAGATATAGGTTTTTGGGTGGAACTAATTCCCACAAGGATGGGGTTTGAATTTTGTAGTTCGTTGTTGGTATTTTTTTGATATACTAAAAGTCTAGAAAAATCGGAGTGTGCAAAAAAAGTTTTTTTGGCCGCCATATTGAAAAAACATCAAAAATTAAAGAAAGTCATGTGTGGTAACAAATTACACGGTATTTCACACTGGAAAATAATATAATAATGGTTTTTAGAAGTAAAATTTTTACAAAGATGAAGTAGGTGTGCCAAAATATTTAAATTCCAATACTTCAAGTATTGACATCTTCTAAGAAATTGAACATGGCAGAAAGGAACTGTATCTTGTGCTCTGAAAGTGAAAGCGAAACTTCAAAGTGTGTTAAGTTGTCTACTAAAGGTATACAAGGTATCATCAGTGCAAGTAAAATTCGAAAAGACAATTTCCATGAGTTATTTGGACCATTTCCTGATCACCCTGTGAGTGTCCATGTCGAATGCCGTACATAAATCCCAATGATATCAAGAGTGATATGAAATTGAAGCACTAGCCAGCTGCAGTAGAGTATTACGGTCAGATATACCAACATTTACATTTAAAGAACACAGTTTGCTTTGTGGTCACTTTATTACTGACAGTGAGAAACGGGTTAAATCTGGCGTTATACAGGTCCGTACAGTAATGTTTCCAGAAACTCAGTTATTGAGAAAAAGTGACAAATCATCATTGGTAAGAACTTTGGATGACATAGCAAATAGTTTAAATTACATGTTACCTGCAGAAACATGGTATGTTCTTGAAGGGGGTGCACTACTACACAAATTACCATGACCAAAAACTGGAAAATTTTCAGATGTATTACAACTATAGAGCAGTCATATTGCTAAGCAATATAAAGTTGGGACAATTGTATTTGATGGCTATGCCATCTCCAGTACAAAGGATGTAGAGCATCAGATACGCACAAAACAACCATCAGTAATAGTGAAATTTACTGAGAGCTCTCCACTTCTTATTGGCAAAGGACCCTTTCTTTCTAATAATGAAAATAAATAGTGCTTTATAACCATGCTTGGGAAACACTTAGAAGTGAATGGCCACACTGTGATTCATGCTACAGATGATGCTGACACAGTTATTGTAAAAGCAGCACTGACCTTGGCAGAAGAAAAGCATGTAACAGTTGTTGCAGACAACACTGATATTCTTGTACTTTTGATTTACCATAATACACGATATATTTGTTTGCAGTCATCTACGTTCAGTGATAAAAAACGTGAGATTAAATTGATGCAACATGTGCTTGGCGAAAAGGGATGCAAAATTATTATCTTTTCACATGCTTTAACTGGATGTGATACCACAAGCTCCTTATTTGGTAAAAGTAAATCAGCAGCTGAAAATGTGAGGAATTTAGCATTTGCGCTACTCTGGTTGGATCAGAAAATGCAAACAGAAAGGAACTCACAGATATTGGCACCAAAGCATTGGTATCATTGTACGGTGGAAATCCAAAGACAGAGACTCTGAACCTACTACGATATAATCTCTGCTTGAAAAAAATCACAACTGCCAAAAGTGAATTTAATATTGCAAGATTGCCACCCAGAAGATGCTGCTGTTCATCATCTTCTCCGCGTACATTTACAATGTCTTTGTTGGAAAACTATGAACACCAATATTGTCAATCCCGAAGAGTGGGGTTGAAAAAAGTAGGAGACAAACTACAGCTCATAACATGTGAAATGAGCCCTGCACCAGAGTTATTACTACACATGATCCACTGCACCTGCAAAACGGATACAAATGAGCCGTGTGGTAGCGGTAGATGTACGTGTCGACCTTATGGTGTGGAATGTACTGAGATATGTTGTAACTGTTCTGGTAGAGATTGCACAAATAGTGCACTGAAAGAAAGTGATTTAGAAGAAACTGAAGAAGACTATTAGATTTAGCTTTTCTCTTATGTAAGATGTAATATTGATGAAATACAAATGCATTTGAATTATAAAATGCATTTTGATTACTAAAAATATGATTTTCAACACTGCATAAGCTTTCAGTTTTTCGCCCACTATTTTGTTATTTATTTTTATTTTTAAAAACCAATCTCATAATCTTTTTAAGCACGATTTCTTATGATTTTTTAAATTTTTTTTCAAGATTGCGACCAAAAAAACTCATTTCGCACACTCAAATAGATACCAACAACGAACTAAAAAATTCAATCCCCGTCTTTGTAGGAATTAGTTCCACCTATCACCTATTTTTTGCATATATCTACTGTACTATATTTAAACTTAACCCATGACACATCAGCCCATGAGGGCCAGGCCTACCTATCGACTGCTGGCCTCAATCCCACATGCCTCGGCAGAGGTGGGAGATCATCCAATCAGATACGAGGGTGACGTGTGGTCAGCATGTTGGACCTCCAGACATCGTTGCAGGTTTTCATGACCAGGTTGCTCCACTCATTCATATCTCTCAAATTTCCTCACAGTGGTGGTTGATCACCGGTCCCATACAGGAGAAAAGTTGTTACGCTTCCCCCAGGAGATTCGAACCTGTGCACTTCCTGTAGCCTGAGCCTAATGCCTTAGGCCATGAATGCATGGTGTGGTGCAAACTATTATTCTAAACTAGCTTTATGTACAGCACTGATCATTCTCCATCACATCCTTCTGACGACCAGGTTTCCACCCCAATTGTATGTGGGAGGACGAGAAACACAAAAGAAAAAGTGGGCGAGTGGCTATTTAAAAACATGTAGCCTACATAGTCAATTTCACAGCTGGAATTTCCAAATATTACTTTTACTCTCTTGCTTGATTAATTGATTGATTTGTTGTTTTAAGTCCACTTTATGCACAGAAAGGCTAATCGGGACTAGACCTACAATCTAAAGAGGAATCTGAACCACTTGTGCCTCCACCGGGTATCGAACCTGGGACCCCTTGATTACAAGGTAACGACGCTACCACTGCGCCATCGGGGAGGCCCTTTTTACTCTCTTGCAATAGCTGCCACAAATACAGATAGTCTATATGAAGCACCACTATCTACAATGGTAAAATATAACAATTCTTACAGAAGTATGATGCCAGGGGTCTCAGGTTCAAATCCCAGCCTTGATGTTCTTTGTTAGTGCCCCTTCATACCTTTCATCATGTTCTTTCCAGGAGGGATCGATGAATATATTCGATCCCCCTTCCTGACCCCCATGTTGATATAGATCATCTATTATTTGAGATTAGAAGAAATATTTTTTTAAAAAAAAATAGAAAAAAAAATATACAATGCATAACTATACAGTACTGTTTCTGTTAATACAATAATCTGCACTCATTGCAAAATACAATGCTAGAGAAATAAATTTTGGATTTTGAAAATTTTAGGCTTTTCATCACTCACAGTAGAAAAAGATATTGCCTATAAACACAAAATGAAAATAGATTCAAAATTGTGGCATGTAAAGTTGATGACCTTTAAAAGTGCCATTCAAAGCATAATTTCCATCCAACTAATTAATATGAGCATACTAACATGCAGTTATTACATATTTGTTCTTAACGAATCATTCAGGCAGATTCAATTGTACAAAAATAGCTCACTGGAATCTACCAAAATTGTTCAGATTAATTCAAGAGGGTTGGAAAAACCAGAAATCCTAGTTTCTCATTCTGAAGCACTGGTGTCCCATAAACTAGTAGTTAATTTTATCTGGCATGAACCTCGGGGCAGTTATAGAGTTGCTCCTCAAATTGATACACTTGAGAGGGAATTGAGAGCAGACACTGGTCATGCACGTTACATTAACATTTCTATCATAAAGGTTTAAACTTACAAACAATACTGAACCCAGGACCCTTGATTACAAGGTGATGATGTAACCACTATACCATCACAGAGGCTTAAATGGGAACGAGACTGTGCTTTGTGAAAGTTCATACATACAATAAGCTTACAAACTGGAATCGCTACAGAACAGCAGTTATGCAAAAATCCATCAAGTTTGGTCCTAAAATCTCAAAAGGGAAGCACATGTTTAATTAAAACAGTGAGTGGGGGTCATTCCTAAACAATGAAAAATTTATGTAGAAATTTAAGCAAAAAATGCAGGCTCCTCGACCAGGACTCTGAACCTAGGTCTGGCATACCACGTCATTGCTCCATCAACTTAGTTACCGAGTCAGTCCAGGTAAAAAGTGACTGCAAAAATCATGGCTGGCTCAGTTGGTTCAGCAATGTCATGGTATGTGAGAGATCTGGGTTCGAGTCCTGGTTGAGCCTCCATTTTTCACCGAATTTTCTACATAGAACATCTCCTGTGTGACAAATCATAATGTAATGAAAAAACAGTGTTAAATTTTTCTTACCCCAAGGGACTACAGTTCTGTTAATGCAAGCACCGACCTATTCTTGATTCTTCTGGCACCATAGTACCCTGTGCTAACCACTCCACCACAGAGGTTGGTCATGATCTGTTCTATTTGATGAGGGAATAAGAAGCAGTTTGCTATCTCAGAATCAACTTTGAAACAATCAAGCCATTCTCTTATGTGCTGAATAGTTTTATTCCTTTATGTTGTACAAAATGTAATAACCAACAATTCAAAACAGAAAGAAAAAATATCACATATGTTGGTTGCTGTAGTTACCAGCACATCATCTGAAAGACTGGACAAAATATACCCCCTACATTATCCAACCTCTAACTTTTATAATTTTGTTTCCAAAATACTTCAGAAATCAATTTACTACCAAGCTTTGCACCATTTTGATTTGGAAGACAGACATGATACACTCGAGGGAAGAATATACATTATCATTTATAGATTAACTGAACACATGATTATTTATTTATGATGTGATTTTACACAACATTAACACAATCATCGCATATCAAAATTACAAAAAAACAGCACAATAAGTGGAGTATTAATGATAATGCAATTCAGACATATGTATGATGAGTTTCTCTACAGTCCTCTTAATGAAAAATGATGTAACATTCACATGAGTTAAGTCTAATGCCTGAATTGAAAAAAATTACACACACATAGAAATATGCAATTATTCAACAATTCTTTAAATGTCTGGATAACCACACAATGTTTAACTTGTTCAAAATGCAAAAATTCAATTTGTGTTGTTATTTTTCTTCTTACAATACTTTGAATCTGTTGCTAGGTCAGGAAGTTTCAGGAATGGAGTATTCCAAAATGGTCAAAACTGTTAAAAGAGGAATACAGGGTTTTACAAATTGCAAAGCATTCCACATTATCACAAATGTGGATATTTGATTGGAATTCCTGAATTTCTTGAACGACCAAGCAACATATTGAAACATCTAACATTAACAAAACTAAAGGAACCACAAAGAAAGCCCTTTCTGAAATGTTCTACAAGATATTTAAATACTGAGAACTGGGAAAAAGAGTGTCACAAATTTAAAGCGGTGCTAGTAATTTGGCACAAGTCAACACAAATTACAATTGAAATTCGTTCTTCAGTGCTCAACACAATTGGGTATGTAGAAGAATGTACCCTGAAGAAAACTCACTTCATCAGATCAAAAGCATGAAGACAGAGCTCAAATCTTCCAAAAAAATACTGAAAAGTGATTATTAACTAGGAATGGAAGCTGCATATGGAAAATACGCCAGATATGGAGAAAAATACAATAAAAGAGATCAGGAGAAGTGTCACCAAAAGAAGGATGCTAAATGGAATTGATGCACTGGGCTGAGAAATAATTAACACATAAAATTCAATATGTGGAAATTGACGAGGACAAGATGGATTATTATTTTTTATATAAAGATGAAACTTTCACATATCAACAAGCGTTTATGCTGGAAATGGATGACTTTGCTCCACCAGACCAGACCTGAATGACTACAAGGGAGAGAGAGGGGAAAACAGAAGATTGGGACAGAATAGAAATTGAATTACTATTTTTAAGTGTGGGCCATTCACATCCATTTGAATGTATTTGCCTTCACATTGAGAAAGATTAAATTAAACTTATAAGGACCAAAAAGCAATTTGCAAGTGTGAATTAGTAACATTTAAGAGCACTGGTTATGTGAATGTATAGTTGTTACTATATTTAAAAAAGTAACAGAACTATACAAATAATTTTTTTAAAAAAAATATTTGAAAGAAAACTTCAGAACTTATTTTTCTGAAAATAATTTCTTCTCTGGCAAAATGTGTTTAATGTAATTATGTTTGAAAACATACCACCAAAATGTGATTCTTACCATTATATCTATATAAAAAAAAAGAACTCTTAAAATCATAATGAAAAATGAGAGGAGAAATTATATGACGACATGAAATGTCTGGTAAATACAAGATATTCCACTAATAAATAATGAAAGTTACTTAATAAATGAGTAATACTGAATAGTTTTTTTCTTTCAATTACCATCTCCATAATTGTATATTAAAATATATGTATCACTCAATTTTAATCTTTTCCACTTGGAAAACACCATTATCTAAATATGCTGAACACAATCAAAAAATTAAAACAACCAACATTACTGCTTGATCTCAAGTAATAATAAAAAATCTCTTAAAACAATTATTTCGAAAAATGTTAGATATGTAAACAAACCACAACAACTTGTGTGATTTGTACAATGTTGGTATTAATAAAAAAGCATAAAATAAAGTTCAGTAACATTGAACTTCTTATTCAAGATAAATACTATTTAATAGAGAGACTGCAAATAACAAAATGAATACACAAATTCTCTCATATTTTATAGAATATTAAAACATAATATTATATATAATAATCCATGCAGAAAATGACTAGCCATGGTTTGTGCACATATTAATGCTGAAGATTTTGACTTGAGATTCTTATTTATCCTGTCTGGATAGGTAGCACGATGTATTTTCTGCATAGGAGTAAACAAAATACATATATATCTATGTACTTACATAACTGCACTCATATTCACACCACACCATCTTCTATCACAAATAACACTCCCTGAAAAAATGATAGATACAAGGCAGTTTGGTGGATTACAAGTGTTCCATTTCAAATACTTACACTATATGCGTTTATCACCTGCAGCCAATTCAAATGTTTCCCTTAGCACTTTTGGTTTTTGTGAATGTCATAATAATGTCAATATGAACAGTAACCTGGTGTATTACAATTGCTTAACGAACACTCATTCTACAAGTTCCAACAAACTTAAATCTTCTCCTTTCTTTCTTATTCTTGATGCACTACAGTTGTTTAACACACACAGAAACTACAAGTTTACAACCTCCAATAAATTTAAATCTTCTCGCTTCTTTCGCCTTTCACACTTTGGACAAGGTTTTGAAGAATCCAAACAACCTACATGGAACACAGCACTGCAAATTTCACACTGGAAAAAGAAGGAAAAAATTAATTTGCATGTAGTAACAGGGGGACGAGAATTCTAATATATTTTCAAAGTTCCAGATGCAATCATTAAAATTACTTCCAACAATTCTAAAACTGAATATGTAATTAGCTTCACATTAAGACTTTGGATCTATCTCACAAGACAATATTTTTGAAAATGCCCCTTGTTTGTTCCAATCAACCACAATGATACAATCTGCCTAGAATATTAACAAGAACCCTCATTTAGTATTGCATTAACTGTTGTCTAGACATTTGTATGATTCCATAGCATAGAAATATCTGCACCACATAAAATGCAATATATGAGGGGCGTTCAAGTCAATCGGGGACTTATTTTTTTTCCAGGTTTAAATAGACGCCTAGGCTGGAGGTTTTGTATGCAGTAGGAACTGGCAACTGTGTGCTGTTACTGGTAGGCGGCGCTTATTTCCCGCGCTTCTGCATAGACCGTTATTCAAGATGGCGGACAACAGTGTGGACGTCTACATGGAACAGCGTGTTGTGATGAAGTTTTTTAGTGAACGAGGACAGAAAACCTGCTGAAATTTACAGAAGACTTCAGGCTCAGTACGGTGATGAGACACTCTGTCGCAGTAAGACATTTGAATGGTGTAAGCGCTTCAAAGATGGCCGTATCTTTATTACTGACGATCCCGGTCGTGGTGGATCACAGCCCACGCCAGTCATTCCTGGGAACATTCAGCGCGTGGAGCAGCTGATCCTGGACAATCGTCGCATAACCTGTCGTGAAATTGCAAGTATCAATACTATACTATCAACAGTGAGTATTACTGCAGTGTTCTGCGTGATGTGCATAAGAGTTTATGGAAGAAACGTCCGGGTTTCATCACAAAGGGTGTTCTCTTTTTGCAAAGACAATGCACGACAGCATACGCCTCAACGCACATTCCAAACATTCCAGGAAATCGGCTGGGAGATATTACCACACCCCCCTATAGTCCTGACTTAGCGCCAAGTGATTTTCAACTGTTTGGAACCCTGAAGGAATTCCTTAGAGGAAAACATTTCAACATTGGTGATGAAGTGAAGAATGCTGTCCTACAATGGTTCCGCCGTAATGATAAATCTTTCTATGCCGAAGCATTCCAGTCGTTAGTTAAACGCTAGGATAAGTCTATAACTGTAGCAGGAGGTTATGTGGAAAAATAAATCCAGTTACCACACTCTGAAATTTGTTCTTCTATTTGTTTTAAAAAAAAGTCCCCGATTGACTTGAACGACCCTCGTATATTAAAATTCTCTGGAATCTGATTTTGCACAATTTATAATATCTATTCAAATTTTGGTTACTTTAACTTGCTTTTATATCTCTAGAGTTATACAAAACAACGATGGTGAATGATGAAATGGATGATGGAACAGAACTACGGTTGAGCTGATACCGATGTATCGGTATCAGCTGACAAGTGGTATCAGTATTGGAAAGTATCGGTTGGATTTTATTTACTGATATCAGCTAATATTTTCTCGGCATTTTGATCATTCATGGGGTCCACAAAATTACCATGCAACACTTTCATGCATGGAGTTATGCAAAATTCAAAGTTTCTATTGATTTTACACCAATATTATGTGAAAAAACTGTATTTTTTGATTATGTAACAGGTATTTTTATATTGCGATGTATTTTTTTTAATATTTTAAAGCAAAATCCTGGTAAAATTATGCTTAAAATTGGAGTGGAATACTCACCCACTAATATAAATCAACACCTTGAGATTTTACAATTTTCAAGTATTGTATCAGTAGGGACTGGTAAGAATATTGGTGTATTTGTTGGTATTGGATCAAAGTGGTACTGGCTGAACTCTACACAAAACTCAATTATACATGGATTCCTTGCCCAAGGTACAAACCTATATCAGTTATGTTATGCAGATTGCTCCTCTATGGTGGCTGGCAGAATTTAATGGCTCTTAAACAAGAGATAGCTCTGAACTCAGATCCTAGGACCACCAACAGAGCCTTAAGTATTAGTCGTTTTTCACAGGACTGTGGGTAAAGAACTCTAAATGCAGGAAAATGTAAAATCCATAAAATAATGATGAAGGGATAATCACAAAGAATATCCATACCCAGGTCAGGACCTGAGGAACAGGAACCTTGACAGGGTCAAGACGTACATCCTCGTGCAGTGGTTATACGTTCAAAAGTTCTCGTAACTATAGACCTAAGTGATAGTGTAGTGAACAGGTATTGTATAGAAACAACTACCACGTGGTATAATTGAACAAGTGATACATACACATCCATCCGGGTAGCCGGCCCGAACGGCCATGGATGGGAACGAAACCCTGGCTCTTGACATGGACACAACATATCAACTTCAACCACCAAACAAGCCTAACCATACACCAACCCCTCAGTCAAGTGTGGAGAAAAACACCCAAAAACAACACCGGGATTAAATGGAGGACTCAAACCAGCCAGACCTGCGGAGACTCCACTCCTGAACATCCACCCCTTCTTCCCGACTACTGGTACGACAAAGACATGCTGGGACCATATGTCATCCTCCTGGATGGCATTGAGAAAAACGAGAAAAGACTTGCTGCAGGTAGTGTCGGAAACATTCTCCGAAAAGTGCTCGTTAACTTGATAGAGCAATGTGGTATCAACCGGGTCAGGGTGACATTGCAGCAAACAACTTCATGCTGCAGACTGCTTTACACCAGGAAATGTTGGTTAAATCACGGGTGCCAATTTCACTAGTGCAAAGGGAGGGCCTGGTTTTTGGTATCGAACATGATACTTCCGAACAAGACGTATTGGAAGGTATAGAAAGCCCCATCCAGGTTCTCTCACAGTCAAACGTCTACCGAAGAAGATCTGGCGAGAAAATGGGACCTTTGATCTCATCCCAACAAAACTTTTCTGTTACCAAATACATAAGTAAGACCGCGAACAAGAGCAGTCCTACAATGTTTGCAATGTTTCAGGTACTTCGGACCATCAGAGGCAATACCATGTGTGCTAACTGTGCAAAAGAAAAACATGAAGACCAGTGCGAAAGCACGCCTTCATGCATTATGTAACTGCAAAGAATCACATTCTTCTTTATCCAAAATTTGCCCCCGCAGTAGACTAGAAACTGCTATACAAGACCAAATGGCTGAAGAAAAGGCCTCTTTATTCCTAATCCCACCAGGGAGGAAGTACTCTGCCCCAAATTTACAGGTGCTAACTTCCCCCCACTATGCCTCCCAAGGTTGGAACATCTGGTGGACAACACTAGATTCAAGTAGCCCCATTCGATACAAACGGTCAACTACTATCAGATATTGAAGCATACAGAAGCAGATTTTGAGCAAAATGTAGTTTCAATTATGATATACTGTTGTACGCGGAATGAACCAGAGATTCAGACTATATAAAATTTATGCAAATTCGGCGTATATGTGGCAGCGAGGGAAGAACCCCCAAAATTCCAAATTTTGGAAAAAATGGGGATTTCCCAACCTCCCCCCAAGAAAAAAGTACATGGCAGTGTTGACATGTACATGGAAATTATTGCTGGCATGTAAGGAACACAGAAATATTTGCATTATTTTTGTATGACCAATGTAACGCACGTTGTACCCCAAAAGGAATGGTCAGCAAGCCACTGATTCAAGCTTCAAAATGCAGCGTTACCTTGAAATGATTGTAGCTCACAGGCTAATTCCCCTCTGAGAGCTCTGCCCTTCTACCTCCGTGACACCAACCACTTCCTCCAGAAAATCAGCACCCTTCCACCATTGCCCCCAAATACCATCCTTGCCACCATCGATGTTACTTCCCTCTACACCAACATACCTCACTCCCATGGCCTCCGCTCCATAGAATTCTATCTCAATAGCAGACCCAAACCTCACAACCTCAGCACCAACTTCCTGACCCAACTAGCCCACCTTGTCCTCACTTGTAACAACTTCACCTTTGAAAACCAAAATTGCCTACAGATCCGAGGTACAGCCATGGGTACCAGAATGGCCCCATCCTATGCAAACCTCTTCATGGGCAAACTTGAGCAAGAGTTTTTGGCTACCCAACCCCTCCAACCCCTCCTCTGGCTCCGCTTCATCGACGACATCTTCATGCTCTGGACACATGGAGAACCATCCTTGTCAGCTTTCCTGGACCAACTTAACCACTTCCATTCCCTAAAATTCACCTGGATGCACTCCCCCAACCAGATCACCTTCCTGGATGTGGACGTGCACATCGAGGGAGGACACCTGACTACCTCCATCCACATAAAACCCACCAACCACATGCAATACCTACACTTCTCCAGCTCCCACCCGTTCCACACCAAAAAAGCCATTCCATTCTCTCTGGCCCTCAGGGGACAGCGCCTGGTTAGTGCAGCAATTTACACCGGTGAACAGCAGACAACATATACGCAGACATACAGGCAACAGCAGCACACCTAGTGGCAATTTAGGAAAAACAACAGAAACTCACCAAGCAACAACACAATGAATTCCTACGAGGATGGTGGCAGTGGCTACCGAAATTAATAGAAAATAATGTAAAACAGGCTTGCGGAAAACGTGAGTACCTTAATAACACTGGTCGACATGGGTTCTGATGTTTGGAAACTAATTGTGGTTTCTGAAACTACATTTGAAGTGACCTTGTTTTTGTTGTATCATCCTCAGTTATTTAGAAATCTTCATTGTTGTATAAATCGTAATTCCTGCCCAGAAATTAGAAGTTAATAATATTCCCGATAGATGGCAGTGCACCTCTTATTACATTATATGATTAACAAAAATTGCTGAAGACGCCTAGTAACAATGAATGATTCAATAAATTTGTTTCTAAGTTTTGTTATTCGATACCAACTAATGCAAATAGTACAGTTTTTAATTTATTTACTGTGCATAAGGTTACGGTTACGTGATCCGAAAACCTTAGTTAAGTGTATTGTAGATATTATATATGTAAATAGCAGTAGGGAATGTAAAATATTTGATAAAGTTTTCGTCATTGTCGATAGTTCATGCTGTGTTGTGTCGAGAGACAATGTTGTCGTCGTCCAGGAAGTGTTTGTACTCGCCCCATGTATTCTGTTACATTTGTGGAAGCTATGTAGTGAAGAGGCAAAGACAACGTATCACCACATTTGTGAGGTCTGCTTACCACGAATATTTTGGTGTTAAAGAAGGTGATCAGGACAAAAACTGGGCCCCGCATGAAGTTTGCAAAACATGTGTGGAAGCTTTGCGATTGTGGAAGTGTGGCAAGAGGAAAGCATTGCCATTTGGAATACCAATGGTATGGCGGGAACCAAAAAATCACATTGATGACTGCTATTTCTGTGCTATAGATGTTAGCGGTTTCAGTGCTAAGAACAAGAGCAATGTGAGCTATCCCAACAACATACAATCGGCCATTAGGCCCGTGCCTCATGGACCAGATGTACCTGTACCCCGTACGAGTAGTGATAATTGCAGCACTTCAAATGACACTGAAGTTGAACGTGCACACTATGATGAAAGTGACGATTTCTGTCCTGGTAGAAGTACAGGCACTCCGCAACCTTTCACACAACATGAACTGAATGATCTCGTAAGAGACCTAAATTTACCAAAGGAGAGTGCCCAACTTCTTGGTTCCCGACTGAGTAAGAAAAACCTGTTGTCTCCAGGAACACATTTCTCATGGTACAGGCATTGAGAGACAGAGCTACTCCCATACTTTACTGAAGACGAAAACCTTGTTTATTGTAACAACATAAGGAAAGTCATAGAATTGTATGGTATTTCTTACAATGTAAGTGAATGGAGACTTTTCATTGATGCATCACAGACTAGTCTGAAGGGTGTTCTGTTAAATAACTGTAATGTGTTCCCATTGATTCCAGTTGCATATTCTGTGTCGCTTAAGGAAACTTATGAAACTTTGAGGTTCATGCTACTGAAAGTGAAATATGAAGAACATGGTTGGTCTGTCTGTGGAGATTTCAAAGTGATAGCTTTGTTGTTGGGTCTCCAGGCTGGGAACACAAAATTCCCCTGCTTCTTGTGCGAATGGGACAGTCGGGACAGGGAGAATCATTGGAAAGTGAAAACGTGGCCAAGTAGAGAATCTCTCTCTCTCCAGGGAAGAAGAATGTGACACAACGAAAATTAATTCAGTCGTCTAAAATACTGCTTCCTCCGTTGCATATTAAGTTAGGGATAATGAAACAGTTTGTGAAAGCGTTAGACAAAGACGGCGAATGCTTTAAATACATTGCCAGGAAATTTCCATCCGTCACTGAGGGTAAGCTCAAAGAGGGTATTTTTGTTGGCCCTCAGATACGGAAACTGATGTTAGATGCAGATTTTGAAGAAATAATGACTGCTACGGAAAGGGATGCCTGGGTAAGTTTCAAAATG
Organism: Lepisma saccharinum; assembly: GCF_977018435.1. Lineage (NCBI taxonomy): Eukaryota > Metazoa > Arthropoda > Insecta > Zygentoma > Lepismatidae > Lepisma > Lepisma saccharinum. The sequence continues at coordinate 16,080,208 of NC_139230.1, read as the reverse complement.
GTGGTTGCCCACGTTAACTATGAACATTTTGTGAAAAATCTGCTACCGAATTTACGTAAATTTGGTTGTAAAATGAGCCTCAAATTGTATTTCCTTAACTCACATCTAGATTTCTTTCCGAGTAATCTCGGACACTTCAGTGAGGAGCACGGGGAAAGATTTCACAAGGACATAGCAGAGATGGAACGGAGATACCAGGGACGATGGAATGTTTCCATGATGGCAGATTTTTGTTGAATGTTAAAAAGAGATGTTCCTACTTCGGGTGTCGGGGAAGGCAGAAAGTCAAAAAGAATGAAGTTTGATCCTGAGTCTCAGTAATTCGAAATGCACTATGTTATATCTCTTTCTAGACATGTGTAAATGAAAATGTACATGAATATAATATATAATATAGATTTTACAATCTCAATATATGTCCCACTGATTACTATATTTGCAAAAATTATTTATTCTGTGTGTCTGTAATATGATTATATAAACCCCAAATGATCCCAATAATACCATAATAGACCCCTATATGCTATTCAGTTTTCACGATTTGTGAAAAATTGTGACATGATGGAGCAAAATGGTTTTCAAATTTGAATTCAGCATGAAAAATCCTTTCCGAGTCACCTATTCATTTCAAAACATCGTTCAACTTTTGAAAAAAGGTCGACCAGTGTAATCTTTAGTTATCGGACTATTTTGTATTGCTACTGTGAGCGTGGATACGGAATCTTGACTACCGTGATTGAGCCTGAATTCCATTTGTGTTGGGGGGAAAAATTGTTGCTTTCCCAGGGCCCAGTTTATTCGATGTTGTAATGTTTTTTTTCAAAACGTTTGGTGAGTACCAGAATTAATACGATGGGGCAATGTGATTGTGCATTCTTGCAAGGCTTAGATGGTTTGAGGATAGGAATTACAATATGATTATTCCAGGTTGTGGGGATAATACTGGTGTGGTATATTTCGTTGTAAATTTTTACAATGAGGTGGATACCTTTGTCCAGCTAGTGGGGAAGTATGTCATATGTAATGCCGTCATATCTGGGTGCGGTATTTTTGAAGGAGTCCAGGGTATTTCTGATTTCTAATGGTGTTATCACAGGAAAATCATCTGTGAATATGGCGTTTAATTTTTCATCTTGTTTGTAGCCAAAGCTAACCGTAGAGGGTGTTAATGAAGATGTGAAGTAGTTTTCCCAAGTTTGGTCTAGAGTTTTAACCTTACTTTGGGTGGGTTTGCGAATGGAATTAAATTTGTGAAAGATGAAGCTTATGCTATCACTTCGATCTAATGTATTGCAAAAGTTTGGCATGCTGCTCTCTTCGCATGAAGTTAAGTTGTTTTTTTTTGCTTTCGCTTGGAGGCATTTTAGTTCAATCAAGTTTTCTCTGTTGTGGTGTCATTCATATTTTCGGAGTTGTTGTCGTTTTCTGATTTTAATGGTTTCTCAATCTCGTCCACCAACTTATGGATGGATATCTGGCCAGGATACTAAAGCGGGTATGAGTCGCATTGTGGTCCATAGCGAGTGATAATTTGTATGAGATTGAAGTAAGCAGAGTTGATATTTCGGAATGATGTAATTTGCATATACATTCGTAAAAACGTCGCCTTGAATGCCTCCCAATTAATGGAAGCTTTATTCCATCGTCTTACTGGGTATGGCTGTCGGGTATCCAAGCTTGGCATCGTAGATTTTGATGATGTCTGATTAATAGAATGGGGGTGTGATCGCTGCCTCTTTAAGTCTTCATCTTTATACCACGCGAACTGAGTGAGTAGTTCCGGAGATGTTATCGTCAGATCTATGCTAGAGGAATTATTTCCCTTTAGAGGGTAATGGGTGGGGGTGCCATCGTTACAGAGTATGAGGTTAATCTCTGTGAACCATGTGTCAATTGCGTTACCTAGTGTGTCGTTATGTAAATCTCCCCACGTGGAGTGATGTCTATTAAAGTCACCTAAAAAGGTAATAGTTCCGGGAACATGGTGCACCATTTCTTGAAGGTCTCTTGCTCGTATACGTTGGGAGGTTGTATTAGAAGGGATGTATATGGATATGACTGTGAATGTTCGTAGGAAAATGGAAATGCGAATAGCTAATTGTTGCACTTTTTTTTTCTCATGAAAATGGCGGGCAAAAGGCGACTTATTTTATGCATCTTTTTTTCAAGGGAATAAATTTTGCCGACAAAGGAAGACTGGCTTTGTTGTTCTAAAGCAATGTGTTTCCCTCACCCATGGAAACTGCATTCGAAGGAAGTTTGTTTATTGGTACCTGAGGTCAAAAGGAATGTTTTCCGTGCTGGTGCAAGTGGGGGTTGGGGGAAGAGGGGTTGTTGAAACTGCGTCACAAGAATGAAAGTTCGAGGCATGCTGAAGAAAAGCCTTTGTTCTTGAGCACAAGTGTTTTACAAGTGGTGCTTTTTGCCGGTTTGCACGTTCCACTTGTAGGTAGTTGTGTTTTGGATTGCTGCTGCTGCTGCGGCGACGACGACGACGTCGTTTTTCTTAATTTTTGTGTCTATGAGCGTGTGTGCTTTGTATTTGACATGTCCTTTACATACAGAGGAATTATGGGAATATGAGCAGAATGAATGTAAATTACTTGTGCATCAGTTGGACATAAAACTTATAAAAGCTTGCAAACAGTGCGATGTTTTTCCTAAGTTTATCCAGTGGAAATTGCGTGTGAACAACTATAAAATTAAAAACGTGATCTATCAGCCATTATATCTGACAAACATACAGAAATTCGCAGACTATCGCACATGTGTGAACAACAAAGGAACAGGCTAAAATCCGTTCTACCATCCGCAAGGTGGGAACATGCAAACAGAAACTTTAAGTACATACTACAAACTGTGCAAAAAAAAAAAATTCAGTGCTCTCAGCAACAAACTCCACTTCCTAGGAGGAAAGTGGTCAAGTGAAAGTGTGACCAACCCAGATGGTGGACAGACCACAAATATCGTTAATCTAACAAATCTCAACATCCCCAACAGTTTCAAGGATCTCCTTACCTTCAGCGACAAATTTAATGTGCAGCATCAAAAAAAAACACCCTCGACCTTATATGTGCAGCCGAAAAAGCAGCCTGTTTCCCTCCCAAACCTCAGGATTCTGACAGCATTCGAACAACAACAGCCAGTATCTTGCAACAAGTGACCACCAATAGCAAAACAAGAAAACCCAACCCAGTGCACCAGAAAATTAAGTCTGTTCTATCTGGTTTTAACAAGTGGCTTAATGCTAATGATTGCTGGTGCCTAAAATCAGACAAAACAAACCAATTTGTAATAATGCAAAAGGGTGACTACACAAAAAAGTGATGGAAAAACTAAACAGTGACTTCTACAGTACCATCGCAAAGGATCCCACAGACAGATACATCAAAATAGTGAAACATGCAGTGAAAAGCAGTGCTATGCTTAGACAGGAAGATCACAAATTTCTCCTCAACCCCCACCCGCCATTGCTTATGGCTAGGGACACAAATTTATGGTAAATAAAAACTGAGGAGAGCGGTAAATAAAATGTTAGATCAGCGGTATATACCAGCGGTGAAAAAAAAATTGCACACACAAATTTTTTTATTATGAGAGGAAACAACATACAAAAGAGCTATAAATTGATAAACTACTTCATTGTTATATACTGTACACATGGACAGGTACTTAGCTGCCCAACCAAAAAGAAAACATCAACACAAAATCACTTCATTTCTAAATTACATATCTCAAGTGATTTATTCATTGTATGTATCGTAACAATCCCTAAGATTGTATGTTTATTTTATTAAGTCTCTCTGAACGCTTCATGTTGACCAGGGCATTCACTTGTTTTTCTCAGCTGTCTCAAGCCTCTTAGGCATGTTTACAATGCATTGTGTTGTGCCATGCAAACCTCCTGAGCATTCAGGAACAGGTAATACTTCTGGTTATGGTGTCAGCGGTTTGCATGGTAGCAATTATGATAATCACACGATTCGGCATCGAGGAAGAGCTCGATGGCCAGGGAATATAGAGGTGAGACAAGCTGGGAGGTGACTGACTTTGGAGATTGAGTGGAGAGAGAGAAGGTGGTCAGCAAGTCAGTAGGTGAGGAGTAGAACAACGCTCTGGTTGACAAATAGGAGAGAAGCTTACAGAGGACTTCGCTATTTTCATTCAGCTAAAGACTTCAGATAGACAGGTAATTATCCTACACCCAGCCATGATACAGGTTCAATGGTTCGCAAAACCCAACGAGTGACCATTGTCTTTTCAGTAGTTTAATTCCTTTGTGTAATTTGTACCTTTCGCATGCCAAGCGATAACTCGTCATGCTAATGACGAGTGGTCTCATCAAGAGGATGAATGATGAGTAGTTTACATCACCCCATCGATTAACTGGTTCAGATCCCTTCATTCTATAGAATGACATGGTATTTAAAGGATATCCTTGCTGTCCAACAAGTAAAATAATCACTACTGCACATACACAAACACATGTTGAAAATCACATGATGATAAACAAAATTCATTCATGACTGAACACAAATGACACCATTGTTTCCCTTGATGTGCGGGAACACACTAATCTTATCGCTGCTACAGCTAGCAAGTTCAATGAAACTGGAAGTTGAGTAGACATTCAGAGGAAGAAAGGAATGCAGTTTGACAGGGAACGAAGTTTTCGAACTGAGATTATGTGCATGGGAAATCCCAATTTGCAGCGTCTTCCTGATGTGATCAAAGATAAAACGTTCTTCAGCTGCTAGTGGTAGGAAACTTTAGGCCAACCTTTCGTTACAAATCGACAGTTTGCGCGCGCAACCTCGATTGCCAGTTTTTGAGTGTTTTCTACTTAATTTGATTATATTTCACGGTTATTTCACGAGAAAAGTTCATTTCGTGGAAAAGCACACATTTTGCATTACTTCGCGAATAAAACTCATGCATATTTCATCATTGGGGGTGTAGTTACGTGCAGAATGTTCAAAATTGAATTTTTTTTTCACATTTCGGGATTTCGCACATCGCGAAAATTCAATGTCCCTACTTATGGCATTCCCAAAACACATAAACCAAGAATTCTCATGTGCCTCATAATAGCTGGCTTCAACCACCCTACCATACATCTTGCCAACTGGCTCAAAAACAAAATATCTCAATTCAACCACAAGCTCTCATTTGTATTTTGCAACAGTGCCAATGCCAAAAACCTGATAACATCCATAGCGCAAGCAGATAGTGCTAAAATCACAAGCAGCGACATAGTGGACATGTATAATTCAATACCCATAAATCTACCCCTAACATCAGTTGAAAGGTGGATAACCATAAACAAAGTCCCCGCACTGGAAGTAGCAGAAACTGCCAATTTGCTAGAAGTGTGCTTGCTTAAGACACAATTATTTTCAATTTGAAAATAATTTCTATGAGCAATCTGAAGGCCTTGCCATGGGAAACCCACTATCAGCTCCCATAGCAAACATAGTAATGCATTTGGCTGAAAAAAGCATACTCCAAACTCAGGAACTTGAATTCATCAGATATATACGATACGCTGATGACACCGTAGTCATATACAAAAAACCAGAAGAGATCCTGTTGTTGGAAAAACTAGATAGCATCCACCCCAGACTAAAATTCACCATAGAACATGACAAGAAGGGCAAAATCAATTTCTTGGACCTCACCATCAGCCGAGGGGGCAACAAATTCACAACTACAGTTTTCAGAAAACCAGATGCAGGCAACCAATATATCCATGCACTATCCAACCATCCACCCAAGCAAAAGGCTAGCGTATGGCTAAACTTCTTCCGAAGAGCCTTCTCCTACTGTTCCAGAGAAGAAGACCTGAGGACTGAGATAGCAACCATCATGGAACTGTCACTAAAACATGGATATACTGAATGTCAACTCTCCACATGGTGCAGCAAAGCTGAAATCCAAGTCAGACAATTTACACCATCATCACAACCCACTCAACCATCATAACCAGATCCCAGCAACAAAACCAAGTGGTTTGTCTTTCCCTACCATCCTACCACATCCAACTGCCTTACCAAAGCCCTCTGCCACTACAACATCCAAATAGCACACAAACCAACCTCCAAAATAGTGACCAACTAAACAAACATAAACAATCCAGGCGTCTATGATACTGAATGCGAGTGCAAGGCTCATTACATCGGCAGATCCATCAGTGAGAGAATTCAGCAGCACCTATCAAATGCAAAAACTACCCAACCCACCACCGGACTTACCAAGCATATCAAATTCCACAACCATAAAATTGAGAAACTACATGTCAAATACAAAACACACACCCCCATAGACACAAAAATTTTAAAAAACATGCCATCATGCACTACAACCATGAACTGAACATAGATAGCCTGGCTTCCGTTACTGCAGCAATTAACACCGGTGAAGAGCAGACGACATATACACAGGCATACAAGCAACAGCAGCACACCTAGCGGCAATTTAGGAAAAAACAACAGAAACGCGCCAAGCAACACAACACAATGAATTCCAACGAGGATGGTGGCAGTGGCTACCAAAATTAATAGGAAATAATGTAAAACAGCTTCGCGGAAAACGTGAGTACCTTAATTATCTATTAGCGCATCTCTCATTCCCATAGTATGAAAAAAGATTATTGTTTTAGCCTGCTGTTTACAGACATTGAGAATGCCTACGATTGATTCTGTTTCCATCCCAATACTATGCAATGTATTAGATAAATTACAAATACATCCTTCCGTTGCTAATATTATCTGGAATTTATATAATAAACGACATCTTGTTTTTGGTACAATGATAGAGTGGACGGGGCCTGAAATATAAGAACCAGCATACCACATACCCCTCAGCCCCTATTATTCAATATACAGGGTGACTGGTAATTAGATGTATTCCCTGAAAGGGGTTAAAGTAGACAAAATTTGCAATAAATTTGACCATATGATACCCCGTCCGAAAATTAGTAGTTTTCAAGATAATCGAATTTCAATTGTTCTTTTAAAAAATGACAATTTTCCACATAAAAAGATGAATTGAGAAAAAACTGCTCATTGTATAGAACATATTTCAGTGTTTGCTGATAGCTAACAAATAAGTGGTTCGTTGAAAAAAAAAGTTTTTCCCAAATAACAATCACATGTAAGTAACAGGTGGGTCTAAACTTACAAGTGATGATAAAAAATGCACTCTTAGTTTACTTATCAATGTATTAATAACAAAAATGATATGACACGAATCATACAAATTACTTAAATTACTTCCTTGTGACATCTGCTATCCAACAAGGTACAAATGTTGCTAACATTCACATTTGTGTACAAGAAATAATACTTCATTCATATTCATGTGAATTGAATCAATGAACCATACAATTAAAGAACATTACACATCTTGCTCAAAGTGGGCACCTCCGTTACGAATGCAGGCACGCAGGTTTTTACGGACATTTGGTCTCGTAACTCATGATGTGATGATGTCTTTGATGTGTTGACCAGCTGTTAAAATCGTCTCCCAGAGCTCTTCTTGCGAGTTTACCAGTGTCTTGTCGTGTGGCTCCAATTGTAAAAGTCGCAAGGCGTCATATCGGGGGATCGAGCCGGCCAGGGAATTGGGCCACCTCGGCCAATCCATTTCTTTGGGTAATTTTCATCCAGTCACTGTCACATGCCCAGGCAGAAGTATGGATTGGCGTCATCAACAATCATTTGATCGAGCCATTTTTCCTGGCTCAAATCTTAAATGGCATCACTTATGAAAATTTTTTGAGGAACGGGATGGCAATGTTGTTGGAGGATGTGCCTCTAGCTACAAGACGTGACATGATTTATCTGCATGATGACTGCCCAGCTTGATCCCCCGATCGATTTGACGTCTTGCGACTTTTACATTAACCCCTTTCAGGGAACATATCTAATTACCAGTCACCTTGTATATACCCAACACATCCATCAATTAGATCTTGCTGAAGTAGTATGATTTGTGATAATATAAACTCGATAAAGTATGAGCCCCCCTCAGGCAGATTTGGCTACACTTAAAACTAGCTCAACATGCCCATATGAGCTTTTTGCTCAAGTGTGGCACCCTGTCTAATCCAAGATTTTTGTAAAAATGCCCTCGGGAATTTCCCGTGAAAGTATGACCCCCCTCAGATTGATTTGCCTACACTTACAAAAGGCACTTCTGTGAGATTGTTGTCCATAAATTTGTTAAAAATATGCCCCTCTTGATATTTTTTTGGATACACTTAAAACTAAGCCAAGATGCTCATAAGAGCTACCCACATACACCCACCCACACCCACACATATTTACTTCCGGTCCACTTCCGGTTTGCCTACTTCCGGCCCACTTGTGACCTATTTCTGGTTTATTTCTATTGCATCATGTTGTGCAACAAATTATTAGACATGTGTTGTTTTCTGATTGGTTGGTTATGACATAATGTGATGATGTGTTATATTCTGATTGGCTTATTGTTTCAGATGCTTTCAATGCGGTCTGTGCTTAGGCTATATAAAGAGATTTTGCATTGCATATCAGCCAGTATTGTGAGAGTTGTTGAAGAGTAAGGGTGTGTTGTTGCAGTGTTGCTCATATTTTTATACACAAAAATAATGCAGATTTGCATAAATTGAATTACAAATCTATTTGATTTAATATACAGAATTTTTGACAACCTGTCATAGGTTTATTAAGTATAGAGTTTTGATTTGAACCCCAAGAAATTTTATATAAATACCAAAGCCAAAAATATTAAAAAAAAACAAACAAACAAACAAACAAACAAACACAAACACACACAAACACACACACACACACACACACACACTAAATATACAAAACACACTGCTGAACCCAACTGATATTTATTATTAGGCATAAAGTTTTGATTTGGACCCCAAGAAATATATATAATAAACCAACAATAAAAAATGTCAAATCAAAAACATTGTAATCAATGCAAAAAGAATATATCCAGCCCCAATTGGGCTAAGCATCAAAAGAATTGTAATCCAGATAAATATAGAACTCCCACAAAAATATGCCCTAAATGCCATAGAAAATATAGCATTGAATACTTCACATATAAACATAAAGGTACTTGCTCTGCACAGTCATCAACATTGCCCCCACAACCATCTACATCTGGTCTGAAAAGGAAGCATGAAACACCTGTTAATGCTGGACCGGCAAAGCAGCCACGCTATGAACCCATCCATAGCAGTTTTGCTGGCCAATTAAGGGATTACCGGTTTGTATCAGAGCCAAAATGTGACATTAAGAATTTTTTGAACAGTATAAATTCTGATGTGCAGGCAATTCTAAATGCACAAAATGGCTCTTATAAGCTGTCCCTCAAATTGTTTACACAATATAAGAAGCCAAATGGCACAAAATTTACACAGCCCCACATAACAGAAACTGTACCGGTATATTCAAATGCAAATTCAGACAAAATAATAAGCAGTTTGATAAATCAATTGAATATTAAACACACTGAATTTGCTGGAAAAGAGTCCGGATGGAGCCTATGCGGATCTTCACACAAGTTATATGTTAATATTTCTGAATTCAACCCATTACAAGGATCTACATATTTGCCTTTACCTGCCAATATTAAAAACAAAAGAGCCGTGGTTAACATAGAAAATAATGATGAGAAATGCTTTTTGTGGTGTATTTTAGCTGCTTTGTATCCAATTTCAAAGAATCCTCAGCGAATAACTTTTTATAAACAACATGAAAATGATTTTGATGAGGCAATGGAGGGTTTAGAATATCCAATGTCTGTTCAGAATATTGATAAATTTGAAAAAAAGGCCAGGGATATCAATGGTAAACAATTATCTATTAATGTATTTATTTGTTCTACTGGCCGTGGCAATTGCTTGATAGCACCTCTCAGAATCAGTACATTTGATGATGATTCTGCTGTTCCGATTGATCTGCTCTTAATTGAAGGGGATGACACATATCATTACACTCTGATACATAATCTTGAAGCTTTAGTCAGAAAACAACTAGACAAATCCAATACAATATTCAAGTTGTGCAGAAGATGTTTAATTGTATTTGATGGTAGAAAAATGGTGAATGGTGTTTGTGAACAGAATGCAGAAATTGCTAAAAACAAGTTAATTGAGCATCTGAAATACTGTGGCAACCATAAACCTGTTTATATGGTGATGCCTAATCCAAGTGAAAAAGCCAATTTTAAAAAATTTGAAGCCTTGTTGGAACACCCAGCATATATAGTCTGTGATTTTGAATCAAATCTCAAACCTCTTGCATTCTGTAGCCCAGATCCTGATGAATCTTCAAGTACATCATACCAGTTACATGAACCTTCTAGTTTTTATTATGTTGTTGTACAGGATGGTGTTGTTAGTAAAGAAGATTTATACATGGGAGCAGATGCCATCAAAAAATTTGCAGATAGAATAGAAAATGAGTGCCATAACATAGCATTTAATGTCTTATTAAAATCAAAACCTATGATGCCTTTAACAGAGGAACAGATTGAAGATTTCAACAATGCAGAAAAATGCCCGGTATGTGATTCGTAATTTTCAGATACAAATATCAAGGTTCATCACCATTCTCATACAGATGGTAAATTCTTAATGGCCCTGTGTAATAGCTGTAATATTAAGATCCAGAGACCAAAATTTGTCCCTATATTTTGCCATGGTGCATCCAATTATGATTTTCATCATTTGATCAGGTACAAAGGGTTTGACAAGCAGAATTTAAATATTTTAGCTGAAAATAATGAAAAATATATTGCCATTAGCAAAATAATTAAAGTTAATGGTGTTCATATTCACATAAGATTTCTTGATTCATACAGAATTCTGTCTGCTAGCCTGGCTACACTGGCCACTCAATTATCTGATGATCAATTCAAAATCACATGTGCTTTGTTTCCAAATCAGGAGCTGAAATTAATTAGGCGGAAGGGTGTATATCCATATGATTATGTTACAGATTTTTCTAAATTTGATGAGTGTTCTCTGCCACCACAACAAGAGTTTTACAGCAAAATCAGAGGATCTGGAATCACTGATGAAGATTATCACCATGCCCAGTTGATGTGGAACAATTTAAAATGCCAGACATTTGGTGATTATCACAAGGCTTATTTAAAACTTGATGTCACTCTCTTAGCTGATATACTTCAGGCATTCAGAAAATCTTCCATGCAAAATTATAAGCTGGATCCAATGTATTTTTACAGTGCTCCGGGCCTAGCATGGTCTGCAATGTTTTTAAACACTAAAATGCAATTGGATCTGATCCAGGATCAAGATATGTATCTGTTTATGGAACAATGTATAAGAGGAGGCATGGTGCAATGTTCTCAGAGATATGCCAGAGCAAATAACAAATATATTCCTGATTATGATCCAGCACTGCCATGAAATTATATACTGTATGTAGATGCCAATAGCCTCTATGGTTATGCTATGATGAAAAAACTGCCATATGAAGGGCTTGAGTGGGTTGAAGATTTTAATATTGAAGATCTTCAGGATTTTGATGATAGTAACTATGGCCTGTTCTTAGAGGTTGACAATTCCTGATGATTTACACAACACATTTTCTGATCTGCCCCCAATTCCTGAGGTTGAGTGCTCACCTGGCTCTAAACAAAAGAAATTGATGATGACTCTAGAGCCAAAACAGGGTTATGTCTTATATTACAAAAACCTCCAGTTCCTAATAAATCATGGTGTCCAAGTGACAAAAGTTGGAAAAGTTTTGAGGTTCAGGCACTCAAGATGGTTGAAACCATATATTGATACAAACACAGAGCTTCGAACATCTGCAATGAGCCAATTTGATAAGACCTTGTTTAAATTGATGGTCAATTCTGTGTATGGCAAAACAATAGAAAATGTCAGAAAACATATTGATGTTAAAATAATTACTGACCCCAGCCGGAGCAAATAATTGATAGCAAAGCCCAGTTTCAATTACAGAAGAATTTATGATGAGAATATGGCACTTTTCAACATGAAAAAAACAAAGATTAAGTTTGATAAGCCTATTTATGTAGGGGCTGTGATATTGGAATTGGCCAAATTACACATGTTAAAATTGTTTTATAATATGTTGAAGCCTTTTTATAAGGATCATGTAAAACTGATGTACATGGACACAGATAGTTTTGTTCTTGATATTCAAACAGAAGATGTTTATCAAGATATAACACAGCCTGAATTGTTTAAATATTTTGATACCACTGAACATTCAAAAATTAAACCCCACAACAAAAAGGTGCCTGGCAAGTTAAAAGATGAGACACTTGGTGATGTTATTGTGGCATTTGCTGGGTTAAGGGCCAAGATGTACAGTTTTGAAACATGTAGTGGCGCTGTTGCCAAAAAGGCCAAGGGCATTGGCAGAGTGACTGTAGACAAAGAGCTTGAATTTGAAGATTACAAAAATTGCCTCAAATCATGTAGCACAATCAGAACATCAGAATCCAGAATTCAGAGTGTGGATCACTTGTTGACTACAAATATTGTAAGAAAAGTGGCTCTGGACCCACATGATGATAAGAGATGCATTTTGTCATGTGGCATACATACTTTACCATGGGGTCATTGTGATTTGAAAAATGGCAATCAATGCCCAATTACAAAGCATGATTTGAAATAAATAAACATGCCTATGAACTTATTTGGGTTCAAAAAACAGGCTATTATGGACCTGCCAACACCACAACCCTCTTCTGATATGATATCTAAACTAAGTGCTTTGTTAATTATTCATCTGAACAGTATACTTACAGATGTTGATGATGAAACAGGTAAAACATTGTACATATTTAACAATAATTTAAATCATTACCAATTACCTGTAGGTGGTCAATTGCAATTTATTACAACCCCTGAGGGTAATGTCAAGATTTCAATAGGGAGAAATATTTATAGAATTAAGCACTCAAACATGATTTCTGGCACTGTTTATACTGTTTCTGCTGGTGACTGCTTATATATTGAGGTCCCGGGATCATATGACAAGCTTATACCTTTTTTTATAGAATTAAGAATCAGATATTCAATAATAAATAACCACTAAAACAAAAATGCCTAATGATATATTTGGCCATACAAGGCATGAAGATCACAGTGATGAGATTCTGATGCTTGATGTCAGAGTCAAGAAATTAAGAAGTGATTTGCAAGCTTTACAAACCACACTCAATGCCAGTCTTCAACTAGAAATTACAAATTTGCAATCACAATGCATGGATCCTCTTCTTAAAATTGATTCTGAACTCAAATTGCTGCTTCAAAAATATACTGACTTGGCCACATTGGAAAATTTTCAAAGTTTAGAAGAAGCTGTAGCAGCTCTTCAAGCCAAATTTAAGACCCAGGCCACCAACTCTGAGCAATTGAAACAGCAATTGGAAGAGCAGATAAATAATGTCCAGACACAGCTCCAAACAATTGTCAAAAGCATAAAATCACAAGAAGATTTTGATCTAGTGATTTCCACTCTAAAAGAACACATTCAATCACTCCAAATACCTAATCTGGACCCTCTGAACAATGCCATAGCCGAGGTTAAAGAAAAAATTGAGACACTTGAAAATTTTATGAACAACTTGCCAACCTTGAAAACCTCAACACTGAATCTGAGCTATCTCATTTTCATCACTTGATCGATGATATCCAAACAAAACTTGAAATTTTACAACAATCAACACCCACTCAGGCAGATATAGCCCTGCTCCAAAATGCTATGCAAAATGTGGCTGATGCATCTGAATTAAATAATGTGAAATTGGCACTTGAATCTTTGCAAAATACTGTAACAAATCTGCCTACATCACAGGAACTTAAAAATATTAAGAGAGCAGTGAATCGCATATTGAAATCAGAAGATATCAAGAATATCCAGACAGAGATCAAACAACTTACTCAGACAGTGGCCACTCTACCAACTAATCAACATATTAATGAACTGCATGCCCTGTTTGAGGATATCAGAAGACAGGTCCATGATCTTACTGCTCAAAATTCAAAATTGGCAGTTATTGAAAATTTGCAACAAATTGTAGCTAATATCAAGCAACAGCTAGGGACCATGGAATCCAATCAAGCAAATGCTCTGTCTGTTTTTGCCACCCAGCTTCAAGAGATTGTGCAACAATACAAGAAACTTGTTGTGGACATAAAAATCAAGCCAGGCCATGATGATGTTGTTAGGACCATCAATGAGCACCTTGAATCTGTAACAAGCAGATTGCTTACAGCAGAAAAAGAAATAACAGGCATAATCGAGAATCCTAAACATACAGTAATTCTTGAATTGTACAGCATCCCCAACAAAGAATATGATTCACCATTTACACCAGGTGGCAAAATATATATGCTGTCCCCTGCACAATTTTATTATCAATTTTTTGTTGGGGGCACACTGAGACCAATCAAGATCAAATATTGGCTTCAACCACAGGCACACCACTACCCCACCTTATCAATAACAAATGCTGACAACAAACCAAAAATCACCAGTGTAGAGTTAGAGGATTTTACAGATCCCAATACATTAGAAACATCTTATGCTGAAGATGATGGCTCTCTGGAATTTCATATACAAATAGGAGACAAATTATATTTAGAAAATCCTGTAGTATCAGCTGCTGAACACCCCATAGTTGCAATATTCTTGTTTTCATATTATGTCGAGACAAATTATTGTTGATGAATTACACAGACAAGCCAGACATAATTATAAGAGACTGCCAGTAGTCACAAAAGGCATAGATGATTTATGGCAGAGCGACTTGATTGAGATGGCAAGTGGACAGCTGAAAAACTTAGACAAAATCAACAAGGGCTACAAGTATCTACTCACTGTCATAGATACATTTTCAAAATTTGGCTGGGCTGTGCCACTCAAATCCAAGACTGGAAAATGTGTTACAGAAGCCTTCAGGACAATCATCAATCAGAGTGGAAGATCACCGCGCTATTTGCAAACAGATAATGGCAAAGAATTTTATAATTCTGTGTTCCAACAATTCATTAAAAGCCAGTCAATACAACATTATTCGAGTTACAGTGATCTCAAGGCCTCAATTGTAGAGAGATTCAACAAAACTCTAAAAAATCTTATGTATAAACAATTTACACTTCAAGGTAATTATAAATGGCTTAATATTCTTCCAGAACTTCTACATAAATATAACAACTCGGTCCATTCCACAATCAACATGAAACCTTCTGAAGTAACTTCATCTGATGAGCAAAAATTGATAATAATAACCCATAGCTCTACAGCCCGATGAGGGCCTTGGCTTACCTACCGACTGCTGGTCTCCCTCCCACACTGTTCCTCCGTCACCTGTTGTAGCGTGGAGATCTTAGACCAGTATTGGAGTGTTGGGGGATCAGCCCGACGAGCCCCCAGCCGTTGCAGGTCTTCTCGATCGGGTTACGCTCACTCACTCGGAGCTTCCCAATTTCCTCACGATGGTGGGTTGCCACCGGCCCTATACGTAGGCCGAATAAATTCCGACCAGAGCCGGATTCGAACCTACACCGTCCCGCAGCGAACGATCTCAAGACGAGTGAACGCCTTAACCCGCTCGACTACGGAGGAGGACAATATGAGGAGGACAAGGTGGGTGATCAAGTAAGAATCAGCAAATATAAGCACTTATTCAAAAGAGGCTTTACAAGAAACTGGAGCACTGAATTATTTACAGTGGTTCAAATTAAACCTGGGACCCTTAACACATATATAATAAAAGACCACTGAGGAGAAATTCTCAAAGGCCGGTTCTATGAAGAAGAACTCAACAAAACTAAACAGCCTGACACATATCTCATAGAAAAAATCATCCGCAGAAAAGGCAACAAGTTATTTGTCAAATGGCTAGGACTTCCAGAACACAGCTGGATCGATGCAGACAAAGTGATAATATGAGCACCTGGGATGTTATAAAAAGGCTGCCAGAACCTGAACAGCAGATTAAGAGAAATGGCAAGTTGCTGCCTGATAATATTAGATGTCTTATTGTTGGGCCATCAGCTTGTGGTAAAACTACACTAATGATTGATAATTTTTTATTGGCACCCAACTGGTTAGACTGGAAAAACAGGCACTTGTATGTTTTCTCTAAGAGTTTGGAACAATTAAAATATCAGCAGCTGATGAAGCTATATGATGGATTGGATATAGCCACTTTTGAACCAGATGTTAAGCCACTCCATGAATGTTTGGATAATTCTGTTGTTGTGTTTGATGACATTATACTGGATAATCAAAACAAGGTTAAAAATTTCTTTACACAGGGCCGACACAAAAACATTGATTGTTTCTACCTGGCACAGACCTTTTCTAAAATTCCGAAGCAGCTGATCCGAGACAACAGCAATTTTATATGTGTGTTTCATCAAGATCATACCAACCTCAAACACATACATGATGAATATGTAGGTGGGGACTTGAGCTACAATGATTTTTCCAAGTTTTGCAGTAGGTGCTGGAACCAGGACAGTTATGGGTTTGTCACAATTGATATGACAAGAAAACCCAATAGTGGCAAATACAGAAATAAAATCAACAATTTTCTAGACATTGAAACATATATAAATAACCATGAAAAGGCCATTCATTGATGATCTTAAATTAAGAGATTATCTTGTAAAAAGATTTAAGGGATGGAAATCAGAGAACCGAGGAATTTATGAACAACACAAACAAACAGAACAGCCTATTATTGATGCTATTAGTGAATTAGGTAAAAATATCAAAACTGTTACAGAGCAAAATCAAAATTTGATCACAGAGCTTGTAACTGTAGCTGCAAGGAACATATTAGATTATCCAATCACCCCACTTTCTAGTATTCATACACCTAGTCCTGTTGCTCCTCGAAGAATTGTAGCTACTCAGGATCCTATTGAATTGGGTCTTCTTGCTCAAAAATATTTAAGCACACCTAAAGACAACAAAGATGAGGTCTTTGGCTTATATGCTGACACAGAGCGTGATGGTAGCATCATACATAGAATTGGCAATTTCAGAGTAACATTTATGGGAGATGATCTCATTGTATATTCAGAATCTCATCTTGGACAAAGAGGTGGTTTTGTTAAATATCCCGGCACACCTGGGTTGTGGGAACTGATGACTAGGAAAAGGCCTGGCACCTATACAGATCAAGATTATGAGCACTACAAAGAAATATTAATAAAATCAGATGCTCTATACCAGAACAATGATCCCACACAAAAAAGAGTAAAGTCTATCAGTGGAGCAAAATACAACAATTTAATCAAGCCCATATGGTCACAAATTAAGACAGGCAGTGGAATCAAACAATACAACACCCTGCCTAAAGAATTTGTCTGGGTTGATGATGTCAGGAAACTTGTAGATAGGTTATTGGTGATAGCTGGGGAGGAAAATGCTGGCAACCACAATTTTTACAATGAAAAGGTTGGAATTATGGACATGATAAGCACAGAATTGTCTAATTTTATAGTGAATGACACTAAGGGGATTGGATATCTTATAAAAATTATTAATACTCTACCACCTAAATTTTGGAATATTTCTGAGGGTCGGGGGTTGGTTAATGACATTATAAACAAGCTGCCATTTGAACTACACATTCCAGGCTATCAGTATTGTGGTCCAGGCAAAAATTGGAGCATAGATTAAACAGAGGTGATCCTGGTGTTAATCCCCTAGATGCTGCTTGTAGAGACCATGACATAGCATACAACACACATTCTGATCTAGACAAGAGACATGTTGCAGACAAAAAAATAGAAGAGGCTGCATTTGGTAGATTTGTAAGCAAAGATGCTTCTTTAAGTGAAAAAATAGCAGCATTGGGGACCACCATAGCTATGAACACCAAACAAAAACTGGGGTGGGGGTTGTGAATATATATATAATAAACCTAGAATGAAGGCCAAGGGTGTTATGTATCAAATACCTTATGCAGGTCTTAAATCTCTTAAAACTATTGATAGTCTTTTAACCAAAAAGCAGCGCAAGAAAAAAAATTAGTGTATCCCAAAACAATAGCTCTCAGAGCATTTTATGGCATGTACTTGATCCCTAATATTACACACCACAACAACAAAATTGCAGTAGGGGATCAAAAAATTGTCATCACTCCAGGGCAATATAATCTGTCCACTCTAAATGCTCAATTACCCAGAGGTATAGTATTAACTCAAAATTCTGTCACTCACAGAGTAGAGATTGTATCTGCTACAGAAACAGTGGATCTGGGTACTATAGGAGAGCTGTTAGGCTTTGAGAACAACACAAAACTTGAACCAGCCATCAAACACACTGCTATTAATATACCTAAATTCTTAGCCATAGAGACTCTGAATATTCACTGTAATGTGGCTGAGGGTATGATCACCAAATCAAATGGCATAGGCACTCACAAAAAAACTGGCATCATTGCAACATTTAAACCTAATTCTGAATTTATGGAGCCCATCATCTACACTCCATCCCCAACATTATATTTTCCTGTGTGCCATAATAGAATAGATAACATTGAATTGATGGTCACTAATGAAAAAGAAGAATTAGTTGATTTTGCTGGAGCCACAACAACTGCAATCATAGAGATTAATATTTAAATAAAAATACATACAAAAAAAAAATGGAAAACATTGAGAGTTATGAGCTACAATCATTCCCCCCAAACAGGAGGACATTTGCAAATTTAAATCAACCCAACACAGAGATTGAGGTTGATCTTGATGTAGGGGATGGCTTTATACACCCCCACAGAGCAGATCTATACATCAAATTTGATGTTGTAAAGCTCGATGGTACAGATTATCCGGCAAATTCAAATATAAGATTGGTGGACAATTTTGTGCCGCATCTGTTCTCTGAAATTGAGATCAGAAAACATGGTGTTGTTATAAACAGAGTGGATTATCCCGGCATTACCTCCACAGCTTTGGCCACACTAAAATTATCCAAAACCGAGGCTTCTTACTACAAAATAGGTGGATTTGAGGCTGGTGATAAAATTATATCTAAGAGCCACACAGTGCTGTTCCCTATGCGCCTGTTGCCAGGATTCTTCTCAGATTACAAAGATATTATGTGCAAGGGTGGTTTAAGAATCACATTTAGAAGAGCTGCCAATGACAATAATGCTTTGATGAGGAACAGCACATTAAACTCTACAGGGGAAGCTTTGCCTAATACCCTACCTGATGAAGGCAAATGCATTATTCAGACTATGGAGCTAAGAATCCCGGTTGTTGAATATGAAGCCAGTTATGCTCTTAAATACAAAGCAGATATAATAAAAAATCCACAAGTACCTTTACAATTTTATACATATCAATGTGTACAGAAGCCTGCCACTGGTACTTATTATGAGTTTGATGCTACAAATTCATTCTCCAGTATACAATATGACATGCCGGATTTTGTGGTGGTACTGTTTCAGACTGGAAGACACAATAATCAGGAAAAAAATTCAAGTAGATTTGATAACTGCAACATCAAGAACATATATCTTAAAAATGGCAGAAATGAGGTATTCCCTAGAGAAAATTATAATTTAGACATGTCCAAGGATGATTTCCTTAAATTATATGAAGCATTTACAGCATACAAAAGGGTCACTACTGGCAATACTGACATGTATTACACACCAGATGAATTCAAAGCACAGAGACCCATGTTTGTAATCAACACTTCAAAAAGGAAACAAGTTGTGGTTAATGACAGGACAAACATTAAAATTATCTGTGAATTCCACAATACACTTCCTGAAGACACTATATGTAGTGTTATTCTCATAGGTGAAAAATCATATGTTTATGATGTAAGAAATGAGAGAGTCACAGAGCAATTCTAGAAGATTTTTGCACAATGCATTGTCTTAGTACTAGATATGCAAGTTGAGGCTGGTGTTCAATTGAACTTAAACCAGAAGTAAATATGTGTGGGTGTGGGTGGTGAGGGTGGCTTTTTGGCTTAGTTTTAGGTGTAGCCAAAAAAAAATATCAAGAGGGGCATATTTTTGACAGGCTTATGGACAACAATCTCACAGAAGTGCCTTTTGTAAGTGTAGGCAAATCAATCTGAGGGTGGTCATACTTTCACGGGAAATTCCCGAGGGCATTTTTACAAAAATCTTGGATTAGACAGGGTGCCACACTTGAGCAAAAAGCTCATATGGGCATGTTGAGCTAGTTTTAAGTGTAGCCAAATCTGCCTGAGGGGGGCTCATACTTTCTCGAGTTTATATTATCACAAATCATACTACTTGCTGAATTGAACATATTACAATATGCCGATGATTTATGCTGTATAAACAAATTTCACATGCCACTCAAGGCATACTTGCTTTAAAGAGGGCTATAATGGTACCTCGGGACAACCTCCGGAGTAAAGGACAATGATAAATTTTTCAAGTGTAATTCCCGGTTTTCAAGGCACACTTTCACAATATTGAACAACATGTCCATGTCCCCCCCCCCTCCTCCTCCTCCTCCTCCTCGTCGTCGTCGTCGTCGTCGTCGTCGTCGTCGTCGTCGTCGTCGTCGTCGTCGTCGTCGTCGTCGTCGTCGTCGTCGTCGTCGTCGTCGTCGTCGTCGTCGTCGTCGTCGTCGTCGTCGTCGTCGTCGTCGTCGTCGTCGTCGTCGTCGTCGTCGTCGTCGTCGTCGTCGTCGTCGTCGTCGTCGTCGTCGTCGTCGTCGTCGTCGTCGTCGTCGTCGTCGTCGTCGTCGTCGTCGTCGTCGTCGTCGTCGTCGTCGTCGTCGTCGTCGTCGTCGTCGTCGTCGTCGTCGTCGTCGTCGTCGTCGTCGTCGTCGTCGTCGTCGTCGTCGTCGTCGTCGTCGTCGTCGTCGTCGTCGTCGTCGTCGTCGTCGTCGTCGTCGTCGTCGTCGTCGTCGTCGTCGTCGTCGTCGTCGTCGTCGTCGTCGTCGTCGTCGTCGTCGTCGTCGTCGTCGTCGTCGTCGTCGTCGTCGTCGTCGTCGTCGTCGTCGTCGTCGTCGTCGTCGTCGTCGTCGTCGTCGTCGTCGTCGTCGTCGTCGTCGTCGTCGTCGTCGTCGTCGTCGTCGTCGTCGTCGTCGTCGTCGTCGTCGTCGTCGTCGTCGTCGTCGTCGTCGTCGTCGTCGTCGTCGTCGTCGTCGTCGTCGTCGTCGTCGTCGTCGTCGTCGTCGTCGTCGTCGTCGTCGTCGTCGTCGTCGTCGTCGTCGTCGTCGTCGTCGTCGTCGTCGTCGTCGTCGTCGTCGTCGTCGTCGTCGTCGTCGTCGTCGTCGTCGTCATCGTCAAGTGAAATCCAAAACAAAAACACAACTACCTACAAGTGGAACATGCAAACCGGCAAAAAGCAAACTTGGTATCAATCTTTGAAAATACCTCGTGCAGTGATTGTGTTCACCTTGAGAATGGGCATGGGGTAACGTTCTAATGAATCAACATTTGCCAAGAATACTGCTGCTACTGTTCGCAAATTGCAAAGATCGCAAATCGCGAAGATGAGGATGAGTGATGATTTGATGAAATAGATGAAGCTAACCCAATTAAATTTTTTTCAATATATTCATTATCATCATTCTGTATGTATCAACTTGCATTAAAATATTCAAGAATTACATCAAAATATTAAAATACCTGGTGCGTAAACACAAAATCCATTTTTCCTTGACAATGCTGGTGCAAATAAATAAAAACTTGAAATTTTGCATAATTTCCAGGATAATTAATTCTGCAAAATGTAATTTTGTGGATCCTGTGAGAAACAGAAATGCAGGAAAAGTATTGGCAGGAATCAATAAATAAATTCCAACTCACACTTTCCTATACCAATACACTGGCATCTGCATTAGATCAGCTCTGATTTATACTGGTGAATGTTTCTTACCCGGTATGTAGACTCTGTATCAAATGGGTATATGGCTTTGGAATTATTGCAGATTTCACAAATGAATCCTTTCTGACTACATAACCAACACTTCAATACATGGTTTTTGGCAAAACTGATCACTCTCTGGAGTAGCTGAGCTAAGGTTCCAGTTGGTATCTGAAGCAAATCCTGGAAGAGAACATGTGTATGAGCTGTTGAAAGAATAATATGTATCAGGCGTGGCATAAGTAATTGTACAACTATTAGAAGAAACGGCTAACTTTATTTTGTACACTCCTGTTCACATAAAGTGGCACATTTTATCTCAGTTGAAGTATGTGCCACTTTAGCTAAACAGGAATGTACAAAAACATAGGCCAGACATGCACCTAAAACAATAATTCAGAAGACAATCAAGTGTCTCATGCATAAAACTAATGATAAAAACTTTTATAATTATTATTTTAACAATATTAATAACTCATATTTATATTAAAATAGGTAAATTAATGCTAGGAGCAGGAGTGATTGGTTACTGTTTGACCAGCGATCCGAGAGCTCTCGAGTTTTCTGCGCATGACCGAAGTAGCCGAGTCCATTCGTAAATTGGGGGAGTTTGCGGAGGTGCTTCTCTGAAACGTGAGTGCCACGTGGGGAAAGAAAGCAATGTTGCCAACCGGAGAATACTGACACAAGATATTGGAAGTGCTCTGGCCGTGGAGAGGCGTTTTTGCAAATGCTGAAGTCTTGAACGTAGTGCCAGTTATGGCATCTTTGACCCAACCCCAGAGGAAGCCGACCGGACCCGTATCTGGTTTCGAGCCACCACCATGGGCATCCAGAAAGAGGGGGGGAAAGGGGGGGGGGGCATGAAAAATGAAAGTCAATGAAATTTTCTTCTTTCTGTTTTATTTCTTGCCAAAATCTTGGAGAGGACGCGACCCCCGACCCTCATTCTAACGATGCCCCTATAAGTGAAACTGCAATTCTTTACCCTACTATCCTTCTATTTTAAATTGTAAGAAGGACAAACGGCATGGTTGTGATACAAAACAAGTCCTTGTCACAATCCTTTACTTCTGTGCATGTCCCTCAGTTTTCGATACTTATGTTCTGGTGGATAAGCATCCCCGCAGATTGGTAACACTGTTCAACGTGCAACTGTGAACGGCGTTTTCCCGCCTGCCTTCCCCTTTTTCTTGGCACTTTGCCAACTGGAGCTCTCGGATCGCTGGTCAAACAGTACAGTGGCTATACAGAGTAGTGAAAACAGTGTGGCAAGAGAGGGAAGCGTCAAGAGATTGGACAAAGGGACTAATAGTTTCCATATTCAAGAAGGGGGACAGAAAGGAATGTAAAAACTATAGAGGAATAACACTAATATGCAACTCAGCAAAGCTGTATGAGAAAATATTAAGAGAAAAGAATTAGGGAAGTAACAGAGCTGAACATGTGGTGAAGCTTCAGGACAGAATTGATCAGGCACAGATGAGATGGTTTGCATAAATGAAAGAGGATGGTTGCAGACAGACTACCAGTAAGAGCTTATAATGCACAAGGAGTGGGAATAAATCCAAAGGGGAGACCAAGATGTCGGTGGAAAGAGCAAATAGTGGAGAGTGTTAGGAGAAGAGGACAAGATTGGAATACCGTGGAAAGAGAGGTATGGTGGAAGATGAAAAGAAAATGGAGAGGCTTGACTTCTATGCCAACACAGCTTCGTTCCCAAACTTTACACACCATATATTAAAAAAATTACAACATATTCAAAATCCACTGACAAATCACAGTAATGACAGTTGTCTCAGTGCATTATAAACACATTTCTACAGTTGTGGCTATCTCAGATAAAACAACCTAAAACATTACTTACAGATATTGAATAAAGATGGACATGTTCATATAGGTATTCCCGGGGCCACACTCTTTTCTGCAATTCTTCTATCACAGGTTCTCGACATGTAAATAAATAGGCTCGCAACAGATTCAGCTGAATTCGCAGAATCTGCAAGAAATTAAAAGCAAAATTAAAGGTAACAGTTTCATACATCGGAGACACATTTCTTCAATTTTACACAAGAAACTACTTACGGAAATGATTTTTTCCAAGGTTTACAACGTTCGTCAAGGTATTTTCTTTCATTGTGGAATATATTTGACCGGGAAATCATGTAGTTTTGAAGAGAAATATCTCACCAACGCACAATTGCCATTGCTTTCATTTGCTTGCCCTACGACAACCGGATGCTGCGAACGTTTGATGACGTAAGCCCCTGTCAGTGTTTCAACCCCCCCTTTTTTTACTATGCTTGCCTAACGTAACCAAACCTAACCTAACCTTATCGGAAATGGTTCGTGGGGCTATCTGTGAATGTTTTGTGGGGGCTATTGGTCAGTTACCGTGCATAATGGTTCATGGGGCTATCCATGTATGGTTCGTGGGGTTATCCGTCAGCTACCCGTGTAATGTATAATTTCCACCGGTGACGAACACAACCGTAGGTATTTTTCGGTGAAGAAGGTTGAAACACTGCATACCCACAACTTGAGTCAAGATGTGCCCGCCATAACGTGTGTTACGGAAGTGAAGAAAGGAATAAAAAAAAAGCACTCAGAATGTAAAAAATTGTGTTTCTTTTCGTGTAAAAAGCATAATGGCACCTTGAACTATGTTCCGCAATACACAATTGGTAAGTACAAACCATGTGAAACCCAAAATATCAGATTTTAATGTGTCTCCGATCTATGAAACTGTTACCAAAATTAAATAAGAGCAAAAAATACAAAAAAATAATTTTTAGTCTTCAGTGTGAATCTCTCTTCCATTGTTAACCTTGTAAAGGTTGTAATTTAAAAATACACTGAACAGCACTGGACAGACAAGTAGGAGTTGCAGATTCAGCAGAGTATATGACGAATGTAGGTTCTATATCTGCCACTGAAAATGGCGAGCAATTTATCACATATTTACACTGAGAATAATTCATAGGAAGATTTCACACAAAAGTGACAAGTGACACATGGTGCTTGAGGATTTCACCAATTGAACGCAGACTTGTCATGCTGCTATGGTGTGAAACGTTGTTAATGATTGGTTCATTCCCAAGTAGTACTTTCAATCTTAAAACTGCCTTATATACCTTTTTGAGTGCTTCATGTCACAAAAATTCATTTCTGAGTAAAAAAAAAAGTTTTATCTGCTCATGTGCAAATAGTGGACTCCATGTTTTCTGGAGTTTATAATCGATGGGAATGCAACATTAAAAAGCTCATATGTCTTTACACTAATTGAGTAGAAAAGATTAAAAGGAGGCTGCATGCACTTTCTGATTAATGTCCAGATTTACTATTAATATAATGGATACTTGTAATTTTACAATTTTATATTTCAAAAAATGCCATTAACTTTTTGTTACTTATTTAATTTTGTAATTATTGTATGAAAATAATACATCGCTACCTACATAAACTCTTCTTCTCCTGATGATGTGGCGCACATGCGCAAAAATTTGAAGTCTTCCTGTGTCTGGTGGGTGCTTCCTCTTTCACTTATTATATATTATTTTATGTGTGTGACAAGGCTCAAAGCAAGAAAAATGTAAGTTTAAGTGAGGCTCAGTTTTCTGACATGTTTAACCAACCTCTATGGTGGAATGGTTAACATAGCATTCTACAACAGCAGGGGATTCCTGGTTCAAATCCATGCATGGGCATGAGTGCTATTTGTGAGAGTCTATTCATCAATTTCATCATATCATCACTCATCCTCATAGTCTCAATTAAACCAAATTGGCAGAAAAGTGACACTGAATAACAAAAATTAATCAATGAATCTGATATTTGTTTAATACACTTATTCTGATTACTTATTAATTTCAGATGAAAAAAGCCACAGTACTCCATTCAATATGGAATCTGACTGTCACATGGGAGGGACCAGTATTTGATTTCTGGGGTGGGAGATCTCAGGTGGGGTGGGAGATCCCATCCACGTCATTGAATAGAGAAGCAAGGAGTCAGACGGAGAAGGTTGCATGCAATTTTTATTTTCCTACATTTCCTATAAAACTCTTGAGGTATAAGCTGAAGGAAAGTGAAGTTCCATCTGCCATGATATCCGAGCCCAAAGCAACAAATCACATATGAGGCCACACTAATTGCACTGGGAATATTCAGCAAGAGTATAAGAATGTAATGGAGGAAAACAAATGGGTGTACAGATTTTATTCCAAATGTATTTTGATTCTCAAATCACATATTGGCTTAAGTATACCCTTTATGTGAATTTCATGCACACACATGCATATTGTTGACTTGTAGGTAAAAATTAGAAGGTGTACTTGAAAACGAAACATTACGGAGACAGGATGTTCTCGTTGGTTTGGAATGCAGACCTTACAAATTCCATTACTTGCCTCATCCGTGGAAAGGTACCAGCCTGAAAGACGGATATGAATCGACAGGTATTGGAATTTGTATAGCGAAGCAACCGAGAAGATCGGAAGGAAATTTCGAGATCAGTTTTGGATTTGGTTTAAGTGAGTCACCATCGTGGAAGAAAGAGCGCAGGTATGTACCTGGAGGACGGAGGCGTCACTCCGAACTTATAAAGGTCTGAGCCTATTTACACAACCTCTCGCTAGTCCCTTTTCCTCACCCTATACTTAGATCCCGGTAATTAAATAATAAAATAACAAATAAGAGACGCCGGTCTTTTTTGTAACTTTTAGTTGTAGGTGCGAGTTCCTTATAGGAAATATGTGCTTCAGAACGCAGATTAGGAATGTTAAGGGAAAATGAACACGAATTAAACTTATCTTTAACGAGGATTCAACAGCTGGCAGAACAAATGGTTCCGATGTCACCGTCTCGTCTAGTCACCAGGGCAAGGTCGCGATACATACAGCAGTTTTCTACCAACACTGCACATCCCACGGACTGCGTTGCCATTATTCCTTCCACCGTTGTCAACTATACTGAAGTCATGGCATTGAACATACCAAATTTTATTCAACCTGAAAAGTTTTCAGGGGCAAAACCCTTAGAAGTTGATCAATTTTTCACAACTTTTGAAAATATGGCAGATACATTAACTTGGACCCCTGCAAAAAGAGAAGATTTCTTGCCTTTATTCCTCACTGGAATCGCTTTAGATTTAATAACGGGAATAAAATCTCAACCAGATTATGCAAATAAGGAGTATCTAACGCTAAAGACAGAAATTACCAACACTTTTAGGGACATTGGTCAACTTCTCCTGGTTGAGGATTTCTTAAAGGAACAAGTCCAACAAATTCAGGAAACCCCGCAAGCTTACATCTTGCGTAAGCATGACATGATCCAGAAATATCTCCCCCAAGCATCAGTAGAGCATGTAATTTATTACATTGTGAGGGGACTACGTACGCAGTACCTTCAAGTAGCTTCCGACAAGAATTTTAATTCAGTGGATGAACTTCTACGGTTCATCAACAACTTACAAAGAAAAGAAACCCTTTTGGAAGAGCAAGCATACAGAGAAGCTAGGGAATTAGCAGCACTTAAATGTACCCAAGGTCTAGTTGCATCAACAAATCAGATAGGATTGCAAAACATAGTAACCCAACCTCCCATAAAAGAACCTCAAACTAGCTCAAATAATCAACAGGAAATAAACAGTCAACTGCAAACAGAAAAAAACTTTGTAACACAAGATCAATTAAATGATTTGGAAATTAAAATGAATGAACTCCAAATTAGTCACTTTCAGAATAGTGCACAAACGTTCAGAAATAGATCACAGCCTGCTAGAACTAATAATAGATTTCCTGCACGCCAAAGATATAATGGTAGGAATAGTTCACATTCCCAAAGAAGTAACAATTTTTTTAGATCAAATAATTCAAACAACGGTTACCAACGTGGGAACAGGGGACGTTCAAATTACCATAGAGGAGGTTATAGGCCATTCCAGAGACAACACCCTCAACAAGCTCAGAGATGGCAACCCTATAAAACTGTTGCCCTCAACGTGAACCAAATACAGCCCAGCAATATAATCAAAGAGTATATTACAATCAGACTGGTTCATCGGAACAACAATCACCTAATGCCTCTTTAAACTATTAAAACCCTATGAACGTGGGAACGGTCGTCAGGAGAAAAGTTCGCATACAGTTCCCATAATTAAACAGAATAATCTTAGTTTTCTAGAAGCAACAGTAAATAGGAAACCTTGTGAAGTACTTGTAGACATAGGTGCAAATTGTAGTATAATAAATGACAACTTGGTTCCAACAAATGCAAAAAGAATAAACATAAATTCAACCATATCAGGAATAAGTGGAAATTCCATTACTGTCAGACAAATTGCCTTCATATGATTCCGAATCGGTGGGAAATTTTACTGTCACCCATTCAGAATAGCTAATACAAAATTCCAGTATGCAATTTTGGGCACAGATTTTTAAATCTACATAAAGCAAATATATCGTTAGGAGATAATACAATCTCATTGCAGAGATTAGGGTATTCACCAAAATGGCAATTTTCCAGTGACGAAAGCAAAGTACACACCATTCCTAATCAAATATTTCAAATGTTAGATTTAAATCAAAGTTCAACATTTGTAGCACAACATAAAATAACATTAAAACTGAAATCCTCAACTTATGTAAAACTACGGCTAGAAAACATCCAGATTGGGAATAAATATAACACATTTGAACCGAATAAAAAATTGTTGGACTCATTAGATGTTTTAGCACCTTATGCATTAGTTAATGAAGAAGAACCCCACATTTTGCTAACAAACACAAAAAATCATCCGTTAGTAATACAGAAAACACTCCAATTGGTTCAGCAGGAAGTAACCAAATAATTTCTGAAATTTATGACACTAACGTCAATGCAAATGCAAATAGTGGTCATAAAGTACATCATTCATTCGAACAAGGTGACGAAAATTTAGACCAGGTAACCTTAAAACTACTCACTAAACATAGGAAATTTTATGACGTTAAACAAATTGATATAAATCCAGAACTAACAGAGGACCAAAAGCTCAAAATTCAAAATTTCATTTACAATTATGCAGATATCATGTATTGGAATCCTGAGTGCTTTTCTAAAACAAACGCAATGGAAGCACACATAGATGTTGCTGAATGTTCCTCCATTAGCTAGGCAAATTCCCATACCCATAAATTTAAGGGAAAAAATGAAAAATGAAACAACAAGACTTCAAGAACAACAGATCATTGAACCTTGTGAAAACTCACCATTTCGTCATCGCATATTCTTAGTTAAGAAATCAAATGGAACCTACAGACTAGTTTCGGACTTTTCAAAATTAATAAAGTAATATACAATGTTTCATATCCCACTCCAGATTAGAGGCCAGCAGAGTCTGCATTTTACCTACCCACTGCCCGCTTGCCCGTGAGGACAGGTATACCTGCTAGCCTGCCCACGGCAACGAGTCGACTTGCGTCTTTACCCGGGTTCTTCGTCTTCCAGGCGCTCTGTGCTTACAAGGTAACTGGGCATTCAACAAGACCCGGGTGCCTGCAAAACCTGCTGGAAGGAAACAGCCCTCCGGCAGCGTGTCGCTCCAGGTGTTTCATCACCACGTGGACAGCTTCAGCCAGTGTTGCCTACTTACGTAGCTCGTAAATCCTACGAGGTCCTAGGAGGAGCTCTCTCCTCCAAGGAGAATTTATATACTTAGCGATTTCAGTTCAGCGTAAGCAGTTTTTATCTTATTGCCAGGAAATGCACGCAGTATTACAGCTTCATTTATTTAAATGAATGATCGAGCAAACAAAAATCTCCTCACTGAAAACTAATTGCTTTTCATTGCATGGTGCCTTAACCAGGCACGCAGTGGCGCAACCAGAGGGGGTAGGGTGCATTGCTCACAAGCTTGGACGGAAATTAAGTCTAGCGGAAGGGTCAGGGTGGGGGTCAAACATTAAAGTACAAGAAAAAACAGACTAGCAGAATTTAAGAGTAGCAGGGCTAAAGGGTACTCAAGATGGAATTAATTTTCATATTTTTCTTGCATTTTCCTTCCAGACGGCCAAGGGCACCTGCAGAGGGGGAATGGAGGGGTAATTGCAACCCCTTGATTTCAAATTTTATGAAAGTAGAAATATATTATAAAATATTATCCAGTCTCATCAAGTTCAATGCCGTAGCAAAGGGGTAGCTGGAGTCGGCCCTGAGCGCCGAACGATCTAAGTGAGAAAAGTTTTAAAACAGAGAATGCTATGGCGGCCCGTGATATTATTTGCTATTAATGTTGGTTTGTTACGAGTTGGATGAATTGATTATGTAATACGTCGCTCCATGTGAAAAGAAAATATTGTAGATGGAAATTTTACATGCCATATGTCTGTACATTCGGAATGCATTTATCATGCACTTTCTTTCTTTCAAAAACAGTTTGTGTGCTTGTTTTCCATTATTAGCTAATGTGAAATTGACGTGTTGAAAAAAAATATTTCTAATCCTCTGTTTCAACACAAATGCGCGTGAGAACCGACTTCTACCCCCTTTTTGCGTGATTTATGAGGATTATAATGCCTTTCATGCTACTTTATTACTATTATTGTGATTGTTCTTGTTGGCACGTTTATCCAAGTACTTGCCCCCCCCCCCCCAAACGAGGGTAACGGCAATGGCCCTGGCTGGCTACGGCCCTGGTGTTCGCAGTAGAACAGTGTGTTGTTCGACTCGCGACCTCAGCGACTAACGTGACATGTTTCAGTCCTGTCCTATATCACTATATATACGTATATTGGTTGTTTACGACATATACTTATGGATCCTGTGCCACGGAAAACCTATTTCAATGTGTGTGGGGGGAGGGGGGGTAGCAACATTCGTAAATCTCATTTCATTGGTGATGTGGCTTACGAAGCTTCGAGTTCCCTTTTTTAAGTAGTGAAAATCTATTGCAGTTGGCAACACTGCAGAACGGTGTGGGCCAGGTGCAGTTTCTACTCGAAGCAACTACGTCATGCAGAGGGAGGGGTCTGCAGTTGATGGAAAGAACGAATTGAGACCTACTAGGTATCGTAAGACTGCGGGTACCCGGCGGGTCTACAATGCCTGCCAGGAACGATCTGTGCAGGTGGGCATACAAGCTGCTCAAGCGAGGGTGTTGCGCAGGTTGCATGGCATTTCAGGAGCGATGTCTCGCGAACGGGTCTGCTCCAGGTCTTGTGCAGGCCTTTACTCCAGATTGCAATGACATTTTAGCACGTCTTGTGGGTAAATTTCTTTACACTACACTGGACATGGCTCAAGCTTATTTCCAAATTCCA
This sequence comes from Lepisma saccharinum, assembly GCF_977018435.1. NCBI lineage: Eukaryota > Metazoa > Arthropoda > Insecta > Zygentoma > Lepismatidae > Lepisma > Lepisma saccharinum. The sequence continues at coordinate 16,049,006 of NC_139230.1, read as the reverse complement.
ATATCAGAAGAATCACTTCCAGTTACCAGCTTCGCAATTCCAGGTTGTGGTTCATTCCATTACCGATGTTTACCTATGGGCATGAAGAGATCCAGTAGTTTTATGAATAGACTAATGGACATTGTATTTAGTGGTCTTCCCGACAATCAAGTAGCCACCTATTTAGATGATTTGTGCATAGCAACTTCCACTTTTGAAGAGAATTTCTCCCTAATTCAACAAATATTTGATAGGATTAGGAAAGCAAACATGACAGTTGGACAAGACATGACAAGAAATGTAAGTTCGCATTTTCAGAAACCATCGTTTCGGGACATCTTCTTTCTGCGAAAGGGATGAAAATTTCCGACAAAATCATTAATTCAATCAAGAATTTTCCAACACCTAGCAATAAGAAACACGTGAAGAGCTTCTTAGCACTTTGTTCTTACATTAGGAAATATGTGTCCGGATTCTCATTTTTAGCGGATAACATATATAAACTTTTGAAAAAGAACATTCCGTTCACGTGGACAGAGTAGCACCAGAAAGAGTTCGATGAACTAAAGGATAAAATTCTCAGTTCTCCCGTTCTCAAACCGTATTCTCAAAACAAGAAGACCTACCTCATCACCGATGCGTCTACAGTTGGCCTCCCAGCCAGTATTTGGCAAGATTCGGAAGACGGAAGCTCATGCCACCCTGTTGCCTTCGCGAGCCGCAGATTAACCGACACAGAGAAGAAGAAATCAATATTTGAACTAGAATTTCTCAGTGGTCTATGGAGTAAAAGCGTTTAAATATTATTTGCTAAACAGCAATTTTACTTTAACCTTTTGGATCCCAAGCGTCTCGAATGAGATACCCAACTGTAACCCTCATGGTCCCAAGCGTCTCGATCGAGACGCTGTGTCAAGGTCGTAGTTTTTACGTTATAACTTTTCTATTTTTGGCTAGAATTTCGATTTTTTTCTTTTATATTGTTCCTAACACATGTATTTAACAGAAATGTTTCTTGCACCTTTTTTTTCTTCATGAAAATGGAGGTGAAAAGGCGGGAAAAGGTACTTCTCTTTTCAAGGGAAAATATAAATTTCAAACATTTCAACAATTTTTAAAAATAATTTTTGGGGGTTTTCTCCCTTCCCCCTCCATATATACGTCAAATTTGCATAAATTTTGCATTTTGTGCATTTTGAAAAAAAAATTGGGGGGGGGGGGCGGGGGGAAACGCCATTTTTTTAAGAAAAGTATTTTTGAGGGGATTTCCCCCCTTTCCCCCTCCATATGTACACCGAATGTGCATAAATTATATATCGTCTGAATCTGTGATTCATTCTGCGTACAACGGTATATCTTTCATATTTCTAGGGCATTTAGTTTCTGAGCTATAGTCGTTTCAAAGTACCGCTGCATTTTGAAGCTTGAATCAGTGGCGTGCCCACCATTCCTTTTGGGGGTACAACTCAAGTTACATTGGTCATAAGACAATGATGCAAATATTTTTGTGTTCCTTACATGCCAGCGATAATTTCTATGTGCATTTTGAACTTTTCAAATCTTTTTTTCGGGGGGGCAGGGGGGGCAAACCCCATTTTTTTAAAAAAAAAGTATTTTCAGGGGATTTCCCCTCTTTCCCCCTCCATATATACGCCGAATTTGCATAAATTTCATATAGTCTGAATCTCTGGTTCATTCTGCGTACAACGGTATATCACTCATCTCTCTAGGGCAATTAGTCTCCGATCTACACTCATTTAATTGAAACTCTGCATTTTGCTCAAAATCGGCTCGGGACCGAGAGGCTTACTTGTGAAAATGGCCTTGGGACTCAAGAGGTTAATAACTGATAATCACTCCATATCATATTTACGACAAGCATCAAATTTGACAGGTCCGCTGGCATGGAGAGCTCTGGAACTACAGCAGTTTTCCTTCGATGTGAAACATGTCAAGTCATCAGAAAATGCCCTTGTAGACACTTTAAGCCGCTATCCGGCAGAGGAAGCTCCTGCCGACAGTGAAGACAACCCTGAACTAATTTTCCACCTAGAGGACGAAAACTTCAGCATTCGACAACATCATGAAGACGATCCATTATTCGGCCCTATCATTAAAGTCATCAACAACGATCCGATGCAAGATCCAGGAGTAGTACGTGCTCACAGTATTACGTCATCAAAGACAACAAACTGTACAGATGTCATCGAAACAAGACAAGAGGAACTTTTCTTGTGCATTCCACACAAATTAAAAGATGAAATTTTCGAGAAGATTCATTGCAGTGAATACAATGCAGCTCATGCTTCACCACCTTCCACGTATGAAAATTTCAGGAAAATATTTTACTTCCCAGGATTAAAACGATGGGTGTACATGAAATCAAAAAGTTGCCTCGAATGCCAGATGTCGAAGAGAGATTTCGGACCAAAGCAGCTCACCCTTCAGACGTTCGAACCGATCGCCACCCCAGCCAGGAAGTGGGTCATCGACACGTCTGGTCCACTGCAGGCCACAGCCAACTACGGACATCGCTACGTTCTCATCTGCGTTGATCAAGCGACCAGGTACATGGTAACGACATCTATACTTTCAGTTGATGCCGAAACAATTGCCAATGCATTAAGGGAACATATCATTTTGCGATTTGGTGTGCCAGACAACATCACACTTGATCGTGCACCAGCGCACACTTCAAAAATCATTGAACAATTGAGTCAAATATTGAACGTCAGATTCAGATTTCCATGAAACTGTTGGACTCGCCGAAAGACATATTCAGAAATTAAAGCAAAGGCTGAGACCGTATCTAATGAAAAAATGTGCACAGTGGTATCTGTATCTCTCGGCCATAACGTTTGCAATAAATTCAGAAGTACATACAGGAACAAAATATTCTCCACATTACCTTATACGAACCAAAGAATGCAACGGATTCATTGCTAGGAATAGATCCTAATTCGTTGCAACACTCTAACAAGGAACACCTAGACATATTGCAAGCGATGCGTGAACAAGCACAGGAAAATCTCCATAAGAAATTTAAAACACAGAAAAAGTACTCAGACCAACACACACGGCATGTTGAATTTCAACCTGGACAAAAAGTGCTAATTTTAGACACCGTACCGAAACAAAATGTACCTAAGCACTTCGCAAATTACTTCAAAATACATGGTACAGTTCTTGAAATGGAAAATGCCAACAGCGTACGAATAAGCTGCAAGGACGGCCGAGGAAAGGATAAAATAGACACATTTTCCATAACAAGAGTCAAACCCTTCTTCGAAGAAAAGGAGAAAATACAAGAAGAAAATTATAACGTCGACGAAATGTCTGCAGAAGAGACAGAAGTCAAAGAGACATAATTCCACAGAAAGTCAAATGGGAAAGAACGTTGTCATTCCATCATTTCATCGTCATCGTCGCGATTAGTCAAAGGGGAAGAAAAGCGATGCCACAAAACAAGCAGTCCAATCGAAGCATCCATGTTTAATTAAAACCTAAATGCATTTATTTTGTTAAATCTCATCAAAATATACAGGAACTGTCCTCTTCAAAAAAAAAAAAAAAAAAAAAAAATTCGTGATAACCACGCCCAACTGTCATTCATTGAAAAAACTGGTTTCTTTTCATGAAGATTGCAACACTCGCCTCGTTGACTTGGAAGAGAGCGATATCAACAAAACACATACTACTCCTATTACAGCGGCCAAGGAACGAAGTAGCGTGATGTCATCGTGAAAGTGACATCAAACGAACAACAAGCAACTAGCAGAAGTGACAGAGGTTTCGCATGTAAGCAGTTTCTCCAAAACTCTCATCATCTGCATTCGAAGATTACAGTGAAACACGATTATGCAAGAAACTTATATATTAGAGAAATTAGAACATTAAAAGAATAACAAGCATTAAGATATTTAGTGTAAATTCTCTACAACAATATACATACGTATATTGCAGAGTATACAATCCTGTTATAATTTAAATGAAATAGTGCACAAATTATATTTATATTTCAGTGTGTATGAATTTACGCTCGCAATAATAATGATTCACTAATGTGAAGTTTAATGATGCAAGGGACAGGTTATATCTTCATAGATAGCTATTTAAGTATAGTGCGCACTTGAGCATATCTGATATCCCTTAGTACAAAATTTCTGGAATTCTGGTAATTCCATATATATAACGAATTCCTCATAATAAATATGAGTGAGAACAGTAAACGAGTTAATTTTCATAAATATTGATAATTTTTGTGTTTCACTGCAAAAAAAAAAAAAAAACAGTAAATGCTTTCCCAGATATCACTTGAAGTAATGCACTGCCCTTCGAAACTGTGTCTCATACAGTGACAGCGATATCTTTAATAATTGTAGGGACTATCTTATTTTTTATTAATTACGGCATGTTTTGTTCGTAAAATTAAATCCTGTTTTTGTTGTCGTCCCCTTGCACAACAAACAACCAGTCAAAAAAAACCTACCACACAAGCTCGCAGTATAAATGTCACAAATGAAGAACAAATAATTCCTGTAAGAATAGCACAAAATAGACATCCATCAACGGCACCACCCCCTATTCCTTCTTCTTCCAAAGCGCTGGCTAAACAATCTTGTATCGATATCCCATCACATCACTTTGACAGTATCTGTTAAGGCACATCACCATCAACTTGCACTTAGAAAATGGATTAGACACCCTGTCCAGCAGGCAGACAGTGAACTTCTAAAGCCGCCCTACTCTTGGATGAGTACATGTCGACTGGTGTATGTCCAATCTCAACTACATTCCTCTCCTTATTTTCTCTTTCTCCTTCCTTTCAATGGCTCAGACCACCTCTAACAGGTACCTACACAACCAGAGCATCATCGAAGATCGACAGAGGAAAACTCGAGGACCAACGCCGCCAAATTGTCTTCCACCTTCTACAGCATACAACTCCAGATTTAAATCCAATTTAGAAGCAACCCCCCCCCCCCCCAAATGTTGATGGGCGATGGACTTGCCATATTGGAGAATAGAAAGATGACAGCCAAGTCAAGCAGAATGTTCCCGGAGGCTACACTTTGTTTGGACAGGACAAAGAAGGAACAGCATTGATTGAATACGTGTCTATTACATTCTAATTGATACTGCTAAGACAGAACAATACATCCAAGAAGAACCTTCTGTCCCAGTTGCGGAAGTTGGAGAAGAAGTGTAAGAGGTTTCTCACCGAGGAAAACACGTGATTCTTCCACTGTGATCCGATTCCCAGCTTACAACGCATTAGTATAGCAGGCAAGTATTTCACGAATTTGGAAATCCTTCCCAGCAGGACCAATTAATAGCATTACATGTTCCAAATGCCAATTTACCAGAGCATCCCAGCTGCTCAGGATGTCATCCATCATTACAAGTTGCAACAAGGTGTAAAAATGAAGAAGTTCGAAGAACTGGAAACACCAACGTTCACCACTTCAATCCCTATTGAAGTCCCAATAGACTACATGAAGTACAAGAACTAGGTTCGTCTCAATTGTGCTACGAAGTCAGATACATTTCTATGCATGGACAAACGTGAACAGTTCAGAACCTGGGGAATCGAAATGATACTGATCTGCAATCATTGCGTGAATTATTTTAGAAGAAACTGGTACTTTCAAGATGATAAAACAAAGTGATTAAGTGAAAATATACACAAATAATGTCGTATTGAACCCTTAAGGTTTGAACACAATGTGTTTAAACAGTGAATATTCTCTAAGTGATTACATAGTGTAATTATGACATGCAGTGTAAACTATGCCTTAACAAAAGTGAATATTATTTCATTCAGATTTGTAAATAATTATAAACTTTGGTTCAAGGATTTGACTATTTGGGTATTATACAGTATAGTGAATCATGATTTAAGTTTTCATTGTCAATGCAAAGAACACCAGTGATAACGTAATATTAAAATAATCAATTTAAGGGACAAAAACATCGTAAAAAAAAAAAACCTATTGTGCTGGTAATGGTTGTGGTTATGTATTATAATGAACTATACTAATTTCATATTCATATGTCTAGTTAATCAACTTACTGCTCTTTGGTTCTTAATGGGTATTTAGTTGTTTATGCATTATTTATGCATAATAATAAGTATTATGGATTGGTACTGGTAAAAATTTTCTGCTTACCAGGCTTGATATTTCTTGATGTACTACTATATCCTTTCAAAGGAATTTCTAACATGTATGAACCAATAAATGATACACTTAGACAAGCGACCATCAGAGATGACGCTTCTTGACAGGGGGGTATGTTGACTTGTAGGTAAAAATTAGAAGGTGTACTTGAAAACGAAACATTACGGAGACAGGATGTTCTCGTCGGTTTGGAATGCAGAACTTACAAATTCCATTACTTGCCTCATCTGTGGAAAGGTACCAGCCTGACCGATTTATATGAATCGACAGGTATTGGAATTTGTATAGCGAAGCAACCAAACCGTTCTGAGAAGATCGGAAGGAAATTTCGAGATCAGTTTTGGATTTGGTTCGAGTGAGTCAACATCGTGGAAGAAAGAGCGCAGGTATGTACCTGGAGGACGGAGGCATCACTCCGAACTTATAAAGGTCTGAGCCTATTTACACAACCTCTCGTTAGTCCCTTTTCTTCACCCTATACTTAGATCCCGGTAATTAAATAATAAAACAACAAATAAGGGAAGGAGGAAACAATATAGTGGTGAGAGTCACACAACATTTATGATTGTATCATTTGTCTCACAAAATTCTTGGGTTTGATTCCTAGTGGGGACATATTTCAGGAATTTGGACTCCATTTGAAACAAAGTTGTTTGATTTAAATCACTTTAAAGAAATAATTTATCAAATAATCTACACAAGTACCGTATTTACTCATGGATAATGCACACTATTTCCAAAATTTCTTGCTTATTCCATGCGCTAACATGAAACTGTACAGGGCTATTCCATGATTTTGTGACACTTGCATTGATTTTTTTTATGTTTACAGAACCCTATCATGTTATATATCGTTGCAAAGCTTAAATTATGCAGTTTCTGAATATGGTAACAGTATTAAATTCAAGATAGCGACACTAATGTGCAATACGATTGAAATAAGCTCATCACAAAAGGAAGGAACATTCTGATTTTTATGGTACTTTGGATGAAAGAAAAGATAAGCAAAAATAAAATAATTAAAATGTACTGTATTACTGGCCAATAATATGACATAGATGAAGTGTGTAAGTGCCTTAATGGAAGAAATCTTGTGATGCTAACTGCTAGTTTAAGGGTACTGAATGTGCCCCTTATAAACATTACGTGAGTCATGGAAAATACATACATTTTGAAGTTTTTTTTCTTCTTTAAAGTAAAGGGAAAATGAGCAAAACTATGAATAACATTTTAAAGGCAATTTTCTACAATTTTTCACTTTGTAATTTACTGTTCTGCAACACCAAGAAAAGCAGTGCCGTTCTGACAGAATTCAAGGATGCACCTTCTGTCGCATGGGATGCGTATCACCGGTATTTCTTGGGCGAGAAATAATAGAAAACTTCCTGAGCACCGCAAATCCATAACGTAATTTTGATCTTACTTTCTACTATTACAGGATAAATAACGTGGTTAAATTGTGAAAGTTTTGGGATGCTAACCATAGTGGAGGGAGAGGGGGGAGGTGGCATGGGTTGTAGACTTACTGCTTACACAAGAGGATATTCTCCTCTTGGTCCACATAGCAACTGGTGACTCATTCAATAGGTGTGATGTCATTCACTTTTGATCGGCATAGCAACGGCTTTATGACCTACAACTAAGAAAGCCATTTCTTGAACCTGGTTTATACCATGCATAATATACGAGATATAATTTTGTGCCACATTTCCACATCAAAAACCAGGGTGCACATTATACATGCACGTGGATTATACACGTGTAAATACGATAATTTGTAGATATCAGAATCACTTTTGGTGAAAGTACATTAATCTTGTAATCATTCAATGGTGTTTATTAGGCTCTTAGATAATCTTACATTTTCAAACGAAAAGCATGAGGTGGGGTGAAGTATATACAGGGGCAGCACCAGGAGGTGTTTGCGCACCCCTTAATTTTCTTCCGCACCCCCTTCGTTTAACTAAAAACACTAACCCTTAGTGTGTCATATTATGTCATGTAGTCATATTGAGCACCAAATGTTAAGTACTGAAGTAAGACCGTTATTATTGCAACATTGAAAGAGATGCCGATACACATACTTTCCTGTACTGGCGGCAGCCTCTATAACGAGCAGCGACCATTTTTAATTTCGTCAGCATTGTTGTTATGAATATTTCTTTGTTTCTTTCTTCGAGTGGTCTGTTGGGTTTTCGATAATTGCCTATAGCTTAATGTGAGTTGTTTATTTTCCTCCTGCTTGTACTTCCTTGCACTGAAGCAAACGTTTCAGCTGCTTTCAAAGGTAAGGTATCAGGAAATTGAGAATCGGAAATCAGAGGCGGCGATTAGGGGTGTAGTTGCTCCTTACTTTTTGCTATTTTTGCCCCCGCACTATGCTAAACCTTATCTACCAAGGGAAAGTAAACTGTCCTTTCCTCCCTTCCCCAGTTGCATGTGTGTTTCATGTTTTCTTTATTTTCAGCATCGCACCCCCTCAGCACCCCTAGATGATTAATCCTGGCGCCGCCGCTCAGTATATATCAAAGGAAAATGTAATATGTAAACTGCAAACATACAATATTTCTGTTGCTTTACAACAAAGAAATTTCATATGTAGAATAATGTAAGGTAAAAGGTAAAATTCCCCATGCATATAGCACCATCCCATGAATGCAGTTAGGGGATGTGGGGGTAGGGTTCCATACATTCTCGATCTCGGCAATTTTGGAGGTGATGTGATCAGCAACATGCTCTGGCTGCCTTTACCACCCAGGATTGCCCCCAGGTACCTATTGATTTGAGGCTGGGTGAGCCCCAGACCGATTCTGACCTTAGATCACCCACTCAAGAAATCGAACCTTGGTCTCCCGCCTGGTAGTCAAATACCCTACCAAATAGACCACCTCATTTTAAACTATAAATATTGTTAGTATCATTAAACTGTAAATAAACATGGTAGCTGATAATATTTTGTAAACTATAATTGAAAAAATTGTCATAATTCAGCTACAAAGACTGTAAGAAAATATTTTAAATTACAATTATATAGTACATCCAAAATGTATTATTTTTATTGGAAGAAAGGTTAGTGAAATTATTATACAGCTCCATTAACACACTACACAAACTTTTCCAACAAAGGTTCATATGTACAGTATCAGAAACAGAAAAGTGTGCATTTACATATATTTTTTATATTTGCTTCAATTAAATTGTTCACACATTTTGTAGAACCGTTTACCAGAAAACACCTTTCACATGGAAAAAAAAAACATATACATATGTACTGTAAGGAAAAACATACAAGCAATTTTATGCATGTTTCTTTTTAATAAACTGTGATTTAAGTTTTAAAAATAGATTTTAAAAAAACATCAAAAATGATTTCTTAACATAAAGATAATTAGAAGACGTAAGTGAGTAGTACTGAAAAGATATCCGCAAAACTTACTTGTGAATGTTCTATTAATTTCAGTGGCCTCTGTTACCTGATTTTCTTTCCATCTTATTTAAAACTATAAGATTATAAGACCACGTCAGAGCAATATTGTCAATTTTAATGAAAAATATTCTTTAAAATTTGTTTCAATAAATATTCTTTCATATGTACAGTAATTCTAATAAAATAATATCTTTCATACTTAATGAAAAACGTCTACATGCAACTTATCTTCTCCTAAGAATGTAAATGCTGTTGAACATCAAATAAACCACAATACAGGTTCAATAACGAGTTAATAAGAAAGTAGTTAAGTGAACAGGTAGAATATGTGTCAGCTTTTTGTTTCATAGTACAAGAGGTTTTAAAGCTTCTTTGGTCCCAGGGTCGATACCTGGTGGAGGCACATAGTGGTTCGGATCAGACTTTAAACTGTAAGTCCAGTCCCAATTAGCCTTACTGTGCATAAAGTGGACTTAAAACACCAACTCAATCAATCAATATAAACTTCTTTAATTTATACAAGACTATTTTGTGCTGGACATAGAAACATAGTGTAATGAACCATTTGCCAATCTGCTCATAATGAATTGTTCAAAGAATTGCATTGTCAACTATTTACCTGTAACTGTGACATCTCTTCTACTGCTAAGTATAAAGTTGGATTAAGAATCTTCAAATCAAGCAGTGGTTCATGCTGAATTTGTGTAAGAAATTCTGCTGCTTTACTCGATACAGGATACTTTCTGAAGTCCCAATTGTGAATTATTCTTGCTGGAATAGACCATTCTTCACCAGAATGGCATTCAGAACAAAAATTTCCACCAAGGAAAGAGCACACCCTGAAAAATAAATAAATTTACTTTTGATGTTCCAAGTATACAGTGCAATTCAAAAGTCCTGGTAACATGGAAATTGTACAGCCATGCAATTTTGAACCTCCTCATCTGAGATTATATAAAATTGCACATCTGTAATTTTTAGAGGTCCGTTTTCAGCTTATTTTATAAATACAAATTCTCATATTTTTATGTTGCCATCATAATTACCATTTCTACACATGCACACACACAGGTGTGTCAAACAAGCTTAGTTTATTGTAATTACAGTGTTACATGTGTAACGTTTTTAATATTTAATATTATAAACTCTACAAAAGGTGAAAATTGACGTAAAATATAGTACTATTTTCGGCCATCAGAGGCCACTGTCCTCGATTGCTCGACCGGTGCTGCCTCTCGCGGAGCACTCGGTATACACGGGCTGGACGTAAACCGCACACAGTGCACCAGAGGAGCTGATACTGACTGGAACGGAACTCGACCACTCCCCCTTTGGTCGCCAGAAGCCAGCGAGAGACGTACCTAGCCTGAGGCCTGCGAAGACGGAAGCCTTCATTGCTCGCGACTCGTAAAATGGACTGCATCTAAGGGAATAATTACGGTGATTGAAGTGCGGCATGGCAGGAACTTTTTGAGGCTGAACTTTTCTGTTATAATAGGTACGTAAACTCTCTGCTGTGCTACAAGAACTTTATAATTGTGCCAACGTTCCAGATCGTCCCCCCCCCCCCCCCCTTTATCAAAAAGTAAAGTCTATACTAATCCTTTACATTAGTCCTCCAACGTGAACTAAGGACAAGAATTGTTCGCCAAAATTGTCAAAAAAGAGAATTGGGTGATTTATTAATTTGAATTTTGATTCACATCTTGTTCCCGTCGCCCAAAGACTTATTACGTTCTAAAAATTGAACTTTTGACCTGCGCGCATTTACTTACTTGAATCTACGAACGTAACAATTGCATTTGTGGTCGACGTGGTATAATCGCTCCGCCCATTTGACGTTCCGATTTTACGAACTAAGATTTTGGTTAAATTTTCTCGCATACGAACAAAAGAAATCTACGTGTTCTCTGCAACGTATATCACCTTATCCGGGACGCATGTTCCTTCCCTCCTTTGCCCCTTTCTCGGTAGCATTTAAATCGGGAGAATTGAGTTAATGTTAATGAATGGCAAAAATAATGCCGTAAGGCAAATCAGGGTAAAATCTAAATGAAGACTTGCACCGCAATTAACACACTTGGGAAATAATTGGGAAGTATTTGTGATTGTCTAATGTGGACTGTTTAATTGGATTTAAGTAATATATGCATATGCATTTTTGTTACGCATGATTGAAAGATGCTCGTTAACTGTTGTAAATTAATGGTACACGCAGGACGTGTTTGTAAATTTGACGTGCTCTCACGTCGTTCATGTGAATAGTGTTTTGGCTTACGCTGATTGTTCTGTTTTGACTATTTTACGAGCTTTTTGGTGTTCTTGAAATACATATAGTAATTGATTAACGTAGTTGTCTTGTTGATGATTCACAAATACAAATTGACCTTTTGCCTTACTTGAAAATGGTACTAAACAAATGAATGCGTGCATAAAACGCAAGACATGAGTTTAAGAGATGATTGAAATCCAGGTTCCATTTTGTCAATTGTAGACGCGGTAGACAAATAGAGTTAGTGTTATAGAAAATTGTGAGGACAAATTAACGTAACGGAGAAAGCACGGTGTGCCATTCGTTGGTGGACCCTTTTGACCTTATGCATACGCTTATAAATATATATCTATTTTGTGTGTATATTGTATTACAGGGCTTTGTCTCGCGTTTCTCGTCGGCATTGCTCGTAGACTCTTGCACTGTCGATCGAGAAGGGCGACGCAAATTGTAACTTGTAATATATAGTGTGAGGCTTCAAATATTGTCTAAAGTTGTAATTGCCGCGCAGCCGCTTTCCAATTTAAATATCGCGAGTGATCACAACTAACCCCCACTATATCATTACAAAATTGGTATCAGAGCACGGTTGCAATCGATCTGGTGTGTGAACATTACCCTTGCTTTAGTCTTGAAATTGTAGGACATCAAAATTTTTTTTCCCTCCCATTAATATTTTTTTCCCTCCCTTTTTTTTCTCATTTTGGTCTGTGATCTTTTTAAATTTTCTGCCCCCCTTTAGATCAATTAGTTTTTTTTCCCGTTTAACATTATATAGGGTGTCCCTATAATGGCCCCTCCTGAGGAGAGTAAAGTTCTTGACGCTGGATGCCAGACGGCGTTGTCCTTTCCTGTTGTGCCACCTTCGGTGGGTGCTAATTTTGTTGTACCATCAGCCCCTCCCGTTCCGCCATTGCACCCTAATTTGTTCCCCCAACCCTTTTACAGACTCAGTATGCCAAGAAAAATTTTTCCCTTGAAATTAGTAAAATTGATCATTGGAACACTTCAGTTAACTTATCGGCACATGTCGCCCATACCCCGCAGGACACTGTTTCTCGGGATACCTCCCCTTTTTGCACGTATTGTCGTCGGAGAGGTCATCAAATTTCTACGTGCCGCCGTCGACCTAATTCTTCAAATTCAGGGGGTCATAATTAGCATACGCGTCCTTCATAATTACCTTACAGTCAATAACCTTGACGATTTGGCTGATTCGCAAATTGCTTTACAACTTCAATCCTCTCAAGCCTCCGGTCAATGAAGTTTTTGTATTAAGTTAGACCATGCCTTTTCCCATGCATTTCTTTGTTCTCTTCTTACAGTGTTATCAGATATTGAATTAATATATATATACAGATTTTAATGTGTTTATATACAGTGTATGTAAGTATACATATATCTAAGAGTCTTACTCTTTGTTGTTGTATTTCAGAGTAATTCCAATTATTTTCGTGGTAAATGTATATTATGAGAGATATAATATGTTCTCTCTGGGATATGAAATTTGTGTACTTTGTTCTAACCAATGGTAATACCTCATTCTCCGTATAAAACTTGTAAAAATGCTACCTCCTTGTTTCCTTCCTGTAGTAACTTTTCTCCTCTTGCTATCCTATTCCTTCCTTCTTCTTTCTTTCTTTACTTAGTATTTGATTTCGTTCCTTTTTTTCTTTCTCGGTTTTTTTGCTCTACGAGGATGGAAATTACTACCAGTGAATAATTATGGAACCAACAATCTTTTCATCGCCATGGATGCATGCTTTTCATTCCATCATTGGTATTATACGGATTTACCATGGTAACTGCAAATGTGCAATGTGTGTGATTGTTCTGAGCAAGATTCTCGTGAGGATTCATACATCTAGGTGTTTGGCCGGGAGGCCAACACGATGTAATATGACTTTTTCATCGTCATGCTACGAGTAATGTTTGTATGCTTTACGCATCCTTATGAACCTTTTAGTGATTAATTCTTGGAATGATTGCCAAGTTTGGGATGTCAGACCTTTTGTGCATTGATCAATTTCGTAGGAAGAACTCCTTATTTTTGGAATTTGGTATTTAATTCCATGAGTCCTTTTTGTTATTTGTACTTACATTTACTCAGTGTGTATATTTATTTTGGATGGGTTGTTTCTATCTTTTTGCAAGTCAGGGGCATTTGTAACGTTTTTAATATTTAATATTATAAACTCTACAAAAGGTGAAAATTGACGTAAAATATAGTACTATTTTCGGCCATCAGAGGCCACTGTCCTCGATTGCTCGACCGGTGCTGCCTCTCGCGGAGCACTCGGTATACACGGGCTGGACGTAAACCGCACACAGTGCAACAGAGGAGCTGATACTGACTGGAACGGAACTCGACCACTCCCCCTTTGGTCGCCAGAAGCCAGCGAGAGACGTACCTAGCCTGAGGCCTGTGAAGACGGAAGCCTTCATTGCTCGCGACTCGTAAAATGGACTGCATCTAAGGGAATAATTACGGTGATTGAAGTGCGGCATGGCAGGAACTTTTTGAGGCTGAACTTTTCTGTTATAATAGGTACGTAAACTCTCTGCTGTGCTACAAGAACTTTATAATTGTGCCAACGTTCCAGATCGTCCCCCCCCCCCCCCTTTATCAAAAAGTAAAGTCTATACTAATCCTTTACATTAGTCCTCCAACGTGAACTAAGGACAAGAATTGTTCGCCAAAATTGTCAAAAAAGTGAATTGGGTGATTTATTAATTTGAATTTTGATTCACATCTCGTTCCCGTCGCCCAAAGACTTATTACGTTCTAAAAATTGAACTTTTGACCTGCGCGCATTTACTTACTTGAATCTACGAACGTAACAATTGCATTTGTGGTCGACGTGGTATAATCGCTCCGCCCATTCGACGTTCCGATTTTACGAACTAAGATTTTGGTTAAATTTTCTCGCATACGAACAAAAGAAATCTACGTGTTCTCTGCAACGTATATCACCTTATCCGGGACGCATGTTCCTTCCCTCCTTTGCCCCTTTCTCGGTAGCATTTAAATCGGGAGAATTGAGTTAATGTTAATGAATGGCAAAAATAATGCCGTAAGGCAAATCAGGGTAAAATCTAAATGAAGACTTGCACCGCAATTAACACACTTGGGAAATAATTGGGAAGTATTTGTGATTGTCTAATGTGGACTGTTTAATTGGATTTAAGTAATATATGCATATGCATTTTTGTTACGCATGATTGAAAGATGCTCGTTAACTGTTGTAAATTAATGGTACACGCAGGACGTGTTTGTAAATTTGACGTGCTCTCACGTCGTTCATGTGAATAGTGTTTTGGCTTACGCTGATTGTTCTGTTTTGACTATTTTACGAGCTTTTTGGTGTTCTTGAAATACATATAGTAATTGATTAACGTAGTTGTCTTGTTGATGATTCACAAATACAAATTGACCTTTTGCCTTACTTGAAAATGGTATTAAACAAATGAATGCGTGCATAAAACGCAAGACACGAGTTTAAGAGATGATTGAAATCCAGGTTCCATTTTGTCAATTGTAGACGCGGTAGACAAATAGAGTTAGTGTTATAGAAAATTGTGAGGACAAATTAACGTAACGGAGAAAGCACGGTGTGCCATTCGTTGGTGGACCCTTTTGACCTTATGCATATGCTTATAAATATATATCTATTTTGTGTGTATATTGTATTACAGGGCTTTGTCTCGCGTTTCTCGTCGGCATTGCTCGTAGACTCTTGCACTGTCGATCGAGAAGGGCGACGCAAATTGTAACTTGTAATATATAGTGTGAGGCTTCAAATATTGTCTAAAGTTGTAATTGCCGCGCAGCCGCTTTCCAATTTAAATATCGCGAGTGATCACAACTAACCCCCACTATATCATTACAAAATTGGTATCAGAGCACGGTTGCAATCGATCTGGTGTGTGAACATTACCCTTGCTTTAGTCTTGAAATTGTAGGACATCAAAATTTTTTTTCCCTCCCATTAATATTTTTTTTCCCTCCCTTTTTTTTCTCATTTTGGTCTGTGATCTTTTTAAATTTTCTGTCCCCCTTTAGATCAATTAGTTTTTTTTCCCGTTTAACATTATATAGGGTGTCCCTATAATGGCCCCTCCTGAGGAGAGTAAAGTTCTTGACGCTGGATGCCAGACGGCGTTGTCCTTTCCTGTTGTGCCACCTTCGGTGGGTGCTAATTTTGTTGTACCATCAGCCCCTCCCGTTCCGCCATTGCACCCTAATTTGTTCCCCCAACCCTTTTACAGACTCAGTATGCCAAGAAAAATTTTTCCCTTGAAATTAGTAAAATTGATCATTGGAACACTTCAGTTAACTTATCGGCACATGTCGCCCATACCCCGCAGGACACTGTTTCTCGGGATACCTCCCCTTTTTGCACGTATTGTCGTCGGAGAGGTCATCAAATTTCTACGTGCCGCCGTCGACCTAATTCTTCAAATTCAGGGGGTCATAATTAGCATACGCATCCTTCATAATTACCTTACAGTCAATAACCTTGACGATTTGGCTGATTCGCAAATTGCTTTACAACTTCAATCCTCTCAAGCCTCCGGTCAATGAAGTTTTTGTATTAAGTTAGACCATGCCTTTTCCCATGCATTTCTTTGTTCTCTTCTTACAGTGTTATCAGATATTGAATTAATATATATATACAGATTTCAATGTGTTTATATACAGTGTATGTAAGTATACATATATCTAAGAGTCTTACTCTTTGTTGTTGTATTTCAGAGTAATTCCAATTATTTTCGTGGTAAATGTATATTATGAGAGATATAATATGTTCTCTCTGGGATATGAAATTTGTGTACTTTGTTCTAACCAATGGTAATACCTCATTCTCCGTATAAAACTTGTAAAAATGCTACCTCCTTGTTTCCTTCCTGTAGTAACTTTTCTCCTCTTGCTATCCTATTCCTTCCTTCTTCTTTCTTTCTTTACTTAGTATTTGATTTCGTTCCTTTTTTTCTTTCTCGGTTTTTTTGCTCTACGAGGATGGAAATTACTACCAGTGAATAATTATGGAACCAACAATCTTTTCATCGCCATGGATGCATGCTTTTCATTCCATCATTGGTATTATACGGATTTACCATGGTAACTGCAAATGTGCAATGTGTGTGATTGTTCTGAGCAAGATTCTCGTGAGGATTCATACATCTAGGTGTTTGGCCGGGAGGCCAACACGATGTAATATGACTTTTTCATCGTCATGCTACGAGTAATGTTTGTATGCTTTACGCATCCTTATGAACCTTTTAGTGATTAATTCTTGGAATGATTGCCAAGTTTGGGATGTCAGACCTTTTGTGCATTGATCAATTTCGTAGGAAGAACTCCTTATTTTTGGAATTTGGTATTTAATTCCATGAGTCCTTTTTGTTATTTGTACTTACATTTACTCAGTGTGTATATTTATTTTGGATGGGTTGTTTCTATCTTTTTGCAAGTCAGGGGCATTTGTAACGTTTTTAATATTTAATATTATAAACTCTACAAAAGGTGAAAATTGACGTAAAATATAGTACTATTTTCGGCCATCAGAGGCCACTGTCCTCGATTGCTCGACCGGTGCTGCCTCTCGCGGAGCACTCGGTATACACGGGCTGGACGTAAACCGCACACAGTGCAACAGAGGAGCTGATACTGACTGGAACGGAACTCGACCACTCCCCCTTTGGTCGCCAGAAGCCAGCGAGAGACGTACCTAGCCTGAGGCCTGTGAAGACGGAAGCCTTCATTGCTCGCGACTCGTAAAATGGACTGCATCTAAGGGAATAATTACGGTGATTGAAGTGCGGCATGGCAGGAACTTTTTGAGGCTGAACTTTTCTGTTATAATAGGTACGTAAACTCTCTGCTGTGCTACAAGAACTTTATAATTGTGCCAACGTTCCAGATCGTCCCCCCCCCCCTTTATCAAAAAGTAAAGTCTATACTAATCCTTTACATTAGTCCTCCAACGTGAACTAAGGACAAGAATTGTTCGCCAAAATTGTCAAAAAAGTGAATTGGGTGATTTATTAATTTGAATTTTGATTCACATCTCGTTCCCGTCGCCCAAAGACTTATTACGTTCTAAAAATTGAACTTTTGACCTGCGCGCATTTACTTACTTGAATCTACGAACGTAACAATTGCATTTGTGGTCGACGTGGTATAATCGCTCCGCCCATTCGACGTTCCGATTTTACGAACTAAGATTTTGGTTAAATTTTCTCGCATACGAACAAAAGAAATCTACGTGTTCTCTGCAACGTATATCACCTTATCCGGGACGCATGTTCCTTCCCTCCTTTGCCCCTTTCTCGGTAGCATTTAAATCGGGAGAATTGAGTTAATGTTAATGAATGGCAAAAATAATGCCGTAAGGCAAATCAGGGTAAAATCTAAATGAAGACTTGCACCGCAATTAACACACTTGGGAAATAATTGGGAAGTATTTGTGATTGTCTAATGTGGACTGTTTAATTGGATTTAAGTAATATATGCATATGCATTTTTGTTACGCATGATTGAAAGATGCTCGTTAACTGTTGTAAATTAATGGTACACGCAGGACGTGTTTGTAAATTTGACGTGCTCTCACGTCGTTCATGTGAATAGTGTTTTGGCTTACGCTGATTGTTCTGTTTTGACTATTTTACGAGCTTTTTGGTGTTCTTGAAATACATATAGTAATTGATTAACGTAGTTGTCTTGTTGATGATTCACAAATACAAATTGACCTTTTGCCTTACTTGAAAATGGTATTAAACAAATGAATGCGTGCATAAAACGCAAGACATGAGTTTAAGAGATGATTGAAATCCAGGTTCCATTTTGTCAATTGTAGACGCGGTAGACAAATAGAGTTAGTGTTATAGAAAATTGTGAGGACAAATTAACGTAACGGAGAAAGCACGGTGTGCCATTCGTTGGTGGACCCTTTTGACCTTATGCATATGCTTATAAATATATATCTATTTTGTGTGTATATTGTATTACAGGGCTTTGTCTCGCGTTTCTCGTCGGCATTGCTCGTAGACTCTTGCACTGTCGATCGAGAAGGGCGACGCAAATTGTAACTTGTAATATATAGTGTGAGGCTTCAAATATTGTCTAAAGTTGTAATTGCCGCGCAGCCGCTTTCCAATTTAAATATCGCGAGTGATCACAACTAACCCCCACTATATCATTACAAAATTGGTATCAGAGCACGGTTGCAATCGATCTGGTGTGTGAACATTACCCTTGCTTTAGTCTTGAAATTGTAGGACATCAAAATTTTTTTTCCCTCCCATTAATATTTTTTTTCCCTCCCTTTTTTTTCTCATTTTGGTCTGTGATCTTTTTAAATTTTCTGCCCCCCTTTAGATCAATTAGTTTTTTTTCCCGTTTAACATTATATAGGGTGTCCCTATAATGGCCCCTCCTGAGGAGAGTAAAGTTCTTGACGCTGGATGCCAGACGGCGTTGTCCTTTCCTGTTGTGCCACCTTCGGTGGGTGCTAATTTTGTTGTACCATCAGCCCCTCCCGTTCCGCCATTGCACCCTAATTTGTTCCCCCAACCCTTTTACAGACTCAGTATGCCAAGAAAAATTTTTCCCTTGAAATTAGTAAAATTGATCATTGGAACACTTCAGTTAACTTATCGGCACATGTCGCCCATACCCCGCAGGACACTGTTTCTCGGGATACCTCCCCTTTTTGCACGTATTGTCGTCGGAGAGGTCATCAAATTTCTACGTGCCGCCGTCGACCTAATTCTTCAAATTCAGGGGGTCATAATTAGCATACGCATCCTTCATAATTACCTTACAGTCAATAACCTTGACGATTTGGCTGATTCGCAAATTGCTTTACAACTTCAATCCTCTCAAGCCTCCGGTCAATGAAGTTTTTGTATTAAGTTAGACCATGCCTTTTCCCATGCATTTCTTTGTTCTCTTCTTACAGTGTTATCAGATATTGAATTAATATATATATACAGATTTCAATGTGTTTATATACAGTGTATGTAAGTATACATATATCTAAGAGTCTTACTCTTTGTTGTTGTATTTCAGAGTAATTCCAATTATTTTCGTGGTAAATGTATATTATGAGAGATATAATATGTTCTCTCTGGGATATGAAATTTGTGTACTTTGTTCTAACCAATGGTAATACCTCATTCTCCGTATAAAACTTGTAAAAATGCTACCTCCTTGTTTCCTTCCTGTAGTAACTTTTCTCCTCTTGCTATCCTATTCCTTCCTTCTTCTTTCTTTCTTTACTTAGTATTTGATTTCGTTCCTTTTTTTCTTTCTCGGTTTTTTTGCTCTACGAGGATGGAAATTACTACCAGTGAATAATTATGGAACCAACAATCTTTTCATCGCCATGGATGCATGCTTTTCATTCCATCATTGGTATTATACGGATTTACCATGGTAACTGCAAATGTGCAATGTGTGTGATTGTTCTGAGCAAGATTCTCGTGAGGATTCATACATCTAGGTGTTTGGCCGGGAGGCCAACACGATGTAATATGACTTTTTCATCGTCATGCTACGAGTAATGTTTGTATGCTTTACGCATCCTTATGAACCTTTTAGTGATTAATTCTTGGAATGATTGCCAAGTTTGGGATGTCAGACCTTTTGTGCATTGATCAATTTCGTAGGAAGAACTCCTTATTTTTGGAATTTGGTATTTAATTCCATGAGTCCTTTTTGTTATTTGTACTTACATTTACTCAGTGTGTATATTTATTTTGGATGGGTTGTTTCTATCTTTTTGCAAGTCAGGGGCATTTGTAACGTTTTT
The DNA here is from genome assembly GCF_977018435.1 of Lepisma saccharinum. Taxonomy (NCBI): domain Eukaryota; kingdom Metazoa; phylum Arthropoda; class Insecta; order Zygentoma; family Lepismatidae; genus Lepisma; species Lepisma saccharinum. Next base: position 16,028,333 of record NC_139230.1, on the reverse strand, counting down.
AATATTTAATATTATAAACTCTACAAAAGGTGAAAATTGACGTAAAATATAGTACTATTTTCGGCCATCAGAGGCCACTGTCCTCGATTGCTCGACCGGTGCTGCCTCTCGCGGAGCACTCGGTATACACGGGCTGGACGTAAACCGCACACAGTGCAACAGAGGAGTTGATACTGACTGGAACGGAACTCGACCACTCCCCCTTTGGTCGCCAGAAGCCAGCGAGAGACGTACCTAGCCTGAGGCCTGTGAAGACGGAAGCCTTCATTGCTCGCGACTCGTAAAATGGACTGCATCTAAGGGAATAATTACGGTGATTGAAGTGCGGCATGGCAGGAACTTTTTGAGGCTGAACTTTTCTGTTATAATAGGTACGTAAACTCTCTGCTGTGCTACAAGAACTTTATAATTGTGCCAACGTTCCAGATCGTCCCCCCCCCCCCTTTATCAAAAAGTAAAGTCTATACTAATCCTTTACATTAGTCCTCCAACGTGAACTAAGGACAAGAATTGTTCGCCAAAATTGTCAAAAAAGTGAATTGGGTGATTTATTAATTTGAATTTTGATTCACATCTCGTTCCCGTCGCCCAAAGACTTATTACGTTCTAAAAATTGAACTTTTGACCTGCGCGCATTTACTTACTTGAATCTACGAACGTAACAATTGCATTTGTGGTCGACGTGGTATAATCGCTCCGCCCATTCGACATTTCGATTTTACGAACTAAGATTTTGGTTAAATTTTCTCGCATACGAACAAAAGAAATCTACGTGTTCTCTGCAACGTATATCACCTTATCCGGGACGCATGTTCCTTCCCTCCTTTGCCCCTTTCTCGGTAGCATTTAAATCGGGAGAATTGAGTTAATGTTAATGAATGGCAAAAATAATGCCGTAAGGCAAATCAGGGTAAAATCTAAATGAAGACTTGCACCGCAATTAACACACTTGGGAAATAATTGGGAAGTATTTGTGATTGTCTAATGTGGACTGTTTAATTGGATTTAAGTAATATATGCATATGCATTTTTGTTACGCATGATTGAAAGATGCTCGTTAACTGTTGTAAATTAATGGTACACGCAGGACGTGTTTGTAAATTTGACGTGCTCTCACGTCGTTCATGTGAATAGTGTTTTGGCTTACGCTGATTGTTCTGTTTTGACTATTTTACGAGCTTTTTGGTGTTCTTGAAATACATATAGTAATTGATTAACGTAGTTGTCTTGTTGATGATTCACAAATACAAATTGACCTTTTGCCTTACTTGAAAATGGTACTAAACAAATGAATGCGTGCATAAAACGCAAGACACGAGTTTAAGAGATGATTGAAATCCAGGTTCCATTTTGTCAATTGTAGACGCGGTAGACAAATAGAGTTAGTGTTACAGAAAATTGTGAGGACAAATTAACGTAACGGAGAAAGCACGGTGTGCCATTCGTTGGTGGACCCTTTTGACCTTATGCATATGCTTATAACTATATATCTATTTGGTGTGTATATTGTATTACAGGGCTTTGTCTCGCGTTTCTCGTCGGCATTGCTCGTAGACTCTTGCACTGTCGATCGAGAAGGGCGACGCAAATTGTAACTTGTAATATATAGTGTGAGGCTTCAAATATTGTCTAAAGTTGTAATTGCCGCGCAGCCGCTTTCCAATTTAAATATCGCGAGTGATCACAACTAACCCCCACTATATCATTACAAAATTGGTATCAGAGCACGGTTGCAATCGATCTGGTGTGTGAACATTACCCTTGCTTTAGTCTTGAAATTGTAGGACATCAAAAATTTTTTTCCCTCCCATTAATATTTTTTTTCCCTCCCTTTTTTTTCTCATTTTGGTCTGTGATCTTTTTAAATTTTCTGCCCCCCTTTAGATCAATTAGTTTTTTTTCCCGTTTAACATTATATAGGGTGTCCCTATAATGGCCCCTCCTGAGGAGAGTAAAGTTCTTGACGCTGGATGCCAGACGGCGTTGTCCTTTCCTGTTGTGCCACCTTCGGTGGGTGCTAATTTTGTTGTACCATCAGCCCCTCCCGTTCCGCCATTGCACCCTAATTTGTTCCCCCAACCCTTTTACAGACTCAGTATGCCAAGAAAAATTTTTCCCTTGAAATTAGTAAAATTGATCATTGGAACACTTCAGTTAACTTATCGGCACATGTCGCCCATACCCCGCAGGACACTGTTTCTCGGGATACCTCCCCTTTTTGCACGTATTGTCGTCGGAGAGGTCATCAAATTTCTACGTGCCGCCGTCGACCTAATTCTTCAAATTCAGGGGGTCATAATTAGCATACGCGTCCTTCATAATTACCTTACAGTCAATAACCTTGACGATTTGGCTGATTCGCAAATTGCTTTACAACTTCAATCCTCTCAAGCCTCCGGTCAATGAAGTTTTTGTATTAAGTTAGACCATGCCTTTTCCCATGCATTTCTTTGTTCTCTTCTTACAGTGTTATCAGATATTGAATTAATATATATATACAGATTTTAATGTGTTTATATACAGTGTATGTAAGTATATATATATCTAAGAGTCTTACTCTTTGTTGTTGTATTTCAGAGTAATTCCAATTATTTTCGTGGTAAATGTATATTATGAGAGATATAATATGTTCTCTCTGGGATATGAAATTTGTGTACTTTGTTCTAACCAATGGTAATACCTCATTCTCCGTATAAAACTTGTAAAAATGCTACCTCCTTGTTTCCTTCCTGTAGTAACTTTTCTCCTCTTGCTATCCTATTCCTTCCTTCTTCTTTCTTTCTTTACTTAGTATTTGATTTCGTTCCTTTTTTTCTTTCTCGGTTTTTTTGCTCTACGAGGATGGAAATTACTACCAGTGAATAATTATGGAACCAACAATCTTTTCATCGCCATGGATGCATGCTTTTCATTCCATCATTGGTATTATACGGATTTACCATGGTAACTGCAAATGTGCAATGTGTGTGATTGTTCTGAGCAAGATTCTCGTGAGGATTCATACATCTAGGTGTTTGGCCGGGAGGCCAACACGATGTAATATGACTTTTTCATCGTCATGCTACGAGTAATGTTTGTATGCTTTACGCATCCTTATGAACCTTTTAGTGATTAATTCTTGGAATGATTGCCAAGTTTGGGATGTCAGACCTTTTGTGCATTGATCAATTTCGTAGGAAGAACTCCTTATTTTTGGAATTTGGTATTTAATTCCATGAGTCCTTTTTGTTATTTGTACTTACATTTACTCAGTGTGTATATTTATTTTGGATGGGTTGTTTCTATCTTTTTGCAAGTCAGGGGCATTTGTAACGTTTTTAATATTTAATATTATAAACTCTACAAAAGGTGAAAATTGACGTAAAATATAGTACTATTTTCGGCCATCAGAGGCCACTGTCCTCAATTGCTCGACCGGTGCTGCCTCTCGCGGAGCACTCGGTATACACGGGCTGGACGTAAACCGCACACAGTGCAACAGAGGAGCTGATACTGACTGGAACGGAACTCGACCACTCCCCCTTTGGTCGCCAGAAGCCAGCGAGAGACGTACCTAGCCTGAGGCCTGTGAAGACGGAAGCCTTCATTGCTCGCGACTCGTAAAATGGACTGCATCTAAGGGAATAATTACGGTGATTGAAGTGCGGCATGGCAGGAACTTTTTGAGGCTGAACTTTTCTGTTATAATAGGTACGTAAACTCTCTGCTGTGCTACAAGAACTTTATAATTGTGCCAACGTTCCAGATCGTCCCCCCCCCCCTTTATCAAAAAGTAAAGTCTATACTAATCCTTTACATTAGTCCTCCAACGTGAACTAAGGACAAGAATTGTTCGCCAAAATTGTCAAAAAAGTGAATTGGGTGATTTATTAATTTGAATTTTGATTCACATCTCGTTCCCGTCGCCCAAAGACTTATTACGTTCTAAAAATTGAACTTTTGACCTGCGCGCATTTACTTACTTGAATCTACGAACGTAACAATTGCATTTGTGGTCGACGTGGTATAATCGCTCCGCCCATTCGACGTTCCGATTTTACGAACTAAGATTTTGGTTAAATTTTCTCGCATACGAACAAAAGAAATCTACGTGTTCTCTGCAACGTATATCACCTTATCCGGGATGCATGTTCCTTCCCTCCTTTGCCCCTTTCTCGGTAGCATTTAAATCGGGAGAATTGAGTTAATGTTAATGAATGGCAAAAATAATGCCGTAAGGCAAATCAGGGTAAAATCTAAATGAAGACTTGCACCGCAATTAACACACTTGGGAAATAATTGGGAAGTATTTGTGATTGTCTAATGTGGACTGTTTAATTGGATTTAAGTAATATATGCATATGCATTTTTGTTACGCATGATTGAAAGATGCTCGTTAACTGTTGTAAATTAATGGTACACGCAGGACGTGTTTGTAAATTTGACGTGCTCTCACGTCGTTCATGTGAATAGTGTTTTGGCTTACGCTGATTGTTCTGTTTTGACTATTTTACGAGCTTTTTGGTGTTCTTGAAATACATATAGTAATTGATTAACGTAGTTGTCTTGTTGATGATTCACAAATACAAATTGACCTTTTGCCTTACTTGAAAATGGTACTAAACAAATGAATGCGTGCATAAAACGCAAGACATGAGTTTAAGAGATGATTGAAATCCAGGTTCCATTTTGTCAATTGTAGACGCGGTAGACAAATAGAGTTAGTGTTATAGAAAATTGTGAGGACAAATTAACGTAACGGAGAAAGCACGGTGTGCCATTCGTTGGTGGACCCTTTTGACCTTATGCATATGCTTATAAATATATATCTATTTTGTGTGTATATTGTATTACAGGGCTTTGTCTCGCGTTTCTCGTCGGCATTGCTCGTAGACTCTTGCACTGTCGATCGAGAAGGGCGACGCAAATTGTAACTTGTAATATATAGTGTGAGGCTTCAAATATTGTCTAAAGTTGTAATTGCCGCGCAGCCGCTTTCCAATTTAAATATCGCGAGTGATCACAACTAACCCCCACTATATCATTACAAAACTGGTATCAGAGCACGGTTGCAATCGATCTGGTGTGTGAACATTACCCTTGCTTTAGTCTTGAAATTGTAGGACATCAAAAAATTTTTTCCCTCCCATTAATATTTTTTTTCCCTCCCTTTTTTTTCTCATTTTGGTCTGTGATCTTTTTAAATTTTCTGCCCCCCTTTAGATCAATTAGTTTTTTTTCCCGTTTAACATTATATAGGGTGTCCCTATAATGGCCCCTCCTGAGGAGAGTAAAGTTCTTGACGCTGGATGCCAGACGGCGTTGTCCTTTCCTGTTGTGCCACCTTCGGTGGGTGCTAATTTTGTTGTACCATCAGCCCCTCCCGTTCCGCCATTGCACCCTAATTTGTTCCCCCAATCCTTTTACAGACTCAGTATGCCAAGAAAAATTTTTCCCTTGAAATTAGTAAAATTGATCATTGGAACACTTCAGTTAACTTATCGGCACATGTCGCCCATACCCCGCAGGACACTGTTTCTCGGGATACCTCCCCTTTTTGCACGTATTGTCGTCGGAGAGGTCATCAAATTTCTACGTGCCGCCGTCGACCTAATTCTTCAAATTCAGGGGGTCATAATTAGCATACGCGTCCTTCATAATTACCTTACAGTCAATAACCTTGACGATTTGGCTGATTCGCAAATTGCTTTACAACTTCAATCCTCTCAAGCCTCCGGTCAATGAAGTTTTTGTATTAAGTTAGACCATGCCTTTTCCCATGCATTTCTTTGTTCTCTTCTTACAGTGTTATCAGATATTGAATTAATATATATATACAGATTTTAATGTGTTTATATACAGTGTATGTAAGTATATATATATCTAAGAGTCTTACTCTTTGTTGTTGTATTTCAGAGTAATTCCAATTATTTTCGTGGTAAATGTATATTATGAGAGATATAATATGTTCTCTCTGGGATATGAAATTTGTGTACTTTGTTCTAACCAATGGTAATACCTCATTCTCCGTATAAAACTTGTAAAAATGCTACCTCCTTGTTTCCTTCCTGTAGTAACTTTTCTCCTCTTGCTATCCTATTCCTTCCTTCTTCTTTCTTTCTTTACTTAGTATTTGATTTCGTTCCTTTTTTTCTTTCTCGGTTTTTTTGCTCTACGAGGATGGAAATTACTACCAGTGAATAATTATGGAACCAACAATCTTTTCATCGCCATGGATGCATGCTTTTCATTCCATCATTGGTATTATACGGATTTACCATGGTAACTGCAAATGTGCAATGTGTGTGATTGTTCTGAGCAAGATTCTCGTGAGGATTCATACATCTAGGTGTTTGGCCGGGAGGCCAACACGATGTAATATGACTTTTTCATCGTCATGCTACGAGTAATGTTTGTATGCTTTACGCATCCTTATGAACCTTTTAGTGATTAATTCTTGGAATGATTGCCAAGTTTGGGATGTCAGACCTTTTGTGCATTGATCAATTTCGTAGGAAGAACTCCTTATTTTTGGAATTTGGTATTTAATTCCATGAGTCCTTTTTGTTATTTGTACTTACATTTACTCAGTGTGTATATTTATTTTGGATGGGTTGTTTCTATCTTTTTGCAAGTCAGGGGCATTTGTAACGTTTTTAATATTTAATATTATAAACTCTACAAAAGGTGAAAATTGACGTAAAATATAGTACTATTTTCGGCCATCAGAGGCCACTGTCCTCAATTGCTCGACCGGTGCTGCCTCTCGCGGAGCACTCGGTATACACGGGCTGGACGTAAACCGCACACAGTGCAACAGAGGAGCTGATACTGACTGGAACGGAACTCGACCACTCCCCCTTTGGTCGCCAGAAGCCAGCGAGAGACGTACCTAGCCTGAGGCCTGTGAAGACGGAAGCCTTCATTGCTCGCGACTCGTAAAATGGACTGCATCTAAGGGAATAATTACGGTGATTGAAGTGCGGCATGGCAGGAACTTTTTGAGGCTGAACTTTTCTGTTATAATAGGTACGTAAACTCTCTGCTGTGCTACAAGAACTTTATAATTGTGCCAACGTTCCAGATCGTCCCCCCCCCCTTTATCAAAAAGTAAAGTCTATACTAATCCTTTACATTAGTCCTCCAACGTGAACTAAGGACAAGAATTGTTTGCCAAAATTGTCAAAAAAGTGAATTGGGTGATTTATTAATTTGAATTTTGATTCACATCTCGTTCCCGTCGCCCAAAGACTTATTACGTTCTAAAAATTGAACTTTTGACCTGCGCGCATTTACTTACTTGAATCTACGAACGTAACAATTGCATTTGTGGTCGACGTGGTATAATCGCTCCGCCCATTCGACGTTCCGATTTTACGAACTAAGATTTTGGTTAAATTTTCTCGCATACGAACAAAAGAAATCTACGTGTTCTCTGCAACGTATATCACCTTATCCGGGACGCATGTTCCTTCCCTCCTTTGCCCCTTTCTCGGTAGCATTTAAATCGGGAGAATTGAGTTAATGTTAATGAATGGCAAAAATAATGCCGTAAGGCAAATCAGGGTAAAATCTAAATGAAGACTTGCACCGCAATTAACACACTTGGGAAATAATTGGGAAGTATTTGTGATTGTCTAATGTGGACTGTTTAATTGGATTTAAGTAATATATGCATATGCATTTTTGTTACGCATGATTGAAAGATGCTCGTTAACTGTTGTAAATTAATGGTACACGCAGGACGTGTTTGTAAATTTGACGTGCTCTCACGTCGTTCATGTGAATAGTGTTTTGGCTTACGCTGATTGTTCTGTTTTGACTATTTTACGAGCTTTTTGGTGTTCTTGAAATACATATAGTAATTGATTAACGTAGTTGTCTTGTTGATGATTCACAAATACAAATTGACCTTTTGCCTTACTTGAAAATGGTATTAAACAAATGAATGCGTGCATAAAACGCAAGACACGAGTTTAAGAGATGATTGAAATCCAGGTTCCATTTTGTCAATTGTAGACGCGGTAGACAAATAGAGTTAGTGTTACAGAAAATTGTGAGGACAAATTAACGTAACGGAGAAAGCACGGTGTGCCATTCGTTGGTGGACCCTTTTGACCTTATGCATACGCTTATAACTATATATCTATTTGGTGTGTATATTGTATTACAGGGCTTTGTCTCGCGTTTCTCGTCGGCATTGCTCGTAGACTCTTGCACTGTCGATCGAGAAGGGCGACGCAAATTGTAACTTGTAATATATAGTGTGAGGCTTCAAATATTGTCTAAAGTTGTAATTGCCGCGCAGCCGCTTTCCAATTTAAATATCGCGAGTGATCACAACTAACCCCCACTATATCATTACACATGACACCAAAGATCACAAAACTTTAAATGAAGCTACATCAAAAACTTTGGAATGTTTCATTTTGTGGATATGTGTAAGCTCTTTAGTTGAAGGTCTTTCATTTTAAAAAAAATGACATTTCTGAAACAGTACATTACAGAAATGTTCAGAGCTCTATCTTCACATTACTTCAACTGGTGACACTGATATTCAGTTCTGAACAATGTTTTCCATTTGATACACAGGTATAATTTGCAGAGCCTGGATTTTACCAAAATGCCTGTTTTGTCCCTTGAACAAAATTCATGGGATTTAAGTATGAAAGTATGTTTCAGGGTACTACATTCCTTATATGCAATTCTTAATGTGACCAAAAATTACCAATTCCAATTATTAGTTTCTGAAATGTTTCAATATGTAGTTGGATAATATTGTGTTTCAAATGTGAAAGGTTAGGTTTGCATCTCAACTTATTAGTTTTTCACACAGTTGGATTAAAGGGTAAGGGGTAGGGGAAGATGATCTCCCCTTCTCCTTTCCTAGCTAAAATTTATAATAAATCTTCAATTAACATATGAGTACAGGGTGATCGTCATAATCGCTGACCAATGTAAATTGCATATACTAGTTGACAATTGGAAAGAAAAAAGTTCATCCCAGCAGGGAAAGTTTGTTTCTCATGGCTTGTTCTCTTGCATCTCATTCACTTATGGCTTTCAGGTAGCAAGATAAGCGTGTGTTAATTCCAATGGTGTATTAATTAATTGTCTTCGGAAAGGTGGGACACATGTATTTCCATCATAATCATTGATCAAAAGGGCAACTGCTTAATTTTGGACTTTGAAGGAAAGGGGATGATTGTCATTTACTCTTACATTAATTACCACTGTATTATTAGTTTTCAAAGAATAGGGACCGGCCCTCGTGGCAGAGTGGTTAGCACATTGCACTATAATGCCAGGTGTCCTGGGTTCGAATCCCGGCCTGGGAATGGATGTTTGTGAGTGTCCATTCATCAATTTCATCATATCATCATGCATCTTCATCTTCGCAACTTCCCCTTAATTTGCCAGTGGTCCAGTTTGAAGACATCAATCTTACACAAATTTTAGTGTATGCGTAAGACTGTAACACAGCTAAAGAAAATTCCATCAAAAACTTCTGGGACAACTCTTGATTGATTGGATTTATTTTTACTTCATGTTTCTGCCACTTTTGGCTAATTGCAAAGATGATGATGAATAGTGATAAGATGAAATAGATGAAGGGAGAATCACAAACATACATTTTTTTTTTTTTTTTAAACTTTTGATGGCGCTGCTAGGTGGCCCATGTAGCGCTAGGAAGCGGGGTGTCACACAGCATGATTGGCATCCCCACTGCCACTACCACTACCACCACCACCACCACTGCCAAGGCCAAGCTGAGCAACGGGCACGTAGAGATGTCTGCTACAATCGACTCTCCCGCCTAGTGCGAGGTGTGTTACTGATTGACTTTATGGAGCCCGGGATCACAATCAGTGCGGCTGCATACTGTGAGACATTGCGCAGACTACGCAGAGCCATCCAGAACAATGCCCGACTGCATGTTGCTGGGTCAACCCAAGACCTTCTTCAACGATTCCACTAAGAAGTGTTTGATCACTACACCTCAGTCCTGGCACTGAGTGACTTCCACCTTTTCCCGGCGATGAAGAAGTGGTTGGGAGGATGGTGCTTCCACACCAATGAGGAGCAGCTTCAGGACAATGTGCAGACATGTCTCAACAGACAGGCAGCACCTTTTCTTGCAGAGGGTATTGGAAAGCTGGTCCATTGGTACAATAAATGTCTGAATCTTTTTGGTGATTATATTGAAAAGTAGATTATATGTGTACATAACTTTTGTCAATAAAACCATTTTGCTATTCACTGTGATTTTGATTTCATGCCCTATTGGAGGTTGAAAAAAATTGCCCTCCTACAATTTAAGCCCTTTATGCCTCTAAATTTTCTCTTCAAAAATAATAAATAATGTATACATCTATAATGCTGTTTCTGTTCATGTAAAATAATATTACAATTGTTAATACTGTGGAAAAATTAAAATTTTAGATGGAATATTTTGAACTTTAGGCTTTTCATTCTTCACAATAATAAAACCTGACACCTCTTTCTTTTAGTGTCTAGAAATCCAGGCTCGAATAATGTTTACGAGGTTTCATCAAGGCTCTCGCAAATATATACCATGGGGAGTAAATTTTCCAGTCCATGTATGTCATAAGACATTCATATAGGGTGCAATCAATAATATGTGATTATCAATACATAATATACTGAATACAGAAAATATTTTAACAAAAGTTTCTCCTTACTGAGATACAATGATGGAAACGTAAAACACAATCAAATACACAGAATCGTATGTTTCATTACTAAGTGGAAAATTATACAGCATTTCCAGTCAAAATGGTACCTTTCTACACTTTTAAAGTGATATTTTCTCTACAGTTTCACTTAATTTAGATAACTGGCACACAAAAAATATTTTGAAAATTCTGTCTTTACCTTGCTTTACTGAAACTCATTCCAACTG